>NW_025333543.1:7800000-8282500 GCF_019186645.2 Phyllostomus hastatus
TTATAAAATAATCCATAAGGAGAATGATTATGCATAAGAAGTTCACCTTGCATTTGCCAGTATATAAGAGAATTCCTTGGTAACTTCCCATGATATTTCTTATTAGTAGTGTCTGAAATGATCACACTGCATTAAATATTAAGACATGAATTTTCACTTAGATTTCCTTTCCTTTTTCCTACTATTTGCAGGTAAGATTGTATTTCAACACATTTTTTAAGAACAAGAAGTGGTTTATTTTTAACACATTTTGATAACTGTGAATAGATATCTCAAATTTGTAATTTTTAAAAAAGATTTATTTATTTATTTTTAGAGAGGAAAGGGAGGGAAAAAGAGAGAGAGAGAAACATCAGTGTGCAGTTCCTGGGGGTCATGGCCTGCAACCCAGGCATGTGACCTGACTGGGAATCGAACCTGCAACACTTTGGTTTGCAGCCCACGCTCAATCCACTGAGCTACAGCCAGCTAGGGCCTAATTTGTATTTTTTACATTTATTTATGCACATTCATTTTCTTACATTCATTTTCTCTCTGTTGCGTAGTTTGCATTTATTTTCTTTTTTCTCCTTTCTTTTTTGTTGTTCGAGTACAGTTGTCTTCATTTCCCCCCACCTTCCCCTACCCCAGCCATACACATGTCCCACCCTTGATCCTACCCCCCTTTGCTTTTGTCCATGTGCCCTTTACACATGTTCTTGATAACTCTTCCCCTTCTTTCCCCCCATTATCCCCTCCTACCTCTCCTCTAGTTACTGTCAGTTTGTTCTCAATTTCAATGTCTCTGGCTTATTTTGTTTGCTTGTTTGTTTTGTTGATTAGGTTACACTTAAAGGTGAGATCATATAGAATTTGTCTTTCATGGCTGGCTTAATTCACTTAAGAATAATTCTTTCCAGATGCATCTATGCTTTCACAAAGGGTAGGTACTCCTTCTTTCTTTCTTTTTTGTAGTGTTCCACTGTGTAAATAAACCATAGTTTTTTGATCCATTCATTTCTTGATGGGCACCTAGGTTGCTTCCAGTACTTGGCTATTGTAAATGGTGCTTCTGTGAACACTGGGGTGCATAGGTTCTTTTGAATTGGTGTTTCAGTGTTCTTAGGGTATAATCCCAACAGTGGAATTGCTGGGTCAAAAGGCAGTTCCATTTTTAGTTTCTTGAAGAAATTCCATACTGTTTTCCACAGTGGCTGCACCAGTCTGCATTCCCACCAACAGTGCACTAGGGTTCCCTTTTCTCCACAACCTCTCCAACACTTGCTGTTTGTTGCTTTGTTTATGATGGCTATTCATAAACAAAGCAACTGGTGTGAAGTGGTATCTCATTGTGGTTCTAATTTGCATTGCTCTGATGGCCAGTGATACTGAAGCTCTTTTCATATGTCTCTGGACCCTCTGTAGGTCCTCCTTGGAGAAGTGTCTGTTCAAATCTTTTGCCTATTTTTTAATTGAGTTGTTTGTCTTCCTAGAGTGCAGTCATGTGAGTTCTTTATATATTTTGGAGATCAAACCCTTGTCTGAGGTATCATTGGCAAATATGTTTTCCTATATGCTTGGTTCTCTTTTCATTTTAATGCTCTTTTCTTTAGCAGTTCAGAAGTTTTTTATTTTGATGAGATCCCATTTGTTTATTATTTCCTTTATGTCCCTTGCTCTAGGGGACATAGCAAAAATATTGCTGCATGGAATATCTGAGAATTTCCTGTCTATGTTCTCCTGAAGGACTTTTATGGTCTCATGACTTATATTTAAGTTTTTTAATCCACCTTGAATTTATTTTTGTGTATGATGTAAGTTGGTGGTCAAGTTTAATTTTTCTGCATGTAGCTGCCCAGGTCTCCCAACACCATTTGCTGAAGAGGCTATATTTGCTATATTTTATGCTGCTGCCACTTTTGTCAAATAACAATTGACTGTAGAGACTTGGGTGTATTTCTGAGCTCTCTATTCTGTTCCATTGGTTTATGTGTCTGTTCTTAATGCCAGTACCAGTCTGTTTTGATTACAGTGGCCTTGTAATACAGTTTGATATCAGGTATTGTGATCCCTCCTACTTTATTCTTCTTCCTCCAAATTGATGCAGCTATTCCAGGCTGTTTATGGTTCCATATAAATTTTTGAAGTGTTTGTTCTCTATCTGTGAAATATACTATTGGTATTTTAATAGGTATTGCATTGAATGTATAAATTGTTTTGGGTAGTATGGACATTTTGATGATGCTAATTCTTCTGATACATGAACATGGTATACATATCCATTTGTTTGTGTCTTCCTTAATTTCTTCAGTGTTGTGTAGTTTTCTGAGTACAGGTCTTTTACGCCCTTGGTTAGGTTTATTCTGAGGTATTTCATTTTTCCTGCTGCTATATCAAATGGGATTTTTTCTCTGATTTCTGTTTCTCACATTTCATTGCTGGTACACAAAAATGCCTCTGATTTCTGAATATTGACTTCGTTTCCTGCTGTTTTGCCAAATTCATTTATTAGGTCAAGCAGTTTTTTGGTGGAGTCTATAGCATTTTCTATGTATACTATCAGGTCATCTGCAAACAATGACAGTTTTGTTTCCACTTTTCCAATTTGGATGAATTTTATTTCCTTTTCTTGTCTAATTGCTGTGGCTAGGGCTTCTGATACTATGATGAATAGAACTGGTGAAAGTGGACAAACTTCTACTTTTCCTGATCTAAGTGGGAAAAGTTTAAGTGTTTGCCCATTGAGTATGATGTGGGTGGGCTGTAGGTCTCTCGTATATGGCCTTCATTAAGTTGACCAATGCTCCCTCTATGCCCATTTTGCTGAGTGTTTTTATCATAAATGGGTGTTGTGCCTTATCAAATGCTTTTTTAGCATGTATTGATATGATCATGTGGTTTTTGTCTTTGCTTTTGTTTATGTGATATATTACATTTACTGATTTGTGAACATTGCACCATCCTTGTATCCCTGGGATGAATCCCACTTGATCATGGTTTATGATCTTTTTAATGTATTCCTGGATGTGGTTTACCAATATTAATTATTTAATATTTTTCCTTCCTTCTTCTTTCTGTCTCTCACTTTATTTTATTTTATACTCTTTCAATTTCTGTTTAAACCTAATATTATATGCTTCCCTTCTCATACTCCATTTCCACATTCTTCATTCCCTCTCTTTATTCATGAGGTAAACTTTACCCTCTTTTCTTCCATTGCTCCATCTCCCAACTCTTATTACTGCTCCTCCCTCTACCTTCTCAAAATCATTTCTCTTTCAGTAGGTCATCTCATATCTACTCCCTTTATTTATAATAGTCTTAATCTCATTACACTCTTATTAATACTGGCTCATTTGCTATTAATAGTGGTATTGTGAAGGGGAGTTATATTTGTGGATGCAGGTTTGTTTCTTGAGCTCTGTGGTTTTGTTCAGGCAGTGCCTGCACAACTGCACACAAGACATGGTGGGCAAAGTGACCCTCAGTCAAATAGTGGCAGGAAAGGACACCCCAAAGAATGACCCAACAACAATCAAAACCCAGTTACATCCAGAAAACCAACATAAAAGGCACAAAGGACATGCCAAGAACATCAAGTTCAGGTGATCGAGGAGACTGCACCACTGTATCTCACAGGCCTCCCACAATAGAAGTTCACAACACAGAGTCAGAAAATTAAAACAGATCAATTTGAGAAATAGAAGCAAACAAGAAGAGTCCCACAAACAATGGGAAGACAAAGAAACAACCCCAAATCTAAAGGAAAGGAGGAATCCTCAGAAAGAATGCTAAATGAAATAGAGGCAAGTCAAATATCAGATATTGAACTCAAAACAATGCTTATAAGGGGGCACAATGAACTCAGTGTGAACTACCAAAAACTACATGAAATTACAAGGAACTTACTGAAAAATATATAAGCATAAAAAAAGGACATAGAAACAATCAACAAGGGCCAAGAAGAATTGAAGAATATAATTTCTGAATTGAAGAATACACTAGAAGGAATCAAAAGCAGGATAGATGAAGCAAAGGATCAATCAGCAAACTGGAGGTCAAAGTAGAGAAAAACCTCCCAAAAAGAGCAAGAAAAAGAAAAAATACTGAAAAAGAATGAAGAGTGTCAAGGGAAATGTAGGATAACATGAAACATAATAATATCCATATAATAAGGATACCAGAAGGAAATGAAAAGGAGCAAGGGATAGAAAACCTGTTTGATAAAGTAATGATGGAAAACTTCCCTAATTTGATGAGAGAACAAGCCACACAAGTCCAGGAAGCAGAGAGGGTCCCAATCAAGAGGAACACAAAGAGGCCCACTCCAGGACACATCATAATTAAAGTGGCAAAATTTCAAGACAAAGAGAGAATCTTAAAGGCAGCAAGGGAGAAACAGGAAGTAACATAAAAGGGAGCCACAATAAGGCTAGCAGCTGACTTCTCAATGGAAAAGCTCCAAGCCAGAAGGGAATGGCAAGAAATATTCCAAGTCATGAAAAACAAAGCCCTGCAACCAAGATTACCCAGCAAGGCTCTCAATTAAAATTGAAGGCCAAATAATGATCTTCCTGAACAAAAGAAGGCCCAAAGAATACACCTCCAACAAACAGCACTGCAAGATATGCTAAAGAGACTGCTTTAAGAAAACATCAGCAAAATGGAAAAGAGAACCTAGTGTATGTGAAAACACATTTACCAATGATACCTTGGACAAGGTTTTGACCTACAAAGTATACAGAGAACTCATAGGACTCCACTCCAGGAAGATAAACAACACAATTAAAGAGTGGGCAAAAGGCCTGAACAGATACTTCACTAAGGAGGACATACAAAAGGCCCAGAGACATATGAAAGGATGCTTAGCATCACTAGCCATCAGAGAGATGCAAATTTAAAACACAGTGAGATACCACTTCACACTGGTGAGGTATGGCCATCATAAACAAATCAACAAACAATAAGTGTCGACGGGGTTATGGAGAAAAGGGAACCTTAGTGCACTGTTGGTGGGAATGCAGACTGATACAGCCACTGTGGAAACCAGTATGAGATTTCCTCAAGAAACTAAAAATGGAACTGCCTTCTGACCCAGCAATCTCACTGCTGGGTTTATACCCTAAGAATTCTGAAACACTAATTCAAAAGAACCTATGAAACCCCAATGTTCATAGAAGCACCATTTACAATAGCCAAGTGCTGGAAGCCACCTAGGTGCCCACTGGTAAATGAGTGGGTCAAAAAACTATGGTACATTTATACAGTGGAATACTATGCAGCAGAAAGAAAGAAGGAGCTCCTACCCTTTGTGATAGCATGGATGGAACTGGCTTATTTCACTTAGCAAAGTGAAAGATAAATACCATATTATCTCACCTTTAAGTGTAACCTAATCAACAAAACAAACAAGCAAGCAAAATATAACCAGAGATAGTGAAATCAACAACAAACTGACAGTAACCAGAGGGCAGGGAAAAGGGAAGTAACATGGGAAAGAAGGGAAAAGAACATAAATGAACATGTGTGAGGTATCCATGGATGGAACCAAGTAGGGCGGGATTGAGGGTGGGAGGTTGGCATGGATAGGGTGGGAGAAAATGTTGGTGGGAAAATGGGGACAACCTTTTTTAAACATCAATAAAAAACTGGAAGACAAACAAAAACTTTCCTGCACTTTCTAAACTTTCTTCACCTTTTCTTTGTCACTGAAACTAACCTGATATGATTTTACCCAGATATACTGTACTCCATGAGTGGCCTCTGCACTTAGGAGAATTCTGATTTTTATGCCAAATGGTAAGGAATTAACATTGGATTATTTAATTTTATTTTGACAGAGTTCAAATAACAACATAAATAGATACACTGTTGGGAACCACCTGCCTGGTGTCAGAAGCTGTAATCCCCCATGGCTAAGGCTGAGTGAGAGACCTTGGGACAATAAGCCACTAAAGAGGCAAAGCTATCTTCCCAGCAGGGACACTACCTCTGCCCACTTTATTTCACCTTGCTTGGCCCCAGGCAGATGACTGGTTAGCCAATGACAGGTCAGATTTCTCAAGGGAGGGACGACTTAAGACAGGCATGGTCATGACAGGGCCATCAGGGAAGGACTTGGGGGACTATAGAAAAATGGGGTGATGGACCCTCACCCCTTGGCTTTGACATAGCCTGAGTCCTCATTCTACCTGTAAGAAGTCTCTTAATCTCTTGGGTGCTGGCATCCCCTACCTGACTTAAGCCTGAAACAATGCTGGAGGTGGGTGTAGCCCTGTGCTGGAAATGGGGTGTTCCCTGGGGCAATCAGGCCTAAGAAAGAATGCATAAAATCCTGTGAAACCTGCTTTGCTAATACCACCAGTTTAAATGATAAGGGTCCAAGCATACGATGAGTTTGCTTCCCAAAGTTTTATGGCCCTTTTGCTATCTGACCCTGACTCAAAATAAGTCCTCCTAGTTCTTTGATTGTTATTTATTGTTTGATCATTACTGCCGGACAATGATTGAGCTGTACACTGTATTCCTATGCAAATTAAACCCAAAAGAAGCCCATTGAGGAACAGGCTCAAGGCCCTTCTCCTTTGAGAGATTGGCTACTTTTCCTCCCAAGCAGATCATGCCTTGGTAGACTTATTCTCATCTGTGGTGGGCAGAGGGCTCTATAGGCGGAGCTGCCCCCACCCCACAATACACTATCATGGCTTAGGAAATTTAGAGTGGAATACATTCCTTGGAGATAGAGGTTTCCTCCAAGGAAATGTTAATATTGAATTTCCCAGAATACTTAGTTTATGTTGCTTGAATATCTGTCTCCTGTCATAACACTGAAATGAGAAGGATCTGTTGTATTTGCTACTGAAATATTTCTGAGAATGTAAATAACTGGGTATATCCAGACTAGCATGTAAACATACTAATTACATGGGTGTAAGTTTCCTTATCTTTTAATATAGCATTTGTAAGTATTACATGTCCCATATGATAATGGTTTCTTTCATTGTGCTTTCAACTAATGAGGAAAAAGGAAAAATTTTTGAAAAGAATTGAAAAGATATCCAATTAAATGGTAGAGTTGGCTAACTATTATAAAATACAAACACAACTCTAGTTACATATCAGATCTAGAATTCAGATAATTTAGAGCCTGTGTATTGTGTGCCAGGAGCTGTACTACGTGTGTTCACTTGCATACATAATGGAATGCAGTGATTTTTTAGAATAAATATAAAGTTAGAAACTGTAAAATTAAACCCCTTAAGATCTTTTTATGTTTAATAAAAAAAAACAGAAAGATGGTAAATGGCAGTGATCATGGTATATCTGCAAATCTATGACAAGGAACAATGTGCTCAGAAGTCATTATTTTCTCCTGTGTGTAGATCTTGCTAACCATGTAGAAAATTGTCTTATTGCAACTGAAAGCAGGAAGAGTTGAGCTTTGAAAACCCCCCAAATCTGCTCTGATCAGTGTGGTTCAGTCGGTTGGGCATCATCCCACAAAGCAAAATGTCCACAGTTCGATTCCTGGTCAGGGCACATGCCTGCATGGTGCTCCTATGAGAGGCAATCAATTGATGTTTCTCTCTCACATCAATGTTTCCTTCCCTTCCTCTCTCTCTCCCTCCCCCCTCTAAAAATAAATTTTAAAAATATTTTTTAAAAGCCCAAAATCTCCCAGGCTTTATGTTTTCTGTTATATTCTCCCTGTTTAGCATGGCAATTCTGAAGCAAACTTAGACACACAGGCATGCATGCACACGCATATACGTAGGTTGGTGAATCAGACTCCCCTTCGCAGAGCTTCTTGATCAGCCAGTCCCTGAAACAAGGGGCAAAAGATGCATCTCTTAAGCAATATATACACCTACAACTCTTCACCCACTGGCAAGCTCATATATTATTAGAGAAATGTAACAGGTGTGACAAGCAAGGAACAATAGGGATAGTGGTATACAGTAAACTAAATTTTAAAGACAAGAAAATACAAGGTAAAGTATCAGAAACAGCAGTTAGATTTTAGAGGTACATGTTAACAATTCAGAGAATATAGATAGCACAGCACTGCTTATGAAGAACAAACAACTAAATGTGTTACATGGGCTCAGGGAAACATTCACAGTATAGACAAGTTTATCGACATTGACAAAAGATAGGTAATATGCAATAGGCACTATCCCATATCACAAGTAAGTTTGGAGTTTTATGACTAATATAATTTAGTTCTGAATGTTAAGGGTTTTTATTTTGTTTTCCAGCTTTATTGAGTAATAACTGATAAATATAATGGTATTTTTTTAGTGTAGAACAGAATGATTCAGTAAACATATACATTGTGAAATGATTATCACAATAAAAACAATTAACACATCACATCACAAAATTAACTTTCTTTTATATGGTAATGACACAAGATCTAGTTTCAGCAGATTTCAAGTACATGATACCATATTATTAACTATAGTCTAGTTGAAAGCAGAACTTAAGCTAATAGTTCACCCCTACAGTAATGTTAAACTTGAGTATGGATATAATAAGTAATCTACAATGGCTTTTTATTAAATGTAATTGACACAAAATCACTTGAAAGCATATGTGTGTGTGTGTATATATATAGAGAGAGATGTGTGTATATATAGATAAACACGCACAAATTTAAAAAAATGCAAGACTCATTCAGAAGTTAACTAGGGATGATGAAGAAAGTGAATAAGAACAAATCAATATCTATGCAATGACTCTTCTCCCTCCAAATTCCATTAATGGGGAATTCCTTCCCCATTCCATTCAATAAGGAAGTAGCTATATAGACCTCAAAATGACAACTTGAATAACATATTTTGGCTAATTTTAAAGTTAATGATTCATATTTTTCAGAAATCTAAAATAAACTTTTCTTATAATTAAAGAGAAACTATAATATATGAGAGAATTGCTGACATTGATAACTACCTTGTTACTAAAACTTGAAACTTTATTCATTAACTCACACTCCCTTGACCTCTCATGTTTATGCAAAACAGATTTTTTGGAGGAAAAAATAAAGGTACAATAACATCTAAGGAAATCATTAAAGAACTAGTGGCAACATCTTAAAGCTTTTATCAAAGTAGAGAGGAATGCATTAAAGCAACAATATATGGAGCTTACATGTCATCAGACTACTAAGTTTAACAGAGTACCTTGTGAACATAAGTGGATATAATGATTTTTATAACAATACCTCATTCTAAAATTCCTTTTATGAGTATAAGAACATTATTTTTTCAAGACAATTCAGAAAAAAACACCAATATTTCATTAATAATAGATGTCTCACACACTACAAACAGAGAACCGAAATGTTTGAAAAGCTATATGCAGTGTAGGTGAAGGTTATACAAAAAGGAATAAACTTATAAATTTAAAAAGAGTCATTTAAAAAGTCCCTCATGAAATTCCTATGAGAAAATGGTAGGGATAACACATGAATTGTTAAAATGGAGTCATAGCACATAAGGGTTTGAGTAAAAATAGGGAGCTCTTCTTTAACAAATCTTGCCAGGCAAGCTATGATCAAAAGGGAGCAGAAGCATAAAATGGAGTAAAAATAGCCTCTTTAACAAATAACGTTGGAAGATCTGGACAGCTACATGCAGAAAAAATGAAGCTCAATCACCAACTTACACCATACACAAAAATAAATTCAAGGTGGATAAAAGACTTAAATATAAGTCATGAAACCACAAAAGTCCTTCAGGAGAACATAGACAGGAAATTCTCAGATATTCCATGCAGCAATAGTTTCACCAATATGTCCCCTAGAGCAAGGGACATAAAGGAAATAATAAACAAATGGGATCTCATCAAAATAAAAAACTTCTGAACTGCTAAAGAAAAGAGCATTAAAATGAAAAGAGAACCAAGCATATAGGAAAACATATTTGCCAATGATACCTCAGACAAGGGTTTGATCTCCAAAATATATAAAGAACTCACATGACTGCACTCTAGGAAGACAAACAACTCAATTAAAAATAGGCAAAAGATTTGAACAGACACTTCTCCAAGGAGGACCTACAGAGGGTCCAGAGACATATGAAAAGAGCTTCAGTATCACTGGCCATCAGAGCAATGCAAATTAGAACCACAATGAG
This sequence comes from Phyllostomus hastatus, assembly GCF_019186645.2. Lineage (NCBI taxonomy): Eukaryota > Metazoa > Chordata > Mammalia > Chiroptera > Phyllostomidae > Phyllostomus > Phyllostomus hastatus. The sequence continues at coordinate 7,810,116 of NW_025333543.1, forward strand.
ATACCACTTCACACCAGTTGCTTTGTTTATGAATAGCCATCATAAACAAAGCAACAAACAGCAAGTGTTGGAGAGGTTGTGGAGAAAAGGGAACCCTAGTGCACTGTTGGTGGGAATGCAGACTGGTGCAGCCACTGTGGAAAACAGTATGGAATTTCTTCAAGAAACTAAAAATGGAACTGCCTTTTGACCCAGCAATTCCACTGTTGGGATTATACCCTAAGAACACTGAAACACCAATTCAAAAGAACCTATGCACCCCAGTGTTCACAGAAGCACCATTTACAATAGCCAAGTACTGGAAGCAACCTAGGTGCCCATCAAGAAATGAATGGATCAAAAAACTATGGTTTATTTACACAGTGGAACACTACAAAAAAGAAAGAAAGAAGGAGTACCTACCCTTTGTGAAAGCATAGATGCATCTGGAAAGAATTATTCTTAAGTGAATTAAGCCAGCCATGAAAGACAAATTCTATATGATCTCACCTTTAAGTGTAACCTAATCAACAAAACAAACAAGCAAGCAAAATATAACCAGAGACATAGAAATGAGCAACAAACTTATAGTAACTAGAGGGGAGGGGGGTAATGGGTGATAAGAGTCAAGGGTTTACAGAACAATTATAAAGGACACATGAACAATACCAAGGGGAGGTGGATGTTGGGGACAGCCCTACCTGGCCTCAGGAAGCTGTAACCTCCTGTGACTTAGGCTGAGTGAAAGACCTCTGGACCAGGAGTCACTAAGGAGACAAAAACTTATTTCCCTGGCATGATTGGCAGTCAATGATGGGTAACAATTCTCTAAGAAAGAGAATGAATCTAAGGCAGACACAATCACGTGGGAATGCCCTGAGAGAAGGGGCTGTGGAAATGAAGGGGTGATTGACATCAACCCCTGCCTCTTTGGCTTTGTCAAAGCCTGAGTCTTTGCTCTTGGATGTGAGAAATCCAAGTCTCCTGGCTGCCTTTGTCTTCTGCAGGGGCGAAACAGCCCAGGCCAGAAATGGCGGACCCCCAGAATAATCAGGCCTGGGACATGGAATATGCAAGATCCTGTGAGATCTGTTTGCTGGAGGATGTTATTATTTTGGAATTTAAAATCACAGGCAGGACACTTTTGAAACCTGTAGCTCTTTCATATGTTAAAGACCACAACCCTTGCCCAGGAATCTCAGCAGGAGTTCTGTCCCCACTTTTGTAAGTTGTTTACATCTTTTGATCTTTTCTGCCAGACTGTGAATCCACAAACTAAGTCTGTTTTCTCAATAAAAATCTGCTTGGGTATGGACACGGGGCACTCTCCCCACTGGAGAGAGGGTGGCCAAGCGGTGCTCTCCAGGAGAGAGGGTGGCCAAAGGTACTCCCCATGTGAGGAGTGGCCCTTCTGTCCCTATTCCCCCACAGGACCTGGTTTTCTCTGTGTATGTTTTTCTCATGTTTCAACAAACATCTGCAGCCGAGATGGATACTGCAGGCCGGTATCCTCCACAGGTGGAAATAGGGGAGAGAGGTGCAGAAGGTTGCGGTGGTGGGGAGGGGTGGGGGGAAAAGGCAGAAAACTGTAGTTGAACAATAATAAAAATCAAATATATGTAATTGAAAAATATATAGGAACGAAATAGGAATGATCCACTGGAGCACTATCAACAACAAATAAGTTGAAATTAATATTGGTGGTATGGAAATAAGAGGGAAAAAGAAACAAAGAAAAGTCTAAGAGATGTTTAGAGGAATGAGAAGTGATTTTGTAATGATAGAGGGAATACTGAGAGTGAGGAACAAAAACTAGACTGAGGGAAAAATTAAAATTTGGGATGTAAAGGAAAAGAAGAAAAAAAGAATTAAGAGAAATAAAGGGGCAGGATGAAAGAGAAATAGAAGAAAGACAAAAAAGGGAAAAGAAAAAAAAGGCTAACACAGCATAATTAAAATTTGAGTAAAAAAACAGTAGGAGAGGGGGCTGGGAAATTTTTTATTTGACATACAGAATCAGTGCAACTCTAGAGATAATGACAATTAAATAATTGTTAATAATTACAAATTAAAACAAGAAGTGCTCATTAATGACTCTTATGACTCTTACATATGCAGGAGTATTTTTTAAATCTCTGAGTAAAAAAAACAACATGAAAGGTATTTCTATATATTTCTTTATTTTTTATCTCTGATTCTATTATTATTTCCAAATTTTCTTCCTTTAAAAAAACTGTGTTGACGCTGGCCAGGAGGCATAGTTGTTTGAAGTATTGTCCTCTACACCAAAAGGTTGCAGGTTTGATCCCAAGTCATGGCACATATGTAGATTGCAAGTTCTATACCCTGTTGGGGATGCATATGGGAGGAAACTAATGTTTCTCCCACAGGTTGATGTTTTTCTCTCTCCCTTCTTCTCTTTCTTAAAAAAATCATTAAACATAGTCTCAGGTGAGAATTTAAAAAAATAAAATAATAAAAGTAATTGTTATTTTTCATATAATTTTCTCAGGAAAACTTTATGTTTTGCTTATAGCAAAATTCAAATTTGTCAAATGTGCTCCTCTGAAAGATGCTCCAGTTGCAAATAAACTATACTCCCCTCACAGATAAATTCTGGAAGGTATGTTTAATGTAGGTCTTAAGAACAAAAATCATAACACTCATAAGCCCATATACTCTTACATAGAAGTTGTCTTCTAGTTTAGTTTTTGTCTCCCTAAATCATGAAAATCCAAATTATCCTCTTTCATTCTTCGTTTATCTGCTCCTTCTCTTTTTCCTGTGCCTACTGCCCCTTCTTGTCTGTATTTATAGTAAAATCATTGAATAAAGCTCAGAGCTTATTATTGCATGGACTGAATTTGCTTCTTAGGTGACATTATGGAAGAACTAATCTTTACTAAAAAGTTCTTCCCTGGGAAAGTTGGTTATTAAAAGCGTGTTATAATTATTGGTCCTAGTAACAAATATCTTAGTCCTCTCTTCTCAACACATGGTAGAATTGCAGGTTAATTTATTTTGATGCAGGTATGGCCATTAACAGTGTTAACTAATGAATAATGAACAGAATTTATGCATATTACTTTCTGCAAAAGCTTTATGAACCTGTTTGCAGTTTTACTTTTCCTGTTTCCCTGCCTCAGTGGTGTGGAGATGGGGCCTTCAGATCCTGGGTCCATGAGTAACTATGTGGAACAGAGCTCTCCTACCAATCCATACTGGATGTATAGAGTATGAAATAACATTTTTGTTTTTAATATTTTGTGTTTTTTACAAGTTGTTTGTTATGACAGCATAGCCTATCCTCCCCTGTCTGACAGAAAGCAATTGTACAATTCTGGCAGACTGTAGAAGTCTTGTCATTTTTCTAATCTCTAGGGAGTTGCAGTGTCAATCATGGGAGATGCCATCTCATTTGGAAGATCCTAACATTGCAAAAGAAAAAGCTTTATACTTTTATATATGTTATGGATAATACACTATCTAGTCTGAGTATAGCAGTGTTCAGATTAGATGACAGTCTCCATGGAGTATTTTTGATTTCCCAAATTTTTTATATAATAATCCCTTCTCAATTTTAAATATATCTTCCCTTCTTTACCTTAAAGATTCATAAGCTTTCAAATGCAAATGTGCTTGGGAGGGAGAATATTTTATGTCTCATCAGTCATTTATATTTTAGTGAATAAAGTATATAATGAATTAATTATAGAGTTTTCTAAAAATAGTTGTAGACAATGGCAAAGTGGGGAGATGATACGGTATTGTGGCACCTGTCTGGCAAAAGGGAAAAGGACATAGACAGTGCATGCTAAAGACAAATTTTGCCTACTTCATAAATTTCAGAAGGGCTGACTGTTTAATACTCTAGTGTATGCCAAGATTAAACATAAACTCTAGAGAATTCTTAAAGCCCTTGACATCATTGAATAATTAAATTACATTAATGTATTTAAGGTTTCTAGGGACTCCTAGCTCTTCAAAACTGAGTTAGGGACAAACTTAGGAAAGTCATTTGATTCTCTTGATTGAATTTACCCTTTTCTCATGGAGCAATGATAAGTCCATGCATTACTGCTGACACAGGTGGGTTAATGGGTTGAAATTTCTTAAGGCCACTGAGGTAGACAAAGAGCATTTCAGAAGTGAAAAAGTACTACTATTACAACTATATAGTGATGTGCACATTTTACATGTGTTCCACAGCCCTCACACCTGGTGTGCTTCTTGTTAAGGACATATTAATTTTGATAGAATAAAACTTAAGTGCAGTTTTAAAATATATATTTAAAGTTTACAAATACTGTAGTGTGCTAGTGAAATAATTATAATCTAGATAAGTTTCAATGTTAGTATTTTAATGAGATCAGCTCCTATATATTAGATGTATGTAGTTCTTAAATGATACTGGAATTTAAGATCAGATTTGACATTCAGTGTTTATCATAAAGTACTATTCAGGCAGAGTGCAGCTGTGTAAAAACAGGGAACATTCACTTTCTAACTTCTGAACTTCCCAAAACTGGTAATGAAACCAGAATTTTGAATAATCAATATCAATTATTTGCCAAGTGACTTTATTATAATATAATCCCTCTGAAATTATGATTCATATCCATGAGTGGCATATAAATTATATATTCACATCTAATTTTATTTGCTTGTTTTCTTTGGTACTGTTGATCTTGGACTTACTTTCTAAACTTCTTAAAAGAGAAATATCTTTTCCTTTGACTGACTTACTTGATTCTTTTTTTAAAAAAAATCTGAATTTTTCCAGTTTTAACAGATTGGAAGTTTTTTGTAAATTAATGATTGTCTTTACTTGGCTACTTGCTGGTAAGATTAAAAGCATAGTTATGGGCATAAAGACTCAAAATACCAGGTGTGTAAGTATAAAATCAATTGCCAATAAAGCATTTTAATAATAACCTTTGGTATTGAGACTTCTATAAAAGCAACCTGAATAACAACAAGTTTATTGTTTTTCTTTTTCGAAGGGCTAATATTCTATATTGTGGTCTGCTTCTTACTTACTTGTAGAACTATTTTTAAAATCAGTTTCAAAAAGTATGTTAAGCTGCCACTTTGTAAGCAGCAGTTTTTTCCTGTATGAACTGTTAATACTTTTAACTTAAACATTATGTGACTTAGATGTTATTTATTATTTATTACTTTAGTATATCCAAATTGTTTGACTTTAGAAACCAAACAATGCTATTTCATGGCATGTCTTATTTCAATATCTTTTTTTTCTCCTAATATCATATATAAGAAAATAATCCTTTTATTTCTTATATTATTTTTGTTATTTCATATATTACCCATTATATTACTATGTTTCTTTCTTTAACTAATTTAAACCATAGGTAATTTATCTTCCAAATTCTATTAGATTTTAATCTCCTTCAGGGTAATAACTATAACTGTTTGTCTTAGTCTCCCAGTGCCTGATATGTGGTAGATATTCAATAGAAATTTATTAATAAATGAATGAATAAATAAATAAATATGGTATTAGTTCTGATGGAGAGGTTAATCTAAAAAACATTAAGCCTTAGTATTTAATGTGTACTGTCTACTGTGTGACAGGATTGATTCTAAGTACTTAGAGAAGATGCTATTGGTGCTCTGAGTGTATTTCCACATCCCTCATCATTTCAGCAAATGAGAGTTTGTCTTCCAACAGTCTGTAGTGGAAGGTTTGTCAGAGGGCTGCCCTCAGCATGGCAGAATCCACGCTGCTCATCTGTAACTTGGGTAGGATGATCGATATTTTAAAATAAAGGCAAGAGAAATTTTGCATGAAACCAGTAATTAACATGAACATTTTGCTTCACATATATTGTTTTTAAATATTGTTTTTAAAATAGGTAAAATAAACAAATGGTGTAATACAGAATGAAGGCAGATTTTCACAGCACAAATTACAGTTTGGGAAGAAATTGATATCTTTAGATTTTAAAAGTTTATGCAGATAACTAATATGTAAAATGAGACTTCTTTAGAAGTTTCATTTGTAAAGGCAGTGAGTAAATAGGTGTTCACATTCATTAAAAATACTGGGTTATGAAAATAAAAATTATAAAATTTATAAGCTGAATTGTATACCTTCCATCTACATAGGAAGATAAAATATTCTTGGACAAGATAAATATTATCCTGGGGTCACATTGAGAGCAAAACTATATGTAAGGAAAATGTGATTATATGAAACATGGGAAATTTGATGGCCTTCAATAAAAACTCAAAATCTAATACTACTCTAAATAAAATTAAAGTTCTTAAAAAGTGAAAAGTGGTGAAGGTCAGTTTGTTAAAAAATGTTAAATTCAAGACTGAACATGCTGCAATAAATGTGGGATCTTAAGTCCTTTTTTATAAAAACCACATAATGCTTGTGTATATCCTGGGAGAAATGTTATTTATAGGGTAATAAATGAAATGAGAGCTTTTACTGTGGCCACAGTACTGTGGTGGAGTAGTTTTGTTGGAGTGCTTTTTCTCAAATTGGTAACATATTTTAGATAAAAGAAAGGAAGTTCCTTTACTTGAAACTGCTGTGTCATTTCTTCTTCCTTAACTGAAATTCCAAACAAGGTTCAGGAAATGCCCTAGTGAGCCACTTCTCTTTTCTCTTTCCTCTAGTAAGTGGATTCCAACTAGCCCAAGTTATTCATGATCAGATCTTTTACTCTGCTTATCTGTTTGGCATGGTGCTTATGTTATGGGAAGAGGGATTATTCTATGGTGCTGTTTGTAGAGGTGATAACACTGATAGAATCCAATCATTGCTGGTAGGTAACTAAATTGACAGGTTAATCTTCTGTACTTTAAACAAGTTCTGAGTTTAATCAATATCTATTTTACTTTGATATGTGTGGCTTGCTTATAATTATGGTTTTATTTTGCATGATCACTAGGTATCAAGATATTAAAGTAGTCAACTGTGATTTGCTGTAATTTGGATAAAATGTATCTAAAACTCAGCATCTTATTTTAATAAAGATAGGGAAATCACTGTTTTAGTTCTTCTTCCAGTGTAATATTCTCAAATATTTACTAAATGAAAACATGATTTAACATTTTATTGCATCTTATGTGTTATTTTGAATAAGTATTAATTTCTGTTTATATTTTAGCAAAATATGTATCATTAGCTTTTATTTTTATTTAATTTTTATTGTTGTTCAAGTAGAGCTGTCTCCATTTTCCTGCCACCACTTTTCCCTGCCCCACCCACCCCCATCTCCCACCCTCAATTCTACCCCCCTTTGGCTTTGTCCATGTGTCCTTTATATATGTTCCTTGAGGACCCTTCCCCTTCTTTCCCCTGCTTTCCCCCTCCCCACTCCCCTCAGGTTACTGTCAGTTTGTTTGTTATTTCAATGTCTCTGGTTATATTTTACTTGCTTGTTTGTTTTGTTGATTAGGTTCCATTTATAGGTGAGATCCTATGGTATTTGTCTTTGAAACACAAATGTCATTGGCTTTTAAATGCAGGAAAATATTACTGTTCATAGCAGAAATAACACCAGATAGTACATTAGCATATGCTATTTGTCCAGGGTTAAACATTATTTTGAGTTTCTTAATGAAGTTTTGGATCCAGAAAGTTTGTTTAGGTGATTTTAAGTATCCCAAAGCAAAAATTTTTATAGTAATGGATTTCAATTGCAATAATTAGAGTTGGCGTAGGGACTTGAGTTATGTATCTGAAAACATCACACTCCTATCTGCACATGTATTATATATGTATATTTGTTTATATGAATTGTAATCTTATGCTATCAATATTATCTTAAAATGTTTAATCAGAAATAACATTTTGAGACAAAAAAACCTGAGGTGACCTTTAATTTATTTCAGGGAACTTATTAGTAACTTACTAGTAACTTCATTTAACATTTAAGAGACTAAAATAAACTTCACAGTTCTTCCCTGTTCAGAGAATGTGTCAACAAAGAAAAGTGAAACAGAATGTAAAGTTCATTATCAAGATTATTCATATAATTCTGCTTTACTTCTATTTTAGATGAGTCTGACTACAGCTTTATACACTTTTGTAGCTTTTGAATTAATATTAAATATTTTCCTCTTTGGGGTGGAAACTGTCTTAAAGAAGACTGATTTTTGTGATATCCATTTCCAGTATAAAAATAATCTATAAAATGAATGAATCCCATATGATTTTCATTGTATATATTTCTTTGGTTTTAATTATTATTATTATTGTTTTAATTTTCAGTTTCATTTCAAAGCAGTAGAATTTTGTTGAACTGAAACTTGGAGATGACATGAAAAATAAAACAAGCTGAGAAAGGTCTTTAAAAGTCATATTAATTTTAATGACTGTGACATACGGGTTTGTTGTAAGTTCTAGATAGCCAAAGTAATTATGAGCACTTTAAATATGGTGTACATTTTTAGCATAAATAACATTTTTAGAAATTATGGTAATTAACACAGTGGAAGTAGAAAATAATTTTGAAAACAGTGGTTTGAATGGCTAGAAAGGAGAAATAATGAAAGGAGAAACTGAAAAAAATAAAATATTTTTACACAATAATTTAAAATAAGCTAATGAAATATATTCAAAGGGAATAATGATGACTATAGATGAAATAATAAATGTGTGCATGTATAAATGCAATCATTCAATTCTTATTAATTAATTTACAAGTAAAATTATATAAAATCAGCTAGACATGCCAGATTTTTTTCACAGAGATAAACTTAATTAATTCTTATAGTAAAAAAAATGAAATTAAGAAATGGAGTAATAGCAAATTCAGAGGTAATGTTTACAAATAGCAGATTTTAAATTTTTTGTCACGTAGTGTGGTGGACTCCGCCTGGCAGAGTTCACCTGTTGGGACTGAAAGAGAAAATAAATGCACAGGAGACAGCAATCCTGTGGAGAAAAAGGGAACGGTATGGCTACTCTCTCAAGAGGGGAGTGCCTCGATCCTTGCTTAGATAGGCTTTTATTGTTTTTCTTGGGTCTTACATCAAAGAAAGCATTATTATCTATTACACAGAATATTATTGTCTACATTTTAGGTACAATCAAGGAAATGAAAATAACATGCAGAGGAGAACCTTGGGAAAATTCACACAGGCTTCGGAAATTACCCTGAAGATAGACCATATACATTTGTTGTTTTAGACTAGGGTGATGGAGTTTTAGCAAGAGCAAGCCATAACAGTCTATGAATTTTCTAGGCCTGATTCCCACAGGAAAACTCGATTTGAAGGTTTGGCTCCTGCCCACCACTTCGCTTCTGTAGGTTTTCCATACAGAGCTGAGTCACATTTGCCAGACTGAAACAAACCAATCTTCTACAATGTGGCAAAACAAAAAAAAATTATAATCCAAAATATAGTTCCTGTACAGTTTTACTGATTATGTTTACTAAGTTCAGAAAGAAGAGTCTGTGAGGCATAGAGCAGAAGATGTATAAGGAAAGCTGTTAAGGATCACGTCTTCAAAAATATAATCTTTGAGAGAGAGCTTAACAGTTTTTGTAGAAGTGAATAACAAGAAACTAATGTGTACAGAAGCATTTATTTTATATAATTATGAATTACCATCCAGTTAATTGGTTTGGGGTATAGGTGCTTGGAGATATTCAACATTTGGCAGAAATTATTTTGCCTATGGGAACTTCATGGATGATAGATAATTTGTGATTTTATTAAATTGTATTTATTGGAATTTAAAAAGGCTTGGCCACTTATTGACAAAAATAAAATGACATGAATATGTATTACAGGTAATATATGTTAAACTTCAGGAAAATTGGGGTAATTGATATTATTGAAAGGTGAAATAGTAAGATATATTGTGGAATTTCCTCAGGTGAAATCCCTTGTTTTCAATTTTATAGTTGCTCTCAGGATAGAGTGAGAGATTGAGCTTAATGATCTTAAAGACCCATTAAGTTGCTCTTTTTATTTTTACAATGTCTCTTCAGTTTTGAAAGGCTGAGAATTCAAAAACAGAATTTAAAAAGGCAATTGATGGAAATGCAGAAATAGAAACTGAGTTTTAATAAGGATTCCCATGCCTCCTTATATTTATTCCTGAGAGTTACCATGGAAGAGTATTTCTAAATCATCTCTTGCCTTTCCTGAAATGCTCCTGCTGAGCTTGCATACTAGAACAGAGTGTGATTCACTTTCTAGCTTCTTCCGCTGGGCCAGAGAATCCTTTCATTCCTGTCTTTGTTTCTTTTCTTCATTTTTTATTGTATGAACATGTTTCCAATACAAAAGTTTATGTGCACATGAAGAAGTAAAGTTCTGAAAGACATTCAGATTCCTTAGTTGTATTTTCAATCACGAAATGTTTGAGCCAGAACTTTCTATCTGTTTAATCATATGCTTTGCTATATCCTTTTCCCATTTAGCCAAAAGTCATTCTCTCAAACATCTTTCCTCACTCCCCCCAAATTTAAACCAGTAGCTACTACATTGAAAATCTGGCAGGTAATAATCTCAGTTAGTGCCTGTAGGGAATTTTTCAGCAGGTGAGATGTTTACACTCTCTGCTCCTTTTGATCCTGTGCAAATTTAAATGGATTTGAATCTACTAAACAATCTGAGGTCTGCAACAGCTTTGGAAGCAGCATTTTTTTACCATCAGATTTAAATTCTGGTAAACTTTTATGTTTCTTCATCTTAGCCTAAGAAGCATCTAATCTATAACTAAGAGTTATACTTTCAGAGGTTTCTCTCCATTTATCAATCACTTTTCCTCTTCTGTAGCTTATTATTGTCCTTCAAATGTGCAAGGTACTTTTCATATAATGGACAATTTTCTCATTCCATTGGAATTATACCTATCATTAAATGTTCTTCCCATAACAACCTTCTATACTTTCTGCTCTCAAATATTAAAACATCCATCACTTTTATTAAAAAAAATTGCCTTTTGAATGCTTATTGTAGATATGTGGGGTTATAGTATTTGGCAAACTCTGATAATATCCACTCTTAAGTGTAGAAACCAGACAGGAATTGAGTCTGCACAGTAAGATGATTGCAATACCATCCTCTGGAGAATGTAGAAAATGTGTGATTTTGCTGTGATCAGTTGCTTAGTTAATAACTACATAAGTTTACTTAAGCTGATGGTGTATATGTAAAGGAGTGTACCAGGTAGTGCACTAGATATGTAAAATATGTTACCTGCCCATGAACAACTGTGTTTCAACAATTAATTATACTGGAAAGTGATATAATAAAAGTATATATGAATTTGTTATGAGCCTCCATTTTTTGCAAAATGTTCAAAGATGTGATAGTTGAAGTACATCTTGAAAAATAATTAGCTATTCTCTATGCAGACACAGGGTAGCAGAAAAGCATCAAACCAAAAACTAGCATGTGCAGAGAGTTCAGAAAGCATGGCACATTCAGGAGTCTTTTATCTTGGTATCTTCTCAAAGGGAGTAGCTTGGTCTGATTTGCATTTTAGCAAGATATCTCTGGCCATTTGGAACACATACTGGAGGGATGAAAGACTAGAGTCATAAGTTTTAGGTTTGATTATAGAGTGTACCTGCTTTAAGAAAGCAAGGACAAGTATGTTTTCCTGGGTAATACTTTGCAAAGTGTATGTACTTCTAGCAAGAACAAAAAACATCTATTTTGCTAAAAATATGGTGTACTATGTCATTTTTTTTAGTGTACAAATAAGCATTTAAACTGAACGTGGACTAGCTCCCAAAGCAGTGGGCCAAGAAAATATTTGTCAGTGATTCAGTGATTTCTTTGTGGTTCCTTGGTTTAATGCTGATATAACACACTGTGAAATAGGAAGTCAGTTCAGCATTTTTAGCTTGCTACTAACTTGCCATGTGATTTTGAGTAAGTCTCTCTTTCTCTCTCTCTGTCTCTCGTGTGTTTTACTGAATATTTTAAGTTAAATTAATATCCAGTATCTAGTGTGGTGAGTGAAGGACTGGACTGAATGTGAAGAAGGGGTCTGATGATGTTCAAGTTTAGCTCCCCTGTGCATAAACAGTAGTTCTGAATTTATTCCTAGGATACTAAACTTAAAGTGGTTGTGGGATCTCTAAAACTGGAAATCCAGTTCAGAGCCTAAAAGTAGGACCTCTCTCCTTTTTCTTTAGGATCCCTGATCTCACATTTCAGATAGATTTTCAGAGCATGAAAAATATCCAGGAGCTACTATTTCATGTATCCTCTCCTGAAAACAGTATCTGAGGATTTTGCCTTCAGACAGAACTCTCAGAGCAAAATGAAGTATAGAATGAGGCATATTTTTGCATAATTTGGCCAGTAACCTATGATTTGTTTTTCTTTATAAGTTATCTGTACTTTTCCATAAATTCTAAAAAGTTATTCCAATTAATTGCATTTCTATTTGTTTCAACAAGAAGTACAGGTTGCACTAATTTGTATCTAAGTTCAATTATATTTAGTCCTACTGAAGACAGTGAAATGTATGACAAAACTTCATCAGTTGTTTAAGATATATCTGTCTAAAGATAAAACAACACCACCACCACAACAAAATAGCAAGCAAAGATATTTCAGAATATATTAGTTGGAAAGAATTTATAAAAATAAATGCATTAGCTAAAATATTAAGTCCTTTACTGAAGGATAAATGGGAATCAGTAAATGTTAACTATTCTGCTCAAGTAGCAGTCATTTTAGAAGAGTTGTAATGAGTATCAATATGAGATCTATTACATGAAATCTTTTCCCTTCTCTTTTCTTCACCAGTTGATAGTAGCTAACATTGAGCTTTCATTGGGTACTAAAAGACTTTACATATATCATCTCATTTGAGCCTGACAATAACCTTGAGGCAAAAGCTCTTATGTTTGCTCAGAAAAGTGAGATTTTTGAAGGACAGGTAACTTTCCCAAGGCAAGTGAGTAAGTAATGCAGCAGGGACTCCGATTTTGGTATGTGTGATATTAGACACAGGTAAATTGTACACTCTTTTTTTGACCACTTTTAAATTTAAACTTTGTCTTTGTTGTTTTATTTCATTCATTTTGAACAAGAGCCTATCTTTATAACACAGAAGGGAAAACAGTAAAAAAAGAAGGTTTGGGGAAAATCAGAAGGCACTGTTATGCTAAAAATGGTTCCTACGCTTATATATGGATAATGAGGTCTTTGACTATGTTACGTTTGCAAAAGTAGCAGTTGCAGATGTAACAAAGGACCAGAATGGATGGCTCTATTTCATAAAAGAAAGGGGCAAAGTGAAGAGACTCATTAATGTTGAAGGAGGAGATGGATAACCAGTGACAAATATCAAGTAGATTTGCTTCAGTTTGGTCAGAGAAAGGTCATTGATTATTTTTGGTTAAACTGGTTCACAGAGGCCAGGTCTCCAGTAAAAAAGGGAATTAATTGCTTCCATTTTCCACTAATTGCCTCAACATTTCCCTTTGCTTTGTCTTTGGAGATTTGGGCAGAGAGGCAAAAAGTCAAAAGTCAGAGTTTGATGGAATCTACATAAAAAAGGAATCTGAGGAGACCAAATTATGGCATTTGGTGTAATAATGATAATGATAGTTAGCATTTTTCCCTGGGAATGTTGTAGATTTTTAGAGACCTTTTCAATCTTTAATCAGGCCGTAGGGCATATTTAAGAGAGTTCACTGTTTTTATTTCCATCTAGAGGATAAGGCATCACAGAGAGATGAACTGACTTAGGGCAAGTCTCCTGAGATGTTAATCCTGTATGTTGGATTACAACCTTCTATGTTGAGTTTTAGCCAGAAGCCTGGGCTCTTCCCATAGGCATCATTTGTTTATGCTCCTTTGGAGTTTTTAGGCTTTTTTTTATGTTATTGTCTGAGATTACAACCTCTATCAATGACAGAATAATCAACCAAGAAACAGTATGAACCGTTTGATATCACAACAATTGTGTCACTTGTAAGTTATTGATGCTCTAGCTATCTTCAGTTAATGAGACATTGTACTTTTTATATTCTGAATTGACCAGTCTTTGAAGTCTTGTTCAGCTCCACCCATGTCTTTTGAAATATGTGAGTTTTATATTTTAGACATTTTGCTTTATTCTTTTGAACAAAAAATGGAAATATAGAAGGAGGAAAGAACATGTGCTCTAGATATGATAGGTCAGTGTTCAATCATTTGGCTTCTCTGATTTACTTATGATACCTTCAGAGACTTAACAGACAAGTTCTCTTTGGTAAGTCCCAAATCTGCAGTATCAACTACTCTTTGCTAGAACAACCAGAAATATAAGTTATTATTAATTAAATATTTGTTACATTATAGGCTTATAGAAACATAAATTAGAATGGACATAGGCCTTAAAGCAAGATGGTTAAGTTTTAAAACAAGCTCTGTCAGAACCAGTTATTTGATCCCAGACAGCTCACGTAATCCAAAACTCAGTTTCTTTATGTAAACCTGATATACCTCATGGGTTTTATGGTTATTAAATGCAAAAGTGAAAGTAAAACATGTATCTCAATGCCTGCATAGATAGTGTCCTAGAAACTTTAGCCATATGCCTTAATGTCATTATTATAAATTATATAGTTATTAAATGATAACACTATTAATTGGAGTAAGATCAAACAAACATAAGATGCTGGTATAGAAGTTTAGTACTTTCTATAAAAATATTAACACTGTAGTGATAGTGGAGGGGAGAAGGAGTAGGTAGGGGTAGAAGAGGGTATAGGGTGGATAAATGGTAATGGAAAAAATACAATAAAAATGAACTATTCAAATAAAGTGTTCTGAGAGTTATGGTGAACTTGACCTGGACCATCTTCCTGCAGTCAGATACCTCTGTAGAGCAAGTCCCCCTTACCCTACCTTATTAAAAGTACTGTGCTCTTATGATGTTATTTACTAATCAGAACAGTCCTAGGAATTGAGTAGTATTATTGCACTCATTGTAAGGGTATTGACATCATGTATGGGAAATATTTGGCCCAAAGACACACAGGAGTAGCTCAGGTTTTAAGCTAGGTGGACTAATTCCCAAACCTGCAATCCCGATTGCTGCTCTACCAATGCTTTTGAAAAATCAAACTGCAATGCAAGGTTATCATTTGTGTAAGCCAAGAAATGAAATCACCCTCACCCTCATTTCAGTTAAGGGGATTCTTAATGCTTATCTTTCTACTGACAAAAATTATTATTCCTATTAAGAACAAAAAACCATTATCAACAGAGATATCTATGTTACCAAACCCTACATTGAGTTCTTTCTAAGAGTTTTAATCTAATCTCAAACAGTACAACTAGCCCATTTTCTTGTCAGGACACAAGTCTCAGTCCTCTCACCAAGAATTGTTGGGAACTGGGCCTATGGCTCCTTCCTGCTCCCATGGTGTTTTCTCTTGTCTGCCTCTCCCCCTTGCTTCCCTTCTGTAACTCTTGGGCAGGCCCAGTGAGCCCTTTCTCCCCAGTGTTGAAGCTGAGAATCAATGATTAAGAGAGCTCCAATTATCAGACTAGTTGCTCATAACTGATTTGTGTCTCTTAAACAATGTAATTTAATCAAACTCTTTTCAAATATATAAATAGGGAATAACTACTTAAACAGGAAGGGCTATACATGGAAAGTCTGGTTTGACTGTTTTGTTGAACTTGACTGCTCAGTCACTCAAAAAGTAATCACTAGTTAAGCAAACCATTTTGACAGATTTTTGGCCCATTGTGACTGCTTATTTGACTGGTTTGCCTGTCAGGTGTAAGTGGTCAGATTGACTGGAGACAATTTACCTGGAAAATTTAACTTTGGAGGACGTGGGTATCTGTATACCAGAATCTACTTTAAATAACTTATATTTGAAACTACCTATTTTCCTGGGACCAGTAAGAAGTTCAAAACTGACACATTGCAGCATTTGAATTTTAAGAGTGAGATGTCTTTCCATTTGCTAGGGCTCACAATATATTTATAGGCTACAAAACAATCACATTTTCTCTGTGCACATATAGAGTTCAATAAGACTGAAACTCTACCCTAACTTGGCCAAGTACTAAAAGGCATCATATTCACTTACCCTTCTGAAGGTTTGATAATAGATGTATGACAGCAAATGACTTCTCTGATATCAGGTTACTAATTCAGTTATTAATGACTTGTGGTAAGGAAATGTTACCTTGCTACTAATAGTAGTTCTACTAAAAAAAAGAATTTGAGACAAAAAGACCCACTAAAACAAAACCTTTGATGAAGCAAGAGAATCTGGTTGCTACTATTATTTGAGCAGCTTTTTAAAGGAAACCCCTTTCTATACATCCATGCTTATGTTCCTTTATGAAATTTACTTTGAAATGAGCTCCCAGGTTTGGTCAAGATAAAACACCACTATAAAGATAGACATAATGATTTATTCTCACATTTATAGGGAGAATATACCAAGGTTATTGCTTGCTATAAGCACATTGTTAAACAGTTTGGCATACATTGGTTGAGTATCCTACTGCGTTTACATCAATAATTTGAAATACCCTGTTATTGTTTGAATGACATCCATGAACTGCTTTCTAACACTCCTAAAATGTCAACTTTTTCCATGAAAGTATGTGGTAAATATTCAGGACTTAGATGCTATTTCATTTACTTTTATTAAATAAGTTCAATGGAAAGATTAGATAGAAGTTAGGGCCAGAGTGTCAGTAATGAATAAAATGATGACACTGTTCTCAAAATAGCTTACTTAATAGTCATAGCTTCTCTTGTATCAGAGTCATTTAATGTATCATTCATTTTTAAAAATTTTTTGAATAGTGGAAGGAAAGAAAATTACTTCAGCCTTGCTTTCAAAGTTTTTGCTTTTTAGTCATTTATGATTGTTTTTAGCAATAAAGCCCTTTGACCTGAGTAAAAGTAAGAAGTAATTCTCACAATTTGAAGACTGCTATAAATTGGCCAGCAGGATATATACTATTTAAAATTTATATGTTCTCCACATTATGGAATCATCAATAAGGTTTCAGTGATTATCTTAATGCTTCAAACCTTGTGCACATTGAGGATTATTTCCTTAGGCTATAAAAACATATGAATTTAACTGCCTAGCAGCAACTCTTGCTGGTGCCTGTAGCATTGTTCCTTCTTCAGCACCAGGTATTATCATTTAAAAATATTTGTTAATTTGAGACAGCTTCATTTTAATTATCATCCCAATGAAGAAACAAAACTCAGTAGTGAGACCAGTAAGGATTTGAAATCTCTCGCTTTGCTTCAGAGCTCTTTCACCTATGCTTTATCTCCATTTTTTCAGGTGAAGTAAATAGAGAATAAGGCTGGTCACCTCACTGGCTTGTTGTGGCAGTTACAGTGCTTTGAGCTCTGTGCCTGACATAAAGCAATTTTTCTATACTTACCAGCAGTGTGTGCCATTGGTAACACTATGATTATTGGCATATATTTTATTTTATTTTTTAAAAGATTTTATTTGTTTATTTTTAGAGAGGTGAAGGGAAGGAGAAAGAGGAGAGAAACATCAATGTGGTTTTCTCTTGTGTGCTCACAGGGCACCTGGCCTGCAACCCAAGCATGTGTCCTGACTGGGGATCGAACCATTGACCCTTTGGTTTGCAGGCTGGCACTCAATCCACTGAGCCACACCAGCCAGGGCACATAGATTTTACTTTGAAAAGAGCACCATAGCATAGATAAGCAGGCTTGGATGGATTGATTTTTAACTTTGTGCTACTTTAATAAGTTGATTAATTTCTCTGAACTCATCAATAAAATGTGTCAAATAGGGGGTCATATCATAAGGGATCAAATAAGAGATCACAAAAGGGATCAGTGGATAAGAAAATGCTGTGTAAATTGTAAAATACTGTACAAAATACACTATTCTATAAGTCTTATTCATTTTAATCTCTGGATTCCATGCCAATTGTCTACTTTCCCTATAATTTTGTGGCTGCATATTTAAAAAATTGAATTTCAATGACAGAGAAGACACAAAGTCTGTGATGCTGATGGTGAAAGTTATTAAAATAGTGGAAATGTTTAAAAATTAAATTGTTTATGCCATCATCACTGTTTTTCTTTAGTGTTCATAACATTTTATTGTGAATATTGGGCTTACTTTTATAGAATATACATTGAACTTTGCCCAGTGTTATAGTTTCTTATTTATTTCTTAAGGTCAATTTCTTGAATTTAGGTCCATATCTTATTTTATTTATTTTATTTTTAATATTTTTAAATTAAATCCCAATTTTTCCCCTTTGCCCTCCTCTACCTGGCCCACCAGCCTGCCCCCACAGTCAATCTCTATACCATTGTATATGCCCATAGGTCATTTATACATGTTCTTTGACCTTTGCTTGTCCCTTCTTTCCACATTATTACTCTCTCTCCTCCCCTCTGGTCACTGTCATTCTGTTCCATGTTTTCATGCTTCTAGTTGTATTTTGCTCATTAGTTTATTTTGTGCATTAAATTCCTCTTATAGGTGAGATCATATGGTATTTGTCTTTCATAGAATGGCTTGTTTCACTTGGGATAATATTCTCTAGTTCCATCCATAATGTTACAAAAGGTAGGAGTTCCTTCTTACTTTCTTCTGCATAGTATTCCATTGTGTAAATGTACCACTTTTTTTTTTTTTTGATCCACTGATGAACTGAAGGGCACTTAAGCTGTTTCCATTACCTGGCTCTAGTCAATAGTGCTGCTATGAACATAGAGGTACTTAAGTTCTTTGGAGTAGGTAATTTGGGATTTTTTTTTCTTTCTTTTTTTTTTTAGAAAATACATTTAATACATTCTGTCTCTTCTCTTCTGACTTAGCATTGTCAGAGCTTGCTTTTGTGTACTGTTAAATCTAACATTTTTTCCCAGTTTTTCTATGCCTTTATTTTATTGATTATGCTATTACAGTTGTCCCATTGCCCCCCTTCATTCCCCTCCACCCTGCACACCCTCTCCCACCCACATTCCCCACCTTTAGTTCATGTTCATGTGTCATAAGTTCTTTAGCTTCTACATTTCCCACACTATTCTTGCCCTCCCCCTATTTTCTACCTACCATCTATGCTGCTTATTCTCTGTACCTTTTCCCCCTCTCCTCCTCCCACTCCCCTGTTGATAACCCTTCATGTTTTCTCCATTTCTGTGGCTCTGTTCCTGTTCTAGTTGTTTGCTTAGTTTATTTTTGTTTTTGTTTTAGGTATGGTTGTTAATAATTGTGAGTTTACTGTCATTTTACTATACATGTTTTTTATCTTCTTTTTCTTAGATAAGTTCCTTTAACATTTCATATAATAAGGGCTTGGTGAGGGTGAACTCCTTTAACTTGACCTTATCTGAGAAGCACTTTATCTGCCTTTCCATTCTAAATGAAAACTTTGTTGGATAGAGCAATCCTGGATGTAGGTCCTTGCCTTTCATGACTTGGAATACTTCTTTCCAGCCCCTTCCTGCCTGCAAGGTCTCTTTTGAGAAATCAGCTGACAGTCTGATGGGAACTCCTTTGTACATAGCTGTCTCCTTATCTCTTGCTGCTCCTAGGATTCTCTCCTTCATTTTTACCTTGGGTAATGTAATTATGATGTGCCTTGGTGTGTTGCTCCTTGGGTCCAAGTTCTTTGGGACTCTATGAGCTTCCTGGACTTCCTGGAAGTCTATTTCCTTTGCCAGATTCGGGAAGTTCTCCTTTATTATTTGTTCAAATAACTTTTTCACTTGTTGCTGTTCCTCTTCTCCTTCTGGTACCCCTATAATTCAGATGTTGGAACGTTTAAAGATGTCCTGGAGGTTCCTAAGCCTCACCTCATATTTTTGAGTTCTTATTTCTCCATTCTTTTCTGTTTGATTGTTTCTTTCTTCCTTCTGATCCACTCCATTGTTTTGAGTCCCAGTTTCCTTCCCATCACTATTGGTTACCTGTGCATTTTCCTTCATTTCTTTTATTGTAGCCTGCATTTGTTCATCTGATTTGCAACCAAAAGCAGCCAATTCTGTGAGCATGATGATCACCAGTGCTTTGAACTGTGCATCTGATAGGTTGGCTATCTCTTGGTCTCTTAAAAGTACTGATTGTGGAGCTTTCAATTCTGTTAGAGCCACCTTCCCCCACCCCCCTTTGGTCTGGTTGCGCCTGTTATGTATGAGGAGCAGAGCCTTAGGTGTTCACCAGGGCAGGGAACCCCAGTCACAGGCTTGTGACATTTATGTGGGGGCGGGGTCTGAGAGGGAACAATGGTGCCCGCTCCACTCTCTGTCGGATCTTAGTCACTTCCGCCGCTTCCCCCAAGCAAACTGGGCTTCTCTGGTGCTGATTCCCATGTGGGTGGGCTTGTGTACCTTGTGGGACTTTCCAAGGACCTCTCCTGTGAGGCTGGGAGTCTCTCCCTGTGCCTCAACCCCCACAGGTGTTTTCAATCAATGTCCTGAGGCTCTGTTTTCCAGTGCTGGGATCCTGGGTTGTGTGCAGTGCCTTGCTTCACAATTCCTGCCTTGCTGGGTCCACCAGTTGCCACCCCTCGGCCGGGGTCTGCCAGCTGCCGCTTGAGTGCTCAGGGTCCACCTGCTGCAGTCTTGTGCGCCCCAGATGCCTTACGCGCCCAGTCCCAACACTCTCTGCTCTCTGCGCCCTGACCCGCACCTGCTGCCCAACTCCACCCCTCCTACTGGTCTGGATGAACGGGTCTATTTTAACTTCTTGGTTGTCCGACTTCCATACAGTTCAATTTTCAATCAGTTCTGGTTGTTATTCTGTTTCTAAATTGTTGTTGTCCCTATCTTTGTTGTGTAAAGAAGCACAGTGTGACTACCTATGCCTCCATCTTTGCCGGAAGTCCCTGATTTGAGATTCTTAGGGTATATTCCCAGCAGCGGAATTGCTGGGTCAAAAGGCAGTTCCATATTTAATTTTTTGAGAACATTTCATATTGTTTTCCACAGTGGCTGCATCAGTTTGCATTCCCACCAACAGTGCACTACGGTTCCCTTTTCTCCACATCCTTGCCAGCACTTGTTTGTTGATTAATGAATGATGGCCATTCTGACAGGTGTGAAGTGATATCTCATTTTGGTTTTAATTTGCATCTTTCTGATGTCTAGTGATGCTCAGCATCTCTTCCATATGTCTATGGGTCATGTGCATATCCTCCTTGGAGAAGGGTCTACTTATGTCTTTTGCCCACTTTTTAATTGGATTGTTTGTTGCCCTGATGTTGAGTCATATGAGTTCTTTATGTATATTGGCGATCAAACCCTTTTCCAATGTATTATTGGCAAATATGATCTCCCATATACTCAGTTTCCTTTTCATTTTGATGATGGTTTCTTCGGCCATACAGAAGCTTTTTGATTTTATGTAGCTCCATTTGTTTATTTATTTTTATTTTCCTTGCCTTAGAGATATATCAGCAAAAATTTTGCCATGTGAGATATCTGAAATTTTATTGCTTATGTTTCCTCTAGGACTTTTATGGTGTCACAACTTATTTTTAAGTCTTTTATTCCTTTTGAATTTATTCTGGCATATGGTGTAAGTTGGTGGTCTAATTTTATTTTTTGCATGTACCTGTCCAGTTCTCCCAACACCATTTATTGAGGAGGACATTTTTACTTCATTTTATGTATGTGCCCTCTTTGTGATTCATTAGTTGATCTTAGAGACATGCGTTCATTTCTGGGCTCTCTATTCCATTCCATTGATCTATATGTCTGTTCTTATGCCAGTACCAGGCCATTTTGATTACAGTGGGCTTCTAGTATAGTTTGATATGAGGTATTATGATCCTTCCTGCTTTGTTCTTTATGTTCAAGATTGCTGAAGCTATTTGGGGTCTTCCATGATGGTTCCATATAAATTTTTGAAATATTTGTTCTAGTTCTGTGAAATATACCATTGGATTTTAATAATAATTAGATTGAATCTATAAACTGCTTTGGGTATTATGGACACTTTAAAGATGTTGATTCTTCCAATCCATGAACAGGGCATAAACTTCCATTTATTTGTATCTTCCTCAATTTCTTTCTTTAGTGCTCTGTAGTTTTCCAAATACAGGTCATTTACCTACTTGGTTAAATTTATTCCAAGGTACTTTATTTTTCTTGTAGCTATAGTAGATGGGATTTTCCCCTAGTTTCAGTTTCTGATAGTTCATTGCTGGAGTACAAAAATGTCATTAATTTGTGAATATGGACATTGTATCCTGCTATTTTTCCTGATTTACTTATTAGGTCAAATAGCTTTATGGTGGAAACTATGAGGTTGTCTATGTACACTATCCTGCAATCTGCAAACAATGACAGTTTTACTTCCTCCTTTCTAATTTGGATGCCTTTAATTTATTTTTCTTGTCTTATCATTGTGGCTAGACCTTGCAGTACTATGCTGAATAAGAGTAGTAATATTGGACACACTTGTCTTGTTCCTGTTCTTAAGGAGAAAGCTTTTCAGTTTTGCTCTTTAGGTATGATGTTGGCAGTAGGTTTCTTGTAAATGGCTTTTATTATGTTGAGGTATGCTCCCTCTATTCCCACTTTGATGAGTGTTTTTTATCATAAATGGGTACTATACATTATCAAATGCTTTTTCAGCATCCATTGATATGATCATGTAGTTTTTGACTTTTATTTTGTTTATGTGGTGTATTACATTTATTGATTTGTGAATATTGTACCATCCTTGCACCCTTGGGATAAATGTCACTTGATCATCATGTATGAACTTTTTAATGTATTTTGTATGTAGTTTGCTAATACTTTGTAAAGAATTTTAACATCTATATTCATCAGAAATATTGGTCTGTGTTTTTTTCTTTGCTGTGTCTTTACCTGTTTTTGGAATATGAATAATACTGGCCTCTTAAAAGGAGCTTGGGAGGCTTCCCTCTTTGAATTTTTTGGAATAGCTTGAGAAGGATATGCATTAGTTGTTTTTTAAATGTTTAGTAAAATTTTCCTGTGGAGCCATCAGGATCAGGGCTTTTGTGTGCCTGAAGGTTTTTGATTACTGCTTCATTTACATAGTTGTTGTCAGTCTATTCAGGCTTTCTGCTTCTTTTTGATTTAGCTTTGGAAGATTGTATGTTTCTAGAAATTTACCTGTTTTGCTCAAGTTGTCCAATTTCTTGGCATATAGGTGTTCATAGTAATTTTGTAAAATCCTATTATTTCTCTGGTGTTGATTGTAACTTCTTATCTTTTGTTTCTGATTTTATTTAATTGGATTCTCTCTTTTTTTCTTGATGAATCTGGTTAAAGTTTGTCAATTTTGTTTATCTTTTTCAAAAAACCAGCTCCTGGATTCACTGATTCTTTGAACTGTTTTTTTAGTCTCTCCATCATTTGATTCTGCTCTGATCTTGATTATTTCCTTCCTTCTACTTGCTCTGCACTTTCTTTGTTGTTGTTCCTCTAGTTGTTTTAGATGTAGGGTTAACTTGTTTATTTGAGATTTTCTATCTTCTTTAGGTAGGCCTGTATCTCTTCGAATTTCCTTCTAAGGACTGCATTTACTGTGTCCCATAGGTTTTGGGTATTGTGTGCTCATTTTCATTTATTTCCCAATAAGTTTTGATTTCTTCCTTGATTTCATTATTAACTCACTCATTATTTAATAAAACTTTATTTAGTCTCCATGTATTGAAGTTTTTGAGTTTTTCCCTTGAGGTTGGTTTCTAATTTCAAGCCTTTGTGATCTGAGATACTTGATATGATTTCAAGTTTCTTGAATTTGTTGAGGTGTTCTTTTTGTGTCTTACCATGTGGTTTATCTTTGAAAGTTCCATATGTGCTTGAAAAGAGTGTACATTTTGCTCCTTTGGGGTGAAATGTCCCATATATATCAATTAAGTCTATTTAATCTAGAATGTAATTCAATGCAACAAGATCCTTGTTGAATCTTTGTTTGGAAGACCCATTGTTGACAGTGGCTTGTTAAAATACCCGATGATGACCATTGCTGTCTATTCCTTTTTAAAGTCTGCTAGATTTTCCTTATGTATTTACATGTTTCTATGTTGTGTGCATATAGTTTATAAGGGTTATAATCCTCTTGTTGGACTACTGCCTTAAGTATTATGTAATGACCATCTTTGTCTCTTGTTATGGCTGTTTTTAGAAATCTATTTTGTCTGATATAAGTATTGCTACCCCAGCTTTTTTTTTCCATGTCCATTTGCTTGGAATATTTTTTCCAACCATTCACTTTAATCCTGTGTAGGTCTTTTGTTCTGAAGTGGGTCTCTTGTAGACAGAATATTGTGGGTGATGTTTTCTTATCCATTCAGTTACCCTATATCTTTTGATTAGAATATTTAATCCCTTTACATTTAAGGTTATTACTGGTAGGTACTTATTCATTGGCATTTTCATTTGTATCTGTATTTCTCTTTCTTTTTTCCTCTTCTTAGTGCAGTCCCTTTAGCATCTCTTGTAATGATGGTTTAGTGGAAATGTACTCTTTTAACTTTTTTTTTTGTCTGGGAAGTTCCTTATTTTGCTTTCTGTTCTAAACGAGAGCTTTTCTGCATGGTCTTGTTTGCAGGCTGTTGCTTTCATTATTTGGAAGCTATTCCCTTCTGGCTTGCAGTGTTTCTGTTGAGAAATCAGTTGCTAGCCTCATCAGAGCTCCCTTGTATGTTACTATCTGTTTCTCCCTTGCTGCCTTTAAGCTTCTCTCTATGTCTTTGAATTTTGCCATTTTAATTATGATGTGTAACGGAGTTGGCTTCTTTGGGTTCATCTTGATTGGGACCCTCTGTCCTTCCTGGGCTTGTGTGACTTTTTCCCTCACCAAGTTAAGGAAGTTTTTTTTGTTATTAGTTTTTAAAACAGGTTTTCTATTCCTTGCTTCTTTTCTTCTCCTTCTGGTATCCCTATGATGTAAATATTATAGTGTTTTATGTTTTCATGCATCTCCCCTAAAGTATCTTTTTTCTTTATGAGTCTTTTTTGTTTGTTTTGTTTTGTTGCTCTGTCTGGAATTTTTTTCTGCCTTGTCATCCAGCTTGCTGATTTGATACTCTGTTTCATCTAGCCTTCTTTTAATTCCTTCTTGTGTATTCTTCATTTCAGATATTATATTCTTCATTTTTTCCTGGCTCTTATTCATTTTTTCTATGTATTTTTTATGCCGATATAGTTCCCACTATGTTCCTTGTAGCTCCCACAGAGTTTCTTACAGTCCTCACTGAGCTCCTTGAGCATTCTTATAACCATTATTGCAAACTCTATGTCTGGTATATTGCTTGCCTCATTTCATTTAGCACTCTTTCTGGGGGTTCCTTCTTCCCTTTCACTTGAGGTATATTTCTTTGTCTCCCCATTTTAGGTGCCTTTTTATTTGCTTTTGCATATTAGATTGATCTGCTCTGATTCCCTTTCTTCATGGGGTGGGTTTCTATGGTAGGAGACCTGTGGGACTCAGTGGTGCAGTCTCTTTGATCTCTTGAGCTGGATGCTCTTGGGATTCCCCTTATGCTGTTTTTTTGGGGGGACTCTCTGGGCGTAATTGGGTTTTGGTGGTTGTTGGGTCATACCTTGCTTGATTCTTCCCTCCAGCTGACTGACTGAGACTCACACCACACACCACTTCTTGTATGCTATTTTACAGATATTGCTAGAAGAAAACAAAACAACCCAGTAAGTAAAACCCATGCCCCCAAAATTAACCCCCAGCCACACCACATTATCAACAACAAGTGAGCAAATATTAGTAAGAGTGGAAAGAGATTAAGATTATTATAAGAAAGGAAAAACAAATATGAGATGACTAATGCAAAGAAAAATGATTTGAAAGGGTAAAGGGAGGAAAAATAATAAGAGTAGAAAATAGAAACAAGATGAAGAAGTAAAGAAAATAAAATTTATATTGTAAATAAAAAAGGGAAGGAAGAAGGAAAAATGGAGTTAGAAAAGGGAAGAGTATAATATCAGGTTAAAAAATTTTAAAAAGTGAAAATGGAACAAAATAAAGAAAAACATCATTCACCCTAACAATACTAATGACAGCTAAGCAAAGATTAATAAAGGTGGAAAGGGACTTCCACCTTAAAGAAGGAAAAATAAAAGAAAACAAGATTATGATATTCTAAAGGAAAGAAAAGTGATTTTGAGAGGATAGAGTGAGGAAAGAAAACCAGGCTAAGAGAAGGAAAAAATAAAATTTAAAATGAAAAAAAAAAGAGAAAGAAATGACAGGAAGAAGGCAAAATGGAATAGAAGTGAACAATAAAATTTTAGATTTGAAATACAAAATAGTGAAACTCTGGGGTTATAATTGAAGACATTCAACAACAACCACCATATCAGCAACTAACAAGCAAAAGTTAATAAAAGTGGAGAGAGAATAAGAACATGAAAGAGAAAAAGAATGTGAGATGAATAATCACAGGAAAAATTCCTTTGAGAGGCTTGAGGGAGGAAAAATATCTAGAGTGCAGAATAAAAACAGTATAAAAAGGGAAAATATAAAATTAAAAATAATAAGAGGAAAGAAGATGGCAAAAGGGAGTAAGAGAAGGAAGGAGCAAAATATGAGATTTGAAATAAGCTAAAATAAAAACATAGTGATATAAGTATAAACTTGAAGAAAAAGAAAAAAGTGTTAAAAAGCTATGCTGGAGAAAAAAAAAACCCAGAAATAATGAAGAAGATCACGGTGGAATTCATCTCAGCCAAGTCAAGTATTTGCCATTGTCTTCTCTTTCTGGATTCGCTCCTGGTAATGTCAGATGATATCATAGTCTTGTCCTACCAGCCTGTTTGAAACTACAAGCAATCCATAGTCTGTGACTGTCTCCTTTAGGCTGGGCCTTACTGTTCTGCTCTGCCAGCTTTCCATTAGCACAGGGCCCAGGACTGGTTCATCTAAAGTCTGAATGTGTTGCCAGTACCACCTTCCCCTGCCCCAGAGAGGGTATCTGGTGCAATCAGGAGGGTGGAATCCGTGGATCTCCCTCAGTATGTGCTATTAAGTCTTCAGGAAAGATGGTGAGAGTGTTTCCCCACCCCACAACCCTACACAACTTGTCTTGGTCTGTCCCTGATCATTTTCAATAATGTATCATTTGTGATGAATTAGCTGTCCATTTCCTACGAGAGGCCAATCTTTGAAAAGTTGCCCCTGCTTGGCACTGATGGCAGTTCTGTATGAGGGCTGAGGCTGGGCAGGGCCCTGAACACCCCTTTTGTTTAATCTCTCTGCTCTGCTGGTTTCAGTGGATCAGGGCCTGAGGAAACAGCATAGCTCATAGCATCTAATAAAAGTTCAGAAAGGACCTTTTTAGATCATCTTCTTTCCCCCATGTATATGTACTGAGCATGGGGCTACTAGCCTGGCCTCACTGATCTGCAGAACCTGCAACCCCACAGGTAGAGTTTGGGCACACCTGCCTGTGAGGGCACCCGCCTGTCTACAATGAATCTCAGGCATTTGGCTCCTGGCTGTCTAGTCCCCAGCCTGTCATTTTGTAGGAGACTCAGGCCTGACTCTATGTCTGCTCTGTGCAGCCCTCTTCCACCAGCCATGTCACACCGGATCCCACAATCCCTTTGCCATGCCACTTTCTGTTCTTCCTGTGCAGCTGGACTCAGTGGGACTAAACTGAGCTTTCATTATGGTTTGTTTATTTGTTGGCAAAGCCATTGCACACATGTGTGAGTACAGGGTCCCTTCCTAGGCTCACGTCAGCTCCCCTTTTAAAGAGTCTCTATGTGGCCTCCACACTGTAGCACTGAGTTCTGGCCAGTTCTCCATGTGCTCCACCTCCCCAAAAAGCACAAAGTCTCCCTCAGTCAGGGCTTCCCACAGCCTTCCCAGTGCCTCTGACAGTTTTAGGAGATGGAGTTTCTCTCTGGAACTCTTCTGGTTGGTGCTGCAGCTATGGACTGTTTGTGTAGTCTAAGTCTCCCAGACTTTGTATGTCCTTCCATGTCTCCACTGATTAGAGTTGGTGGTTTCCCTTAGTGGGACCACAACCCTACTCCAGCAGGGGAGGAAGCCAGTAAGCTGTGTTTTCTGTCTGATCTCTCCCCTCCTGCATTCGGCTCACACAGGGCATTTCCCCCTCAGTGTGCAAAATCTCTTACTGGATGGTGCAAAGCATCTTCTGTACTCCTTGGTTTCAAAAATTCATGTCAGCTGAGATTCCGTTGACTATTCACATTACTTGGAAGATCAGCCAAGAATCATTGCTGAGGTTATAAGCAAGTAGGCCCAGCTTCCACCCATTCAGCTGCCATCTTCTGAATCCCTGGTTTTTGATTAAGTCTCATGAAAATATTATAAAGTTAAGAAAATGCCTACCATTTTGTCATTGTAAAATTTTCTACAAATAGTAAGAAGAGTACTAAAAACATGTTTGATGCTGCAATATTTGGAGATAATTTCCCATTGAGAAGAGGAAGCCTGGTGAATAGACAAGTATATGTTGCCAATAAATCTTTTATGGTAAAATTTTTACCACCCCCAAGCAAGTGGTCAAGTTAACATGCATGGATATTTATGAGAATCTTGAATGGTTTTCTAAGGCAGAGGAGTAGTGAGCAATTAAAGGGAAGGATAAAAATGTTATAAAAGTCAATAGAGGTGGGTTGTGTAGCACCTTGTTTCCCAGGGCCAGGAAGTTTCAGAAGATGAGCCAGTGTCCTGAAAGACCACAGCTTTCAGCCTTCCAATTCTCTTTGTTCTTGCAATCTTTATACTTTCTCATTGGTCTGAGTCTTCTTATCCATTTGTTAATCAATTTCCTCACCTTTTGGTCTTTGTGTATTTGTCCCTTCCATATCCAGCTTTTACCCCACTTGTTTCACTCAGTTCTCACAAGTAAAATTATTTCTTGCCCCATTGTTTTTCTGTTATACCTGACTGTTATTGACCAGTGCAGCTGCTTAGCTCAGCCTCCAGGCAGCTGTCAAGGATAACAATCTAGGAGAATACTCAGATTGAGGCCTTTGCAGCTTAGTGATTTTCAGTCTTATCTGGGCCTTCCACTTCTTTTCCATTCCATTTAGTAGATTTTGTAACATTTTATTCTTCTCATTAAAACATACACTTCATCACCTCTGCCCACAATCTTAGCATTTGCATACAACTTTACTGAGAAACTCTAATTAAAAAAGAAGAATTTTTCAAATATCTTCCCAGAAATCTAAAAATATTTTATTAAAACACATTCATTTTCTTCCTTTTTCATAGAAAGAAAATTTTTTTTGCCAAAATAGGTCCCTTGCTTTAGATCCCACTCAACACCTGTTCTGTCAATCATCTACTTAATCAGTTGTTCTTTCTTGCTTGTATCTTCTACCTCTCCTTAATTAAATGTTAGCCTCTACATGTAAATATGGTGAAGTCTCTCCACTTATATACATACATGCAAACACACAAACATACAAACACTCCCATTTATTAACCCTAGCGTCAACTATAATAGCTAACGTCCCCCTCGATTTCTTTTCTTATGCTCAAGCATTCTAAATTTTTAAAGCTGATTAAGAGTGTAAACTGTGGAATTACACTTCTTAGGTTCAAATCTTGGCACTACTAGCTGTGTGTCCTTTGGAATATTACTTATCTTTTCTTTGCTTAAGTTTTCATCATTGAAATTGGGATGAGAATAGTTCTTGCCCCCTAGGATTGGTGGGAAGATTAAAGCTTTAATACATGTAAAATGCTTGGAATAGTTCTTGGCATATAGTAAGCATCCAGTATATGGTAGTCATTATTACTTAAGGTTTTGTTCAAATTCACTGATTTTTTTTATTTCAAAACTATGTGTTGAGACCTACCATATACTTGGCACTGTGTGCAGTACTGGATGTCTAATTTTAAATGAAAGGGACAAAGTCTTTGTCTTAAAACAGCTTAGATAATGTAGTTAAAACATAGGTAATAAATCATTACATGAAAACTAGTTAGAAAAATGCCAACACTATAAAGGATTTATAAATGGAAAGTATTAGGAACATATTAGGAAAATCATTTAAACAAAGTGATTAGAATACATTAAAATCAAGCCTTGTGAGGTAAGATGTCAATATTTTAAAGAATCCAAGAAAAAAAGTCATTCCAGGTAGGAATAAAAGCATATCTGGAGGCTCTAAGGGTAGGAGGAGATAGTGCTTAGCTTGTTACAATAGCTAAAAATAAAAGTTCATTGTGGCTAGATCAAAGTGAGTATGGGGGAGAACAGCATGTGATGAAGTTGAATAGGCCAGGGACCACTTATCCAATTGTGGCCATAATAAGGAAACTGAACTGTATTCTAGATAAAATGAGAAGCAATTGAAAGATTTTAAGTAGGAGAGAGGATAATTTATTTTATGATTTTAAAAGGTATATGATTCTGAAGGTATATGAAGAATGGTTGAGGAGAGCAATGAAGGAAGCTGGAAGATCAGTAGCAGAGGACTCACAGTGATAATGGCCTCTTGGACTAGAGTGCTGGTAGTAAAGATAAAAATAGATCTATTTGAGATAAATTTGAAACCTAGCATGTACAGTGTTGATCATATGTTGTGGGTAAGGAAAATGAAAGATACAAGGAAGACTATTCAGTTTCTGAATTCAAAAATTGGATGAATAATGATGCCATTGATTGACTTGGAGAAGACTGGAGAGAAGCAGGTTTGGGGGTATTTGGACATTAAATTTAAACTTTGAGATATTTGTAAGTTATCTCTCTTTCTCTCTGGCTTTCTTTCCTTCTCCCTCTAATATATATATATATATATCCTACAGAGAGAGAAAATTTAGGATTTATATTATGTTAGTATGTAAATGGTTTTATAACTGTGGGAATAGATGATAACATCCATGTAGACAAGAGGAGAAGGTGCCTAGTACAGAGTCTTGTGGCACCTTCAATTCACTCCTTAAGTCACTGCATTCTGGGGTCTATCCTCATAGGCCAACTGGAACAGAAATGCAAATTTGGAAGTCAGGGATGTAGGTAGTATTTGAAACCATGAGAACAGATGCTTCCTCTAAGAGAGTGTAGAGAGATAAGAAAAAGTGCCAAATGCTGAGCCCTGAGGTCTCATTTACAATTCACAATGTACTTCTTGTCCCTAAAGAGTGACTTCCCTTCTAAGTCTCAGATAATTCTCATGAGGAACTGGACCAGTGACCCAGTTACTTCCCAGTCTGCCAGCAATATCTTCTGTTCTTTCTCTTCCCACATCCCTGTGACATTGAACTTAACCACTTTTTTTTCCCTTGAAACTCTGTCTGGTGTTGTCTTTGTCCTGTCACTCTATAGTAATTTTTAAATACTTTTTTGAGATTCCTTTAGTCTTTCCTGTGTATTTCATGTTGATGGTCCTCAGAGGTCTTGACTTGATATTTTGTCTTTTTGATTTTAATTCTTCATCCTGTGTGGTTTTATCTGAAACCCTAATTCAATGCTTCTAAGCTGGCAACCAAATCTGTATTTCTAAACTCTTACATCTCTTTATCAGCTCCCCTTCTTAGGAGGTACTCAGATTTCATTGAAATTACTCTTTTCTTTAAAACTTTCCCTCTACTTCTTATTTTTGTAAATACCATCTTCTCCAGAACTTCGCCTCTCAGACTGAAGGGTCAAATATGCATATTTCTTTCTTTTTGCTGTATTATAAATTAATCAGAAGTCCTATACATGTTTTTGGTTTAATTCCTTTATATTAGAAGTTAATATTTGATCTGTCTTTCCAGTATCAAATACTATTGCCTTAGCTTGGGCCCTCTAATTCTTCTCTCCTGTAATATTACTGAAAACTTCTAAATCTTCTTGTGCCCAGTCTGGTTATTCCATTTTTCAATCTCCATATTGCTACCTGAGGGATATTTCAAAAATAGTAGTTGATCATATTATTATCCTACTAAAAGCATCTTATGGCACACCAGGGCTATAAGCTTAGGAGGATATTTATTCCTTTTTACAAACTTGGCTTCAATCTAGTTTTCTATTTTCATCTGTCCTTACCTATACTTTCTTTAGATCATTCTGAGAAAGAAAAAGAAAGAAAGGAAAGGGAAGAAATAAAGAAAAGAGAGAAGGGAGGAAGAAAGAAAGGAAGAACATTTTGCTTTTATAACTTGTATTACTGGAACATTTTAGTAACATTGTGCAGTTAATTAAAGGTGTTAGGTTAAGGAATTGACTTCATTTAGGTTTTTCCTCAAGTGACTTCAGCTATGATAGGGAAATCCCATACTACCAGCATTTCAATGCAGGGTATTTCTTAAAAGCCACCAGCAAAATTCCTATAAGAATGGAGACAACTGTACCTGAACAACAATTTTTTAAAAATGAGAAAATAAAAATTGGAATTAAATTAAAAAGGAATACATGTTAGCTCCCTATCATTGCTGTAATAAAACCCCACAAACCCCACAAACTTAGGGACTTATAAACCCCTTAGGGATACATTTATTATCCTATAGTTTTAGAGGAAATCACTTTCATTAAGTTAAAATCAAAGCACCATCAGGGCTTAGTTTCTTTCTGGAGGCTCCAGGGGAGAATCAATTTCCTTGTCTTTTCCAACTTCTAGAGACTGTTTGCATTTTTTTGGCTCATTGTTTATCACTGTGACATCTACTTCCAGAGTCACATCTCCTTCTGTTGAATTTTGACCCTCCTGTTTCCCTCTTATAAGGACACTCCCTTGAGATTATGAGATTACATTGGCCCTTCCAGAAAATCTGAAATAATCTGCTCACCTACAACTCTATTTTAATCACATCTACAAAGTCCCTTTTATAATGTAAGCTTACATATCCAAGGTTCTGGGGATTAATATGTAGATATCTTTGGTGAAGAAGGCAATATTTTACATATCACAAAATAATTACAAATAATTGATAAGTGTTTAAAAGGCTAAAAATAATATATTTTGTAATAAATTTTCATTTTCTCCTTTTAGTTTTCAATGAAAAAAGTTTTATTTTAATTGGTTAGTCTATTCAAAATAAAATGGAAAATATAATCCTGGATCATCTCCTCTGAAGTGACAGTAAAATATTTTTCACATATTTCAAAGCTATAATATTAACTACCATGTTGATTTTTTTTTATTTCTCAAAAGCAATTGACATAAAAGAAAGTTCTTACAAAGGACTTTTTGTTATTTTATTTTTCCTTTTTTTTTTAATTTATTGGAGTAACACTGGTTAACAAAAGTATTCAGGTTTCAGATGCACAATTTTATAACACATCATCTGTACAATGTATTTTGTGTTCTTCACCCCAGGTCAAGTCTCCATCTAGCACCATTTATTTCACCTATACCCTTCTATACCCTCATCCACTTTCCCTCACCTCTCCTCCTCCTTGGCAATCACCACACCATTGCCTGTGTTCATGAGTTTTTTCTTTCTCTCTCTTTTTCTGCTCAGTCCTCTACATCCCTGACTTGTTCCCCTATCCCATGACAGCTGTCAGCCTGCTCTCTATGAGTCTCTCTCTATTTTGTTGTTAGCTGTGTTTTGTTCATTAGATTCCACATATGAGTGAAATCATATGGTACTTATTTTTCTCTAACTAGCTTATTTCACTTAGCATAATGCTCCCTGGGTCCATCCTTGCTGTCTCAGAGGGTAAAAACTCTTTTTTTTTTTTGTATGGCCAAGTATTATTCCATTGTGTAAATGTACCACAGCCTTTTTTATCCACTTGTGTATGGATAAACATTTGGGCTGCTTCCAAATTTTGCCTGTTGTAAATAATGCTGCAATGAACATAGTGGGGCATATCTTCTTTCAAATTACTATTTCGGGTTTCTTTGGATATTTTCCCAGGAGTGACATCCCTGGATCATAAAGAAGTTCTATTTTTAATTTCTTGAGGTGAATTCATACTGCTTTCTACAGTGGCTTCACCAATCTGCATCCACCAACAGCGCATAAAAGTTCCCTTTTCTCTACATCCTTGCTGAAAGGTGTCATTTGTTG
This sequence comes from Phyllostomus hastatus, assembly GCF_019186645.2. Taxonomy (NCBI): domain Eukaryota; kingdom Metazoa; phylum Chordata; class Mammalia; order Chiroptera; family Phyllostomidae; genus Phyllostomus; species Phyllostomus hastatus. Next base: position 7,844,009 of record NW_025333543.1, read on the forward strand.
ATTTATTGATAATAGGTATTCTGACAGAAGTGAGGTGTTATCTCATTGTGGTTTTAACTTGCATTTCTATGGTGATTGTTGATGTTGAGCATCTTTTCATATGCCTATTGGCCATCTCTATGTCCTCTTTGGAGAAGTGTCTCTGCAGGATTTTTGCCTGTTTTTTAAATTAGATTGTTTAATTTTTTGGTGTTGAGTTTTGTAAGGTCTTTATACATTTTGGACATTGACCTATTATCAGATGTATTGGTGAATATGTTCTCCCATTTAATGGATTGTCTTTTCATTTTGTTGATGGGTTTCCTTTGCTATGCAGAAAACATTTCAGTTTGATGTAGTCCCATATGCTTTTTTGTTTGTTTGTTTGTTTGCCTTGCCTGAGGAGACACATCAGAAAAAATATTTCAACATGAAATTTTGAGATTTTACTGCCTGTTTTCCTCTAGGAGTGTTATGGTTTCAAGTTTAACATTTAAGTCTCTATTTCATTTTGAGTTTGTTCTTGTGTATGGTATAAGAAGGTGGTCTAGGTTAATTTTTTTGCACATATATGTCTAATTTTCCCAACACTAATAATTCAATAGACACTATTTTATCCCATTGTATGTTTTTGTGTCCTTTGTTAAATATTAACTGTCTATAAAGGCATGAGTTTATTTCTGGGCTCTTTATTTTGTTTCATTGATCTATATGTATATTTTTATGCCAGTAGTATGCTGTTCTGGTTACTATGGCTGGTAGTATAGTTTGATATTGGGTACAGTGAATCCTCCAACTTTATTCCTCTTTCTCAAGATCACCCTTCCTATTTGGGTTCTTTCATGGTTTACATATAAAATTTTGAAATATTTGTACTAGTTCTGTGAAATATACCATTGGTTTCTTGATAAGAATTGCATTGAATCTATAGATTTCTGCAGGTAATAAGGACATTTTAATGATGTTAATTCTTCCTATTTATAAATACAATGTATGCTTCCACTTATTTGAATCTTTTTCAATTTCTTCAGTGTCTCATAATTTTCTGAGTACAGGTCTTTTACATACTTGTTTAAATTTATTCCAAGGCATTTTGTCACCTTTAAAACAATTATTTTTCTTAGTTTCCTTTTCTGATAGTTCATTATTGTTGTACAGAAGTGCAGTTGGTTTCTGGATATTTATTTTATATCCTGCCTACTTATACTATGGAATCATTTATTAGTTCTAGGAGATTTTTGGTGGAATCTTTGGGTTCTCTCTATATAGTGTCATTTCATCTATAAATAATGACAGTTTTACATCTTCCTTTTTAATAATGATGTAATTTATTTCTTCTTTTTCTGATTGTTTGTCTTGGACTTCAGTGTTATGTTGAACCAGAATGATGAAAGTGTACATCTTTGTCTAGTTCTGGATCTTAAGGGAAATGATTCTGGTTTTTGCCTACTGAGTGTCATGTTGGCTGTGGGCTTGTCATACATGGCCTTTATTACATTGAGTTATGTTCTCTCTATTCCCAATTTGATAAAATTTTTTAGCATAAATGGATGCTGGATTTTATCAGATATTTTTCTGTATCTATTAATATGATCATGTGGTTTTTATCCTTCATTTGGTTTATGTGGTATATGTGTTTATTATTTTGCAAATCTTATAACAACATTGCCTCCTGGAATAAATCTTACTTGATCATGGTATATGATTTGTTGAATGTATTGTTTTGGTTATGTTTGCTAATATTTTATTGAGAATTTTTGCATCTATGTTCATCAGGATATTCACCTAAATTTTTCTTTTTTGTAGTATCTTACCTGGTTTTAGAATTAGGATAATGCTGTCCTTATAAAATGAGTTTGGGAGTTCTCCTTTGTCTTGAATTTTTGGAATACTTTGAAAAGGATAGTTCTTAGTTATTTAAATGTTTGGTGAAATTCACCTGTGAAGCCATTTGATGTGGGACTTTTGTTTATTAGGAGATTTTTGATCACTGCTTTAATTTCATTAGTTTTAATCTGTCTATTCAGATTCTCTGATTCTTCCTGATTCAGTTTTAGAAGATTGTACATTTCTAGGAATTTATCCATCTCTTCCAGATTGTCTAATTTGTTGGCGTATTTTTGTAGTTGTTCATAATATTTTTCTTACAATCTTATATATATCTTTGATATCAGGTGTTACTTTTCCTCTTTCATTTTTGGTTTTATCTTTCTGCGTTCTTTCTCTCTCTCTCCATATATATATATATATATATATCTCATGTGTCTGGTTAAAGGTTTGTCAGTCTTGATTATCTTTTCAAAGAACCAGCTCTTGGTTTTATTGGCCTTTTTTATTCCTTTTTTAAAGAATCTATTTTATTTATTTCTCCTCTGATCTTTATTAATTCTTTTTTTACTGCTCATTTTGGGCTTTATTTGTTGTTTTGTTTCAAGTTTAAGAGTAAAGTAATATCATTTATTTGTGATTTTACTTATATATTGAGATAGGCCTATAGTGCTATAACTTTATTTGTTAAAAGTGCTTTTGCTGTGTCCTATAAGTTTTGGTTTGTTGTGTATTAATTTTCATTTGTTTCAAGATATCTTTTGATTTTTTCTTGATCTCATTGTTAACCCATTGCTACTAATTCATTGTTTAGTTACATGTTATTTTTGTTTTTAAAGATTTTATTCATCCATTTTTTAGGGAGGGGAGAGGGGGGAGAGAGAGAGAGAGAGAGAGAGAAACATCAATGTGCGGTTGCTGGGGGTTATGGCCTGCAACCCAGGAATGTACCCTGGCTGGGAATCGAACCTGGGACACTTTAGTTCCCAGCCCGTGCTCAATACACTGAGCTACACCAGCCAGGGCTAGTTACATGTTATTTAACCTTATGTCTTTGTGTGTTTTTCAGTTTTTTTCTTGTGATTGATTTATAGTTTCATGCACTTATAGTCAGAAAAGGTGCTTGCTATGATTTAAATCTTCTTTAATTTATTGAGACTTTTCTTGTTTCCTACCATATGGATTGTCCTACAAATTATTCAATGTGCACATGAAAAGAATGTATAGTCTGGTGCTTTGTAGTCAAATGCTCTGAAGATATCAATCACATCCTTCTGACCTAAGGCTGCTGTTTCCTTTTTGATTGTCTGTCTCAAAGCTCTATCATTTGATGTTAATCCCCTAATATGACTGTATTATTGACCATCTCTGTCTTTATTTCCATTAAGATTTGCTTTTCAATTTTAGGGTCTCCTATGTTGGCAGCATAAATATTTGCCAGGATTTTATTCTCTTGTTGGATTATTCTCTTTATTATTATGTTCTTTCCTTTTTTTTCTCTTATATAGCCTTTGTTTTAAAGTCTGTTTTGTCAGATATAATTATTGGTACCCTAGCTTTATAAAATTTCCATTTGCATGAAATATCTTTTTTTATCCCTTTCATTTAAGTCTGTGTATATCTTTCATTCTTAGATGGGTCTCTTATAGATACATACTGTCTATAAGAGATATAAAAAAGCAAGATTATATACATATATATGTATATAATATACATATCTATACTTATCTTTCTTATCTATCCTTATCTTTCTTATCTATTTCTACCTTATGTTATTTGATTGGAACACTTAAGTCAATTACATTTAAAGTGACTATTGATAGGTATGTGTTTATTGCCATTTATTCTTTTAGTTAGCATTCTTTCCTTCCCCTCCTCCTCCTCCTCTCCTTCTCCTTCTCCTCTCTTTCTCCTTCTACTTCTTCCTCCTCCTCCTCCTCCTTCTTCTTCTTCTTCTTCTTCTTCTTCTTCTTCTTCTTCTTCTTCTTCTTCTTCTTCTTCTTCCTCCTCCTCCTCCTCCTCCTCCTTCTTCTTCTCCTTTTTCTTCCTTCTCTTTCCCCTCCTCCTCTCCCTCCCCCTCCTCCTCCTCCTTCTTCTTCAACCCGGTTTTTAAAAATTTCTTGTACTGCCTTGCTGGTAACAAACTCTTTTAGCTTTTCCTTGTCTGGAAAGCTCTTTATTTCTCCTTCAATTTTAAATAATAACCCTGCTGGGTAAAGTAGTCTTGGTTGTAGGTCTTTGCTTTTCATTAATTTCAGTGTTTCATGACAATTCCCCCGACCTGAAATATTTCTGTTGGAAAATCAGCTGACAGTTCTATGGGAGCTGCCTTGCAGGTAATTAATCATCTTTTCTTTGTGGCTTTAAGATTCTCTTTGTCTTTAAACCTTGCCATTTTAATTATGATGTTTCTTGAGGCAACCTTCTTTGTGCCCATCTTGTTTTGTACTCTCTGCACTTCCTGGACATGTGTGTCTTTCTCTATCAATTTAGGGAAATTTTCAGTCATTGTCTCTTCTACCAGGTTCTTGGTCCCTTGCTCTCTATCTTCCCCTTATAGTACCCTATGATTCAGATGTCACTAGCTTAATGCTGTCTCAAAGTTTTCTTAGACTATCCTTATTTTTTAAATTCTATTTTTCTTTTTCTTGCACTGATTAGGTGTATTTTCTATCTGTCTTCCATATTGCTGATTCAATTCTGTGCTTCATTCAACATACTGTTTTTTCTTTCTAGTCTATTCCTCATTTCAGATATTGCATTATTCATTTTTGACTGGTCCCTCTTTATGGTTTCTACATTCTTTTTTTGCTATTGAGTATCCGTATATCCATTATTTTGACTTCTATATTTGATAAAGTGTTTGCCTCCATTTTGTTTAGCTATTTTTTTCAGGAATTTTGTCTTGTTTCTGTTTTCTTTTTTTTGGGTATTTTATTTTATTATTATTTGTATTTTTGTTAAAACACAGTTGTCTCCATTTTCCTCCCACCATTCCTCCCCAACCTAGGTATCCCCACTTCCTACCCTTGATCCTACCTTCCTTTGGTTTTGTTCTTTATAAATATTCCTGAAAACCTTTCCCCATTTGGCTCCCATTATCACCTCTCAACTCCCCTCTGGTTACTGTCAGTTTGTTCTTAATTTCAATGTCTCTGGTTATATTTTGCTTGCTTGTTTGTTTTGATTATGTTCCACTTATAGGTAAGGTCATATGGTATTTGTCTTTCCCCACCTGGCTTATTTCACTTAGCACAATGCTCTCCAGCTCCATCCATGCTGTTGCAAAGGGTAGGAACTCTTTCTTTGTTTATGCTGCAGAGCATTCCATTGTGTAAATGTACCATAGTTTTTTGATTCATTCATTTACTGATGAGCACTCAGGCTGTTTCCAGCACTTGGCTATTGTAAATTGTGCTGCTATGAACATTGGGGTGCATAGGTTCTTTTGAATTGGCATTTCGGGGTTCTTAGGGTATAATCCCAGCAGTGGAATTGCTGGGTCAAAAGGCAGTTCCATTTTTAGTTTTCTGAGGAAATTCCATACTGTTTTCCACAGTAGCTGCACCAGTCTGCATTCCCACCAACAGTGCACCAGTGTGGCATTTTCTCCACATCCTCTCCAACACCTGTTGTTTGTTGATTTGTTCATGATGGCCATTCTCACCAGTGTGAAGTGGTATGTCATTGTAGTTTTAATTTCCATTTCTCTGATGGCTAGTGATGCTGAGCATCTCTTCATACGTCTCTGGGCCCTTTGTATGTCCTCCTTGGAAAAGTATCTGTTCAAGTCCTTTGCCCATTTTTTAATTGGGTTGTTTGTCTTCCTAGAGTGCAGTCATATGAGTTCTTTATAGATTTTGGAGATCAAACCCTTGTCTGAGGTATCATTGGCAAATACGTTTTCCTATACAGTTGGTTCTCTTTTCATTTTAATGCTGTTTTCTGTAGCAGTTCAGAAGTTTTTTATTTTGATGAGATCCCATTTTTTTATTATTTCTGTTATGTCCCTTGCTCTGTGGGACATATTGGTGAATATATTGCTGCATGGAATATCTGAGATTTTCCTGCCTATGTTTTTCACTAGTACTTTTGTGATGTCATGACTTTTATCCACCTTGAATTTGCTTTTATGTATGGTGTTAGTGATCGATATTCATTTTTTTGCATGTAGCTATCCAGACCTCCCAAAACCATTTATTGAAGAGGTTATTTTCACTCCATTTTATGCTTCTGACCACTTTGTCAAATATTACTTGACTGTAAAGACTTGAGTTTTTTTCTGGGCTCTCAATTGTGTTCTGTTGGTCTATATGTCTGTTCTTATGCCAGTACCAGACATTTTTGATTACAGTGGTTTTGTAATGCAATTTGATATCAGGTATTGTGATCCATACTACTTTGTTCTTTTTTTTAATTGCTGCAGCTATTCAGTGTTGATTAAGGTTCCATATAAATTTTTGAAGTGTCTGTTCTATATCTGTGAAATATGACATTGGCATTTTAACAGGGATTGTGTTGAATTTATAAATTGCTTGGAGTAGTGTGGACATTTTGATGATGTTAATTTTTCCAATCCATGAACATGGTACATGCTTCCATTAATTTATAGTGTCTTACTTAATTTCTTTATTCAGTGTTGTGTAGTTTTGTGAGTACAGGTCTTTTACATCCTTGGTTAGGTTTATTCCTAGGTACTTTATTGTTCTTGTTGCTATATGAAATGGGATTTTTTCCTGATTTATGTTTCTGGTATTTCATTGTTGGTGTGCAAAAATACCTTCTCTTTCTGAATATTGACGTTGTATCCTATTGTTTTGCCAGATTTACTTATTAGGTTGGGTAGTTTTTTTGTGGAGTCTATAGGATTTCTTTTATGTACATTATCATGTCATCTGCAAACAATGACAGTTTTACTTCCTCCTTTCCAATTTGGATGCCTTTTATTTCTTTTTCTTGGATGATTGCTGTGGCTTGAAATTCCAATATTATGTTTAATAGAAATGGTGAAAGCGGACATCCTTGTCTTGTTCTGATCTTAGTGGGAAAGGTTTTAGTGTTTGCTCTTTGAGTATGATATTGGTTGTAGGTCTCTCATATGTGGCCTTTATTATGTTGAAGAATGCTCCTTCTGTTCCCACTTTGCTGAGTGATTTTGTCATAAGTGGGTGCTGTACCTTATCAAATGCTTTTTCTGCATCTATTGATATAATCATGTGATTTTTGTCTCGCCTTTTGTTTATGAGATGTATTACATTTATTGATTTGCTTATATTGTACCGTCCTTGCATCCTTGGGACGAATGCCACCTGGTCATGGTGTATGATCTTTTTAATGTATTGCTGGATGTGGTTTGCCAGTATTTTGTTGAGGATTTTAGTGTCATTGTTCATCATTGATATTGGCCAGTGTTTTTCTTTCTTTGTTGTGTCTTTATCTGGTTTTGGGACTACGATGATGCTGACTTCATAAGATGAATTTGGGAGTTTTCCATCCTTGTGGATTTTTTTTTTTTGCTATTGTGTGTGAAAGATAAGGGTTAGCTCTTCCTTAAATGTTTTGTAAAATTCTCCTGTGAAACTGCCCAGTCCAGGGTGTTTGTGTGCCCAGAGTTTTTTGATTACTGGTTTTATTTCATTAGTTATTATTGGTTTATTCAGGCTTTCTGCTTCATTCAGTTTGGAAGATTATTTTTCTAGATTTGTCCATTTCACCTAGGTTTTCAAGTTTCTTGGCATATAGTTCCCAGTAGTAATTTCCTACAATCCTTTGTATCTCTGTATCATTTGTAAACTCTCCTTTTTTTTTCTGATTGTGTTTATTTGGCTCCTCTCTCTTTTTTTCTTGATGAGTCTGCTTAAAAGCGTGTCGAGTTTGTTTATCTTTTCAAAGACCCAGCTCCTAGATTTATTGATCCTTACTTAGAATTGATTCTTTAGTCTCATTGAGGTTTTATTCTGCCCTGATCTTGATTATTTTCTTCCTTCTACTTTTTGTTGTTGTTCCTCCAGTTCTTGTAGATATAGGGTTAAGTTGTTCTTTAAAATGTTTCTATCTTTTTTAGGTAGGCCTGTATCATTATGAACTTCCTTCTCATGACTGCCTTGCTGTATCCCATCAGTTTTGGACTGTTGTGAGTTCATTTGCATTTGTTAACAGAAAATTTTTTATTTCTTCCTTGATCTCATTTTTAATCCATTCATTTTTTAATAGCATGCTTTTCAATCTCCATGAATTTGAGTGTTTCTGAGTTTTTTTCTTGGGATTGGTTTCTAGTCTCAGTCCCTTGTGGTCTGGAAAAAATGCTTGATATGATTTCAATTTTCTTGAATTTGTTGAGGCTTCTTTTGTGTCCTATCATATGGTCATTATGAAAATGTTCCATGTGGATTTGAAAATAATGCGTATTTTGCTACTTTGGGATGAAAAGTTCTATATATACAGATGAACAGTTAAGTCCATTTGATATAGGACATTGTTCAATGCCATTCTGTCTTTGTTGATATTTTATTTGGAAGATACATCCATCTTTGATAGTGGGGTATTAAAATCTCCCACTATAATTGTGTTGCTGTTAGTATCTTTCTTGAAGTCCTCCAAGATTTTCCTTACATATTTGGGTGTTTCTATGTTGGGTGCCTATATGTTTATAGTGTTTATATCTTCCTGATGGATTCTTTCATTGAGTATTATGAAGTGTCCTTCTGAGTCTCTTTTTATGAATTTTGTTTTGAAGTCTATTTTGTCTGATATGAGTGTTGCTACCTTTTTTCTTGTTGATTTACTTGGAATAATTTTTCCAATCCTTCACTTTCTGTCTGTGTTCATCTTTTGTTCTGAGTTGGGTCTCTTGTAGGCGACATGTGTGTGGGTCATGATTTCCTATCCATTCTGCTACTCTGTCTTTTGATTGGAGTATTTAATGCATTTATATTTAAGGTTATTATTGATAGGTACTTATTCATTGCCATTTTACTTCCTTCACACCTGTATTTCTCTCTCTCACTCTTTTTCTTCCTTTTCTTAATGGAGTCCCTTTAGCATATCTTGCAGTGCTGGTTGGTGGAGGTGTAATTTGAGCCTTCTTTTGTCTGGAAAGCTCTTTATTTGGCCTAACATTTTAATTGAGAGCCTGGCTGGATAGAGTAGTCTTGGTTGCAGGCCCATGGTTTTCATTACTTGGAATATTTCTTGCCATTAACTTCTGGCTTGGAGCTTTTCCATTGAGAAGTCAGCTGCTAGCTTTATTGGGGCTCCATTTTATGTTACTTCCTATTTCTCTCTTGCTGCCTTTAAGATTCTCTCTCTGTCTTGGAATTTTAGCATTTTAAGTATGATGTGTCTTGGAGTGGGCCTCTTTGGGTTCCTCTTGATTGGAACCCTCTGTGCTTCCTGGATTTGTGTAACCTTTTCTCTCATGAATTAGGGAAGTTTTCCATAATTTTTCAAACAGGTTTTTATCTCTTGCTCTTCTTCTTCTGATAGCTCTATTATTTTGGATGTTATTATGTTTTGTGTTTTCCTGCAGTTCCCTTAACACCTCTTCATTCTTTTGGAGTCTTTTTTCCTTTTATTGCTCTTTCTGGGTTTTTTTCTTCCTTGTACTCCAGCTTGCTGATTCGATCCTCTGCTTCATCTAGCCTGCTTTTGATTCCTTCTACTGTGTTCTTCAGTTCGGAAATTCTATTCTTCATTTCCTCTTTGCCCTTTTTGATAGTTTCTATTTCCTTTTTCATGTTGATATAGTTTACAGTGAGTTCATTGTAGTTTCCCTGTAGTTTTTGGTAGTTCTCTGTGAGCTCATTGAGCTTCCTGATAATCATTGCTTTGAACTCAATATCTGATAGTGGACTTGTGTCTATTTCATTTAGCATTCTTTCTGAGACTTCTTCCTTTCCTTTCATTTGGGGATTGTTTCTTTGTCTTCCCATTGTTTGTGAGACTCTTCTTATTATCCTCTGCTTCTTAAATTGATCTGTTCTGACTTCCTGAGTTTGTGGTGTGAACATCTATGGTAGGAGACCTGTGAGTTTCAGTAGTGCAGTCTCCTTGATCTCTTGAACTTAATGTTCTTGGATGCCCTTTATGCCATTTATTTTGGCTCTCTGGATGTCATTGGGTTTGACTATTGTTGGGTCTTTCTTTTGTGGGTCCTTCCCTCCAGCTGGTTGACTGAGGGTGACTCCACCCACCAGGTCTCGTATGCTCTTGTGCAGGTGCTGCCAGAAGAAAACCACAAAGCCCAGGGCACAAACACACATCTGCAAAAATATCTCCTCCCTGCAATTCTAATATAAACAACAAATGAAACAGTATTAATAAGGGTGTGAAGAGATTAAGGCTATTATAAGAAAAAGATAAATAAATTATCATATAAATTCAATGACTTAATATACCCAAACTTTCTGGACAGGAAATGAATGTTAAAAAGCTATGCAGAAAAGAAAAATGTCACTAACCATGGGGAAGACTGCACTGGATTTTGTCTTGGTAGTCTCTCTTATTTACCACTGTTTTTTTCTTTCTGGATCCACCTCTGGTGATATCAGATATTGACCCCATCTAACCTTAGGCATCCTGCTCTGAGACTGTCAGGGGTCTGCTGTCTATGTTTGTCTACTTTTGTTGTTAATCTGATCACTTTGCTAGATTAGAAGCAGTCAGGGATAAGCCCCATAGGGTGGGGCAGAATTCCTGCTGAGGTTGGGGCTACTGTTTCCCTTTAGCCTGCTGCTTCTCAGTGGGGAGTGATCTGCCTTAGGATGGGTGCTACTGTTTGGGAGATGACTCAGCACTGGGATTCCATGGGTTGCTGTCTCAGGTCTCTCCCCCAAGCTGCCACACTCAGTCTCTTCTCAAGCCTCTCTAGTCCACTCTGCCCCACCCCTTTCCCAGAACCCCAGGTAAATGATTGCAAATTAAATTTGTGGTTGGCCCTTTAAATGATTCTTTGCTTCTCCAGTTGTTTATCTCTGGCAGAGAGCAAACCTGTGGCTTTTCACTACTGGTTGTTTTCTGTGCACTTTTTGCATCTGGTGTTCTAGTCTGGGGATCCCAGCTTAGCATTTAGACCCCATTCTTCTCAGGGGGATCAAACCTGCTGCTTAATTGTCCCTCTGGCACTGCCACCTGTGGGCACCCAGCCAGCCCTCTCAAGTCTCCACCACACTCTTTACCAGACAGGTTGTGCCGAAGCTGGTTGTTCTGTATGTCCGAGGTCATAAGGCTTCTCTCTCACTATTGTTCAGTTGTTTTTTTTCTGGGTAATTTCTCCACAATTTAGTTGTAATTCCAGATTGGTCCTGGGTGGAGATTAGTGTGGCTTCCACTCACTCCTCTGCCATCATATTGGCCTTTGAATGTCCTCTTTGTTTTTCTTTTGAGGCTTGTTTTTCTGTCCCCCCAGTTTGGCTGTTTCTTTGTATTTGTTTCCATGTATTAGATCTTCTATGACACCCAGTCTTCTGCGAGTGACCTTATGAAGTAGTTTTCATGTGGGTTCCAGAGTTCAGTTTCCTTAATTATCTGAACTGGCTGAACCAGAAATGTTCCTTTTTTGTGTTATATGGGCATTTTTGTTGTAATTAAGTATTGATTGCTATTATCTCATTTGTGTTTAGGATCAACCTATAGGCCAGATGACTATGAGGCTCAACCTCAATCACACACTGTGAGCTGCTGTGCAGGTCCTGACCACATGAAGTGAAATTTGCTTCGTCAGGGTTTTATGTCACTACAATGTTCCTTTGGATATGTGTTTTTCAACTTTATTGAATTATTATCTGTTGTTGTCTGAAGCTAGCCACTAGGTGTGTTGGTTTTTGGTCTTTTGGGAGGGACTATGGTGCAGGCCAATATAAGATGCTGTGACTTCCCTTCAGCAACCTGTTTGGACTACAGGTGACCCACAGTTTGTAACTGCCTCTGTTGGGCCTGAGTGCATGCAAGAAGGACCAGGTTTCACTTCAGTGCTGACTTTTACCAGTACCAGGTCCATGGGCAGTTCTGTAGCATGCCCAAAGCAACCTAAGATCCACCTCTGCCTGCCTATACCTGCTGGCTTCCTGTTAGGCTTTAGGCTCTGTCACTGAAAGAACCTCTGGCTGTACTCCTCATCAGGATATAAACTCCATATGGGTTGGGTGAGAGGCAGTCCAGACTGTAGGGGTATTGCCTTCCACTAGTTTTATGCCACATGGAAGAGAGTGCTCCACCCAAGAAAAATGGCATCTGTAGTATGGTAGAATGTCTCAGCACAGGGATCCTGTAAAGTATTCCTTAAACTGTCTCCTCAGAGTCATAAACCCCAGACTTTTTCCATCCTACCCTAGTCTTCTGCACCATCCCTTCACCAGAGACCAAAATTGTGAACAAAATTTTGTGCCTTGACTCTTTACAACAGTGCATGTGCCTCTAGTGGATTCCTATTTGTTTTTGGTGGACAGAAACCCTGATGCTTTTCACAGCCACATTTCATGTGGACACTGGCTCTGGTGCTCTGGGATGGGGAACCTGGTTTGGGGTTTAGACACTATGCTTCTCAGGAGGAACTCTCCACAGATGAGATATCCTTCTGGAAAGTTATTGGCTTTCCATGGTAACAGGGCCAGCCATTTTTCACTTCTGCTCTTTCTACCAGTCTTGATGTGACCACTTTTGTATACCCTTGGCTATAAGATTTCTCTTCAGCTATTCTTCAGTTGGTTATCTAGGATGATTGTTCTATAATTTAGTTTTAATTCCAGAAGGAGATAAGTATAGCTTCTACTTACTCCAACACTATCTTGGATTTCTTTATGCTTAAATAGACAATGACATATATATTCACATACCATATGTTTTAATAAGCTGATAAGAGATTGGATTCACTGTTTTGTATTTTCAGAATCCTGTCCTAATTATGGTTTTGACTTTCACAAGGAAGGTAATGTTAAAAGTTTAAAATTTTCTTCTGGGCTTATTTCAATTCTTGCCAAATTTTATATGCATTTGTTCATTTCTTAAATTTATTCCTCAGAGCAAGAAGTTAAAAATACTAAATATAATAAACATGATATATGTAGAACAAACCAATCTGAAAATAATAATCTCTGCCTTCACCTCTCTCCCTATCCAAACTTTCTCTCATATGAAAAAGTTAGAGATTTTGCCCTGGCTGGAGTAGCTCAGTGGATTGAGTGCGGGCTGCGAACCAAAGTGTCTCAGGTTCGATTCCCAGTCAGGGCACATGCCTGGGTTGCAGGCCATGGCCCCCAGCAACCGCACATTGATGTCTGTCTGTCTGTCTCTGTCTCTCTTCTCTCTCCCTTCCCTGTCCAAAAATAAATAAATTAAATCTTTAAAAAACAAAAGAAAAAGTTAGAGATTTTTAGGAAAGGATCATGAAGGTAATAGTAAAGATGGTATAAGGAAACTAAAATTTTCCTATGGTAAAAGGACAAGAACTTTTCTGAATAGTGTCTATTTAATAAATAGATCTAGAAACTAATGTGGAACAAAACACTTTAAAGTAAGACTTATCTAGAGTTAATATTTGCTGATGGTAGATTTTCATTATAACATTGTCTCACACTGTATGGACAACCCAGATCTTGCAGCATAAGATGGTTACCAAACAGATGAAATAAAATAGAAAATAAAACAAAAAAATATATATAAGTTAATAAAATCAAACTCTATTAAGAACAGGGAATCAACTCCAAAAGTTTTTTCATCAGAGGGTAGAGGTGATTATTTCATATTTATGTTTGGATATAGGATACTTTTTTCCTAATAGTGTTGACTGGAGTAAACTTAAGATAATTTTTTGTGAGCTAATAATAAATAACTTGCAGTTCAACTTATTTGTAATCAAAAGATGAGAAGTTGAGTTCACTGTTTTTGCCTGTATGATTGTAAGTCTGATAATCTTTTTGAGTTTCAGTATTCATCTACAAAATTAAGATTAAAGTCCATATACAAATCATTGAAATGTTTGATTCAACTTGTTATTTTTTAAAAGATTTTACTTATTTATTTTTAGAGAGGGAAGGGAGGGAGAAAGAGAGAGAGAGAAACATCAATGTGTGGTTGCTGGGGGCCGTGGCTGGCAACCCAGGCATGTTCCCTGACTGGGAATTGAACCTGCGATGCTTTGGTTCGTAGCCCATGCTCAATCCACTGAGCTATGCCAACCAGGGCTTTTTTCTTTTTTTAAGATTTTATTTATTTATTTTTAAAGAGGGTGGGGGAAGGAGGGAGAAAGAGCGGGAGAGAAACATCAATGTATGGTTGCCTCTCACATGCCCCCTACTGAGGACCTGGTCCCCAACCCAGGCATACGCCCTGACTAGGAATGCAACTAGTAACCTTTTGGTTTGCAGGCAGGCCAGCATTCAGTCCACTGAGCCACACCAGCGAGTCAACTTGTTATTTTTAATTCTGAAATTTCATCTAGTCCATGAGGTCCCTGTGAATGGTTTTCTTGATGAATTACTGTTTCATGGTAATGTGCTTTCTGTAACAATAAAAAAAAATTAAGTATGTTTACTTGATTCTAAAAGATTATTCTTCAGTGTCAAAGGTAAGGTAAATTTACAACTATATAACTGAAGGACTTTTCTACAAGAAGGCATATTTACTTAAGGAAGTTGACTAATGTAGATGATGTAATAACAGGTACATTTAAAACATAGTCCAAAAAAATCATCATATTTGTAGGGGGACTCCACCCACAGGGACCCTCCAACTGCCACAGATGAGAATAAGTCTACCAAGACATGATCTGCTTGGGGAGGAAAGGTGGCCAATCTCTCAAAGGAGAAGGGCCAAGAGCCTTTTCCTTAATGGGTTTTTATTAGGTTCATTTTGCACAGGAATACAGGTAAAGCTCATTAATCATTGTCAGGCAGTAAGAATTAAACAATAGATAACATACAAAGAATTCTGAGGGCCTATTTTTAGTCAGGGTCAGATAGCTAAAGGGCTATAACACTTTGAGGAACAAACTCACTTCTTGCTTGGACCCTTATCATTTAATTGAGAGCATTCTAAACAAAGCAGGTTTCACAGGATTTTACATATTCTTTCTTAGGCTTGATCGTCCCTGGGGAACCCACCCTTTCCAGCACAGGGCTGCACTGCCCTGTGTCATTGTTTCAGGCTTAAGCCAGGCACGGGAAGTAAGGAAGCCAAGGGATTAAGAAACTTCTCTGACAGAATAAGGACTCAGGCTTTGTCAAAGTTGAGGGGCAAGGGTCCATCATCCTCTTTTGCTGTTGCCCCCAAATCTTTCCTTGGGGCCTCCATGTGGTCGCCTGTCTTAGATTGTTCCCTCCTTGGGGAATCTTACCTATCATTGCCTAACCAACCAAGCACTGGGGCTCAGGTAGGGTGAAGAAAAAGGAGCAGAAGTGGTGCACCTGCCAGGAAGATAAGCTTTGTCTCCTTAGTGGCTTCTGGTCTGAAGGTTGCCCACTCAGCCTTAGCCATGTGGAGTTTACAGCTTCTGAAACCAGTCAGGGTGGTTCCCAATACATAAACAAAGACAATATAAATTTTACCTTCCCACCTCAAAAGGTAGTAATGTCTCCAGAAATTGAGTGATATATATGTACTTATTAAACAAAGCCAATTTCTTCTGTCAATCAAAATGAATAATTTCAAGGTCTCATTTTCAGCCAGATTGTTTTAATATTTAACTACCTAAAATGCCCCAATAATATTCTTTAGAAATGGTTAGATTAGAATACTGTAGCTTTAATGATATTCAATTATGATAAAATGACTTTATTAATTGATCATATATCAACTCATAAGGTAAATATATTTTTTTAATTTTTAAAGTTTTCAGGTATAAGTTAGTATAAAATCATTTGGACTGTTTGGAATTTTTTGAGGGATAAACACTTATGATCCTTTTATTTTTACAAAGTTATATGAACTTCTTTGTTACAAATTTAACTATATTAAGTGACCAGTTTCTCTTACAAGGTCTGCATATATTGATAATCTATTGGTATTATCCATAAATAACCATTAAGATAATTAAAAATAGAAATATAATATAATTCTAACAGAATGTTACAAGAAATGGCAATTATTGTTGGCAAGCTTGGATTTTTACTCCAGATATTTTATTTATGGCTTTGGTTCTATTCTACAACATGTAAATTTTTTAAAAAGTACAATTGATGATTCTCCAAGATATTTGAAATAGGACCTTTTAAAGAAATAAGTCTTGCATCTCTATTTACTGCATCCTTGAAAGAATACTCACAACTTTGTAATGGAAATGTCACTATACCAAATGTTACTATACCAAGGATGAAAACTAATACATTTAAGCATTACATGAGAGGTTTAAGTTGAAAGTAACTATGAAGTATAAAACATCATCTAAACACAATTTTTGATTTCTGAAGCAACATGTCCTTTGTTTACAAAATCTTCCTAATAAATATTAATGATTTAACATTCAGTTAGATAATCATTTTTTATGAACAGCAATTTAAGATATATTACTGAATCTAACTTAAGTATTTAACTTGTGTATTCCATACTTACAGGAAATAATTGAATTGTATAGGGAACTTCTAAAAAGCATACAAACTGTAGTACTAACTTATTTAAATATAGCCATAAACACTAAATACAAGTATGTCTAATAATACAAAATATGATGTTATACTTGGATAATTCATTCTTATTAATGTAAGAATACATCTGTCATTCATTGAATTGGTGTGTTGAATTGGAAAGGACATATCTCATTAGTTATTTTTATGCTATCAAGAGACAGCATGTGCTCAACTTAAATTTGAGTTTTGAATACATTATAATTTTTGAAAACAAAAACAAATATTGTAGTGACATTTTAAAAACTAATTGTCAAAGCCCATTTCAATTTTTATTTATGATATTATGAATTTAAATGAAGTAACATAGGCAAAGCATATAACATAGTCCTTTCTACATGACATTCACCCAGTAAATAATGAGTTATAAAATTTATTATTCAAAAACCTAGGTCTAGCTATCTTCAGAATTCACAATATTTCTGATGTTAAAAGGCAATACAGGGCAATCTTAAATGACTTACATCATTATATGAGCTTCAAATAAAACATTGTTGTATGTATATGTGTATGATTTATTCTTATTTATGATTTACATATGATTTATTCTTATTATTTGGAAAATAAATCTACTTTCATTATTATGTAATATATAATTTAATAACCATATCACAACTTACTTTGCTTCCAAGTTTTTGTTATTACAAATAAAACATCAATGAATATTCTTATACATGTATTATTGTAAACCATATGATTGCTTATAGGAGAAAGGTAAGTTAGAAAAGAGATTGCCTTTGATTATTGTTTAAAGATCTTTTTCCCTCAACACAACAATGAAGAATATGTGAGAAATGAGAAATATCTGCCCTGGCTGGTATAGCTCAGTGGATTGAGCACGGGTCTGTAAAACAAAGGGTTGCTGGTTTGATTCCCAGTCAGGGAACATGCCTGGGTTGTGGGCCAGCTCCCCAGCTGGGGGCATGTGAGAGCAACCCACACATTGATGTTTCTCTCCCTCTCTTTCTCCTTCCCTCCACCTCTATCTAAAAATAAATAAATAAAATATGTTAAAAAAGAAATGAGAAATATCTGAATCATAGAAAAGTTAAATCATATTTGAAGTTTCATCTGATCACTGGAGTAGCCAAAACAATATTAGAATAAACTTTTTTCCTATTGCCTCAGATTATATTGCATGAATGTTATTAAAACAAAAAAATAAAATAAAGGTGAAAAAAAGCTAATATGGTACATATACAGTTTATTCCTTGACACTGCCATAGACGTTCCAAAGACAGCATTCCAAATCAAATACATTAATATATCTGCAGCAATGGATATCTACTCTAAGTGGGATAAGGCTGTATAAATAGCTTTACTTCATTTTGGATCTGATTTTGCCACCATTTAGGTATGCAATAATTTTTAAAATCGTTTTATATATTGATTTGAGACAGAGAGATTTGTTGTTTCACTTCTTTATTCATTCATTGGTTGCTTCTTATATGTGCCTTGACCAAGGGTTAAACTGCAACCTTGGTGTATTGGGATGATGCTCTAACCAACTGAGCTTCCTGACCAGGGACTACACCAATTTTTTTAAAATCTGATTTTCAGAGATTTTTGGATTTTGGGACTGCAGTGAAGAAGTTGAGGACTGGTAATGTAAGAGTTGTAATGCAGCTGAACTAGGAAAATACTGCTGTATCAATATCAGAAGAAGGAATAACTAATTTTGGAAAAAGGGCAAACTAATAATTATTAAGGAAGATTTACCTGACAATATAACACACACCACAGATAACCATTTGAAAAATGTGTGAAAAAAACAGTGGGACCTAAGGGAAAATAGTGTGTAGAATCAGAATAGATTTCATATGTGTAATTAGAACTTGGGAGTTGAGCCTATTCAGTTCTAGGCCCTCTCCTCATAGAATTCTGTACATCCTCTAATGATAATCTCATATCACCTAAGTATAGATGTCATATAAATTTTATTGATGGTAGATACCTTACTTCTGAGTTTCAGACCCATATGTCCAACTTCACATTTCATATACCCTCTTGAATATCTTCAAAACCAAATTTATGATTCTATGCCCCCTCCAAAAAACAACCAAGTTTTCTCTGTTAAGTGCATCACTATCCATTTAGTCACTTAAGCCAGAAACTCAGGTAACAGTTTTAGTCAATTTCTAATGTCCCTGGAATCCAGCTACACTATCCCTAGTACAGCAGCCCTTGCTTCCTGGACTTTCTCCTTTTATACTTCTAAAATTCACCCAACCAAACTACTATGTCTGCTTCCTTGTGATAAAGAAAATAAGACAGTTTTATATAATAAAGGATTTCATAAACTGGTCCTATTGGCTTCCCTAACCTCTAACACACTCTAAACGCTCTGCTCCCAGTTATTTCCTTTCAATGCATTTTTCTCATCTGGCTTCCTCCCAGCAGGGTTTTTGCACATGCTGTTTCATCTCCCTACAATGTTTTTTTCTGTGATCTTCCTCTAGTTTCTTCTTATCATTCTCCAGATTCAGCCCTGTCATTTCTTCTTCAGAGAAATTATCCCTAATTTCTGTCTAATCTTTTTGTACCTGCTCATATTCATGTATATCTATCCTTCCTATCACTTAGAGCACTTGAAACTTCATAGTGACTTGTGTGATGGTTTGGTTAAAAATATGTCTCTTTCACCTTTCCATGAGCTCCTGAGGAGAAAGACTTTGCTCACCATATTTACCAGTCCAGGTGGCTAGGCTATATAAGCATACATATATTTGTTAAGTGAATGAATTAGTGAAATTAGTAGCAGAAACTATCTTGCTTTCTTTCATTTTTTTCCAGAAACTGACTTTCATTTGAATGATTTGTTCCTATTTGTATGTGGGTCTTTATGCTTGATTTTTGTGACAACTTTTGATTTTATAGGGCTTATTACATCATGTTATAATGATATGTTATCTACCTCTGTTAGTAGACTATGAACTCTTTGGAGATTGGGTTATGCCTGTTTTGTTAATAATTTTGTTCCTAGAACTTAGTAGCATGAATCCTAATATGTGGTAAGCACTAGAAAATAGGAGAGATCAGATTAAATAAACCACAGTTATGTAGCTGGTTTATGTAATTCTTTTAAATATATAAATTTTACTGAAATACTAAAATAAAATCAGTGCAGTAGATGGAGCTGGATTAATTGTAAGGGATTTGTAAGGGAATCTTAGACTTTATAGTGCAGATATGAGTGCTTGTGGAGTTTAAGCATTTTTACTGCTAGAATATTATTGAATTAGAAAAACTCTGATTAATAGTATTCATGCCTCATACAGTCTTTTAAGTGTGGGTCTTTTCTAAAAAAGTATACCATTGGGATTATCCAAATTCAGTGATTAAGACTGAAGGGCATATATTACAATCATATTTTATATTATTATCCATCAGATAACTTTGGATTATATAATGCTGAGTTAAAATATTCTGACATTTATTCAGAAACCTAAGTAAAACTTTTGATAAACTGGGCCCTACTTTGTTCAATAGTTATATCTCAATCAGACAAGCTCAACTATATAATCTTAGGTTTAGTCAAGATGAGATTTATGGGTATATCATACCCAAAGACTGCTATAAAAAGATTTGAAGAAATGAGTTATTAATCTTTACTACAGAACCTTAACAAATGTCATATCGCTTTTATGAGAAGATAGCTAGGAGATAGTAGATTCATAAGTCCCCCAAAATAGATTTTCTATTATGTACCTGTGATATGGAACATAATTAATGGTAACCTATTACTCACATGCAAAGTCCAAGCCTTTACTTCATTTATTAAATTCAAGCTTAGTACCAATTTAACAAAATGAAACACTGTTGCAGTGAATGGGGTTGTCTTTCTTTTTGATGTGTGTATGTGTTTAATACCAATGTGTATGTATTTATTTACCATCATCTCTTAATATATTTAGAAGAAATGTATTTCTTGCTGAATATATTTCATTTATGCCCTTGCAGATATTTTATCCATGCTTACTAAGCAGGTGCCCATGTTTGTTTGTTTAATTTGTTTGGCTAATCAAATTAATGATGATAGAGTCTTGTTATTGATATAATTGCTTACATGATGTTTGCCATTACATTTTAGTTTTGAGTTTCAAAAGGCTAGTATCAGAAGTTGTCTCATCTCCTCCCAGGTTCTGTGCCCTCAGTTTAGATAAGTGGCTTCAGGTGGATGGTGAAACATGGGTCACACACCTGCTTTCTGGAAAGGAATGAATTTCCCTTGGGACTGGCTTTAAGAAAGAGCATACTATTATTAATTGTTTACTGAGCAAATGTTGAAACAATTACCTGACAGCTTTACCATCACCTTACACTTTCTTCAGCAAAAGATAACATTTTAAAGATGAAAAAAATGTGCACAAGCCTGCATAAACATGAATATTTGACAATATTTAAGTAGATACAATACAAATATTAAATATGATATGTAGAACCTTATACATGGAAAATCACAGGGTTGGTGGAGTCCTCCAAAGTTTTTTTTTTTAGTACAACTATCCATTTGTTTTGAAAATTTCCTTGTACAATACACTATCTCCCTATTGTTATCCAATGGAAGGGATCTGAAACCCATGTAAGAATTAGATCAGAAGACTAAAATGTAGAACACCAAAAAGTAAATTGGAGGAATGAATCCATGTATCTAGGAGCATAATTTGAAAACCACTATGTAAAAATCACTCCACGTGAGAACTTCGAGGTCTTTCTAGTTATCACTGCTTGGCTGGTGCACATTACTCCTCAACTCTTTTACCTAGCAGGAAATTTTAAATTCAAATGCAAATAGAACCACATAATATTTTTTTAGTACTAATTAACTTTTAACTAAATATTTGCCAATTTATAGAGTAGAAAATTTCTAAGACTGATCTAAACTTTATGATTAAAAAACATCATCAGACATCTGATACTCTAAATTGTATTCTTTTGCTTCAACTGCTATTGTCAGAGAATGAGATCTGATTCTTCTCTATGGTATTATGCTGCTTTCTCATGGAGCTCCATCAGATCTCTCAAAAGGCAGAATTCCTATATCTAGTCTAGTCCAAAAGCAGAAATGGAAAAACGAAAACAATAAAAATCACAGATACATACATTTTGTATTTGTGATTGTGATTTCCCAATGATTGTGTTTTCTATACTCTTGAAAATGATATTTTTCTTCCTGACCAAATCCTTTCCTTTAGCACTTGGTACTTGTAGGAGTTTGTGTGATTCTAATTTTTTAAAAAATTACTTCAGATTACCCATTAAGCATATTGTCCCAGTTCTCTTATTAAAGGGTCTAAGCATTTTAATAGCTCACCAATATATATATTTCTTTTTTAATTAAATTTATTGGGGTAACATTGATTAAGAAGATTATATATTGTTCAGATATATAATATTGCAATATATTATCTATATATTACTTTAATCCTCTTCTGTTACCATATATTTGACCCTGTTTATCATCTTAAGTCTGCCCCACATCCTTTTGCCTCTGGTATCTACAATTGTATTTCTAATTTTTAAAAGGCCAACATATCTTTATCAGAATATGGGTATTAAACTACATTTGAATCATATTTTTAGAAAGACTTTTTAAAGGAGGATTTTAAGATAGAGGTATAGGTAGATATACTGTGCCTTCTTGAACAACCAAAAAAAGGACAACAACAAATTTCAAAAGAAAAAAGAACCATAACTGCCAGAAAATCAAACTTTATGGAAGTTTGACACCAAGGAGTTAAAGAAGAAATATTCACCCAAACCAGTAGGATGGGTGCAGATGGGCATCCCAGGTGGAGAGGATTTGTGGCAAGGTGGAGGCAGCTGGTGGAGTGGGTGGTCCCACATTTGCATGTGGATAAACCAGGAGGGACAACTGGTGGGTGAGACAGACTGTATAACCCAAGGTTCTATTGTGGGGAAATAAAGCCTCAAACCTCTGACTGAAAAAAACCTGTGGGGGTTGTGGTAGTGGGAGAAACTCCCAGCCTCACAGGAAAGTTCACTGGACAGACCTGCAGGGTACTAGAATGTACACAAACCCACCCATCTGGGAATCGGCACTAAAAGGGCCCAATTTGCTTGTGGGTAGCAGAGGAAGTGACTGAAAGCCAGCAGAGAGTCTAGATAGCTGCATTGTTTCCTTTTGGATCCCTCTCCCATATACATCATCACAATGCAGCGACATGGTTTGCCCAGCCCTGGTGAATACCTAAAGCTCCAGTGCTTACTATGTAACAGGCATGCTGAGACCAAAAAAAAAAAATGGCCCAAAATGAAAGAACACATCAAAGCTCCAGAAAAACATGCAACTAAGCAATGATGAGATAGCCAACCCATCAGATACACAATTTGAAACACTTGTAATCAGGATGCTCACAGAAGTGGTTGATTATGGTTGTAAAATAGAAGAGTGAAGGCTATGAAAGGTGAATTAAAGAAAAATGCACAGGTAACCAACAGTGAAGGAAAGGAAAGTGAGACTAAAATCAGTAGTTTGGAGCAAAAGGAGAAACTAAATATTCATCCAGAATAGAATGAAGAAGCAAGAATTAAAAAATATGAAGAGAGGATTAGGAACCTCCAGGAAAGCTTTAAATGATCCAAAATCCGAATCATGGAAGTGCCAGAAGGAGAAAAGGAAGAGCAAGAAATTGAAAATTTATTTGAACAGACAAGGAAGGAGAACTTCCCCAATCTGGCAAAGTAAATAGACTTGCAGGAAGTCCAGGAAGCTCAGAGAGTCCCAAAAACATTGGACTCAAGGACGAACACACCAAGGCACAAAATAATTACATTACCCAAGATTAAAGATAAGGAGAGAATCTTAAAAGCAGCAAGAGAAAAGGAGATAGTTACCTACAAAGGAGTTCTCTGAAGACTATCAGCTGATTTCTCAAAAGAAACCTTACAGGCAAGAAGGGGCTGGAAAGAAGTATTCCAAGACATGAAAGGCAAAGACCTATATACAAGATTACTTTATCCAGCAAAGCTATCATTTAGAATGGAAGGGCAGATAAAGTGCTTCCCAGATAAGGTCAAGTTAAAGGAGTTCATCATCACCAAGCTCTTATAATGTGAAATGTTAAATGGAGTTATCTAAGGAAAAGATCAAAAACTATGAACAGTACAATGACAGCAAACTCATAACTATCAATAACCGAACCTACAAAAACCAAAAAACTAAGCAAACAACTAGAACAGGAATAGAATCACAGAAATGGAGATCATATGGAGGGTGTCAGCATGAAGGAGGTGGGACAAGAATGGGGGAAAAGGTACAGGAAATAAGAAGCATAAATAGTAGGCACAAAATAGACAGGGGGAGGTTAAGAATAGTATGGGAAATGTAGAAGCTGAAGAACTTATATGTACGACCCATGGACATGAACTAAGGGGGCAGGAATTACAGGTGGGAGGGAGGGTGCAGGGCAGAGGGGAGTAAAGGGGGGGTGGGACACATATAATAGCACAAGCAATAAAATATATTTAAACAATTAAAAATGGATTTTCAAATTTATTTTTAGAGAAAGAGGAAGAGAGAGAGAGAAATTGATATGCAAGAAAAACATTGATCAGTTGCCTCTCACCCAATCACAACTGGGGATCTGGCCCAAAACCCAGGCATGTGTTCTACCTAGGAATTGAATCTGCGATTTTTCAGTTTGCAGGCTGGCACTGAATCTACTGAGTCACACCAGCCAGGGCCTAAAAAGTTAAACTTTTTATGCTCAGTTTTTTTATTTTTGTAACTTAAAATAATGGATCTTTAAGTTAAAGAATGTGATTCTATCTGAAGTCTAGTAAGACAATTGATAGTGAGGTAATGATCTAACCAGGTGATCTTTTGGGTTTGTATATCCAAATACAGAATCTGCATGGTAATTTGGCTTGGAAACACTGCTGTCTCTGCCTGTGTAAGTACTCTCAAAGGATCAGTCAGATCAGAACCAAATTATGTATTTGGACTTTTTACTTGAGCTGACTTACATTATTCTTTGGGACTTTGATCAAGAGTAAATATAATGGATGTTATAGTGCATGGCCCAGATTATCCTCTTCATGACTGAACCACCCTTGCCTTTGCCTGCATAATCTTGCTTTCCTCTCCCTAAGCCAGAACCTGTGGCTCAGGTTCTGACAGCACCTGTTAATAAAGTCAGAGTACATTTTCTAGATCACTTACCTTATGACAATGAATGTATATTTTTATATCTAAAAATATGGGCATATGAAGAATGTTGTTGCATATTTGTAAAAGTTGCTGTGAAATTTTGTTCATATGTCATTGAAAACATCAAAAAACCCAGTTTATAAATTCTGATACTATTCCTAAAAATAATTTTCTCTCTTTATAACTGGTATAATATATCATCAGTAAGATGTATATTAGATTGAATCAGATGGAACTGAAATTGTGTGGATCAAAAAATGGCCAAATATCTGCCTTTTCACAAGTTCTAACCTAATAATTTAAAAAAAAATTTCATTTTCCTTGGCTGACAGGATGCTCATGGGTAAATTGTATACACAATTACAAATTAATTTTTCTACCTACATTTTCTGGTATAAATAACTCTCACCACATTCACCCTTCTTATTTATTTACAATGTTTCAGAAAATAGGGAGACTAAAAATAAATTATTTTAAGTGAAATTAAACAGACTTCTGCACATAGAAAAAATCTTGGATTTCAACTGACCACCATTATATTTAGTTTCCAATAGCAGAGTGATAATGTTGAGCCATAATTCAGAGTTCTGGAAGTATGATACTCATGGTCTTAAACTGTGACATTTTAATAAACCAAATAACAATCTATAGCTGCTTCAGTCTCCTAGGTTAGGACTGATATTCTGATTATAGTTCATCTGTTCCTCTTGTGGATTCCCAAAGCACTTTGTTTTCACAATAGTCCGTCTGTACTTTGATGACTCATTCGCTCAATCATTCATTGAATACATACAGACATATATTTAAAAAAGGTTTATGTATTGATTTTATAGAGAGGGAAAAGGAGAAGAGAAGAGAGGAGAGAGAGAGAGAGATTTGTTGTTCCACTTATCTATGCATTCATTGGTTGATTCTTGTATGTGCCCTGACCGCAGGGGGATTGAACTTGCAATCTTGGTGTATCTGGACAATGCTCTGACAAACTGAGCTACCCAAACAGGGCTTAGATACATATTTTAAAAAGCACACTCTGTACCATTATCTGGGGTATGCATAGAAAATGATGGCAGTATAGCAGCCAGCAAGATAAACACAGTGCTTGCTCTTGGAAATCATATATGTTTCTTCCCTGTCTAGATTATGACTAGACTACAAGTTCTTTGAAAGCAGACACTCCAGTTATGTCGCTCCTACCTTAATTGTATTACTCTGCAAACATGCTAGGTGCTCAAAACATATTTCTTACATAAGTGAATAAATGAACAATAACAGTCTCTAATTTCATTTACTCCATCCAACCAAATACTAGGTCCTTCAGTAAACAAATGCAATGGATCTTTGTGAATGCATCTTTGGATCTCAGGCAATTTAAAAGTATTTTAAAATTGGCTGCGTATGATTTTAACTGATATTTACACCTCGTTGTCTCATTTTTCTGATATCAGTCCATGACTGGAAAAGAACAGAGATTTTTCTGGGGAGTAGTTTAATCACATTCCATTGATTTTTTTCTATGCTTCACTATGTTTTTAGACTCTTTTTGCTTAGTTTGCAGGTGCTATATAGGTTGGGTCCAAGATACTCTTCACTTTTGCCTGCTAAACATTTAGAATTCCCTATAAATAACCAATAAATTTAGGCAGAATTAGAGGTGGCTTCATCTTATATTTCAGTTTGTCTCTGTATAGAGTGATCTAAAGAGGCGATGGTAGTCTTCCTTTGAGAAAAGAAGGTATTTTTGTGAGTTCCTTTTCACAACTAACTCTGTGATTATCTCCCAACTTTTTGTCATCTTTCTTTTTTTAATATTTTGTTATCCAAACTCAATTAGATAATGTTTTTTAAACTTTTATTATTGTTCAATTACAGTTGTCCCCATTTTCCTTCCATTACTCCCCCTTCCCTACCCATCCCCATCTCCCACATTCAATCATTTGCCCACCTGCTGGTGTCTGTCCATGGGTCTTTCATACATGTTCCTTGATGATCCTTCCCCTTCTGTCCCGTTACATCTCTGCCCCTCCGGTTACTAATTATTTGTTTTTTATTTCCATGTCTCTTATTCTATTTTTCTCATTTGTTTGTTTTGTTCATTAGGTTCCAATTATAGGTCAGATCATATGGTATTTGTCTTTCATCACCTGGCTTAATTCACTTAGCATAATGCTGTACATTTGCATCCATGCTGTTGTGAAGGGTAGGAGCTCCTTCTTTCTTTCTGCTGTGTAGTATTCCATTGTGTAAATGTACCACAGTTTTTTAATTCATTCATTTACTGATGAGCACTCAGGCTGTTTCCAGCACTTGGCTATTGTAAATAACACTGCTATGAATATTGGGGTGCATAGGTTCTTTTGAATTGGTGTTTCAGTATTCTTAGGGTATAGTCCCAGCAGTAGAATTGCTGGGTCAAAAGGTAGTTCCATTTTTAGCTTTTTGAGGAAATTCCATATTGTTTTCCAGAGTGGCTGTACCAGTCTGCATTCCCACCAACAGTGTACCAGTTTGGCATTTTCTCCACAACCTTGCCAGCACTTGGTGTTTGTTAATTTGTTTATAATGGCCATTGTGACTGGTGTGAAGTGGCATCTCATTGTGGTTTTAATTTCCATCTCTCTGATGGCTAGTGATGCTGAGCATTCTTTCATTCATCTATGCGCATTCTGTGTGCCCTCTTTGGAGAAGTATCTGTTCAGGTCCTTTGCCAATGTATTAAAAAATGATTTTATTTATTTATTTTTATAAAGAAGGGAAGGGGAGAAAAAAGAAGAGAAACTTCAGTGTGTGGTTGCCTCTTGTGTGTCCTCTACTGGTGACCTGGCCCACAACCCAGACATGTGCCCTGACTGAGAGTTGAACAGGTGACCCTTTGGGTCACAGGCAGGTACGCAATCCACTGAGACACACCAGCCAGGGCCCTTTGCCCATTATTTAATTGAATTATTTTTCTTTGTGGTATGGAATCATGTAAGTTCTTTATATATTTTGGTGATCAAACTTTTGTCCAAGGTATTATTGGCAAATACATTTTCCCATATGTTTCATTCCCTTTTTATTTTTCTGATGTTTTCTTTAGCTGTGCAGAAGCTTTTTAATTTGAGAAGTCCCATTTGTTTATTCTTTCCTTTATGTCCCTTGTTCTATGGAACATATCGGTGAAAATATTGCTGTGTGGAATATCTGAGATTTTCCTGCCTGTGTTCTCCTCTAGGACTTTTATGGTGTTGTGACTTATATTTAAGTCTTCTATTCATCTTGAGCTTATTTTTGTGTATGGTGAAAGTTGTTGGTTGAATTTCATTTTTTTTTTAATGTAGCTGTCCAGATCTCTCAACACTACTTGTTGAAGAGGCTGTTTTTATTCCATTTTATACTCCTGCCACCTTTGTCAAATATTAATTGGCCCTAGAGACATGGGTTTATTTCTTGGCTCTTTATTCTGTTCCATTTTTCTGTGTGTCTGTTTTTATGCCAGTACCAGACTGTTTTGATTACAGTGGCCTTGTAATATAGTTTGATATTAGGTATCATGAGCCTTCCTACTTTGTTCTTCTTTCTCAAAATTGCTGTGCTAATTTGGGGTCTTCTTTTGTTCTATATAAATATTTTACATGTTTGTTCTATATCTGTGAAATATGTCATTGATATTTTTAATAGGAATTGTGTAGAATCTATAAATTGCTTTGGGTAGTATGGAAATTTTAATGATGTTAATTCTTCCAATCCATAAGCATGTTATATGACTCCATTTATTTAGATCTGCTAAGTGTCCCAGTTGGGTGCATGAGCAAGTGGGCTTACCTCCCACCTACATTGCTGCCATTTTCTCTTTCCTTTTAATTTTATTTTTTATTGTTGACACTTATTTTTATTAAAGTAAGATGTCCTCATTTTAATTTTTTTGCATTTCAGATTTCCTTCTTTTGGTCTCCAATGCATAGGGCCATCTCCTTCCAACACCTGATTTATAACCATTTTCTCTTCCGATTATTTTTCAAACTCTTGTTTTGTGGAAAAAATCAAATTTTTAATTTGTTGTATACATTACTGAGCCAATATGTGTAATGTTAAGGAAGTCAGGCTCTGTATTCTGGATTCATCCCTTACTTGAGGAGTGATAACTGGCATGGCACTTAACCTCTAAGTATCAGTGGCTGCATCTATATGCTGCAATGGAAATACTAGTGATACCTATATCCTAAAGTTGTAACAAGGATAAAATGAAGTAGTGTGGGTAAATTGTTCAGCACAGTGTCTGATACCTGTTGCATACTTTTACCATGATTGTTGCTTTTGCCATAGGTGATATTAATACTGCCATAGATGGAAAACTTCTCAGGCCCTTGGATCACATCTATGATTTCTCTTGTATTCTTGATATAACACAAAATACAAGTACTCTAATGAAGGCTTTTACAGTTGGTGGATGAAAGGTGAAAAATGAATTAGCCAATGTTATAAATTCTGATTCAACATACTTTTCTCATTAGAGATACTTGCCATTTGTAGATACAACATATATTTTAGTATTCACTTACATTGTATAAATGATACAGCTTTGTGAATATGAAAATGTATTTATAATATATATTTTTAAATGTATACAGATTAAGAAGAATTAACTTAAAATTTAGGCTAATCGAAACAGCTACCCTAAAAATACCCATGGCATTTTAATGCAATGTTATTTTACAACTTTAAAGTTTATAGCACTATAATTAGTAATATGTATAATATTTATTACCAATCTTAATCTTTTTTATATGACTGAAAAATTATTTTATACTAGTGAAATTAAAATGATAAAACTGTCAGCATAGCAGAATTAACTGAAGTAACTACTACAATATCATACCCCAAACCAGCTAATTTAAGTGCAAAATACTTTGTAAATGCTATTTATCTGGGCTAATGCTTGTTAAGGGCTTTAAGGAGTAGTTTATGTAGTGGAAATAAAAAAAAAATAAGCACTGTGCAGCAATCTTTACTATTGTTTAACATGAGAAAAATATTAAATAGGTTTATATATAGGTCACTTGAGGAAAATGTATCCATATCACAGCATAGTTAATATAAACAGGACTGACAGACAATATTACTTTCAGATGTTTTTAAAGGGAAAGCTTGAAAATGCTTATAATTGTCTTCATATAAATAATGGTATATTGTTAACTATGATAGCTAGACTGAAGATTCAGAGCATTTTAAGCCTATGTTTTGAAAAAGGAGTTTCAAAATATCAGACAGTTGTTTACCTGGTTACATCTTTTTCTGTATGCTTTTTTCTGTATTCATAATGACTCTGCCAAAGTGTTGTTGTTATATGATTTCACTAGTGGGTGGAATCTAATGAACAAACTAAACTAACAAGCAAATAGAGACAGACTCAGAGAAGAGGCTGATAGCTCTTGGTGGGAGTTGGGGGTGGAAGGATCAAGTGAAAAAGAAAAAGGACTCATGAACATGGACAACAATGTGGTGATTGTGTGGCAGAGTGGGGTATGGGGGAGTACATGGTACTTTAAAAATTATAAGACAAAATAAATTAAAAATAAAAATAAATATGGTTTTAGCAATAAGACTATTAATATATTAAAATAAACTTAGTATAGAAACTTTGGAAAATGTAGAAAAGTGAAAACAATCACCTAGATTTTTACCACTTACAAAGAATCACATGTAATACTTAGTATATATATGAGGTCTGTCTAGAAGCTATCCAGCCATGTAATATGAAATATAGAGACATCTATCGAAGAAGATACAAGATATAAGAAACAATGTACAGGGGACAATGATGCCTCAGTCCTCTTCAAAGAAGGCACCTTGGGACCTCACACTCTTCTCCCAATTGCCATCGGCTGCCCCATCATATTTTCCTGAATTTTGTCAATGCTCTGAAAGGTCTTCTCTTTCAGAGGTGATTTTCATTTGGGGAAAAGCCAGAAGTCACAGAGCACCAGATCTGGGCTGTAGAGTGCCTGAATCAACTGGATGACTTGATGTTCCACCAAAAAACTCTGCACATGACATGATGTATGAGTGGGCACATTGTTGTAATGAAGCTGCCAATCACCAGTTGCCCATAGCAGAGGCCTCCTGAATCATTCAAATAGTTTCTGCAGAGGAATGTTCAAGCTTAACACAAAATTTGATGCATATTTGTTGCTCTACTCAGTCATTTTGAATGCCATGGCCACACAGCACACATGCTCACTCAACAGCATGTACAGCCCCCACTGATTAGTACAGTGAAGTCATCATTGTTCATGCATGTGCATCCCAGAACACTCTCCCTGGCTTCCAGGTTTCACCACCAATGTTGTGCAAACCATTCCCATTATATTAACAATGATTGGACTTTTTTCCAGAAGAAAATATATATATTCTTTCTGTTCCCTCCTGGATAATTTTTAAATTTTTATCTAAAAGATAGTTGTGATTATACCCCACAGAATATTTAGATTTGTAATATAAAGGACTCTAAAAATATGTAAAAATTACTAATAACAATGAATTGGCTATAACTTTCCTTGTATTATTTCAGCCTTTCCTTTTTAGACCCTGAAAAAAGTATCACTACTTATATATATATTCCAAACTTTGTTTTAGTTGCATGTAATTTTGAAGGTTACATGATTAAAAACATGGTTAGCACTTAATATATTTTAGTAAACTTTAGGTCATAAATTTGAGAGCAACTATATGTTATAGTGATTATTGTCATAATTCAGTTGTTGAAAACAGAAGTTTGAAATACAATATGATGCTACATTTTGCAATATTTTGTTTTCTATTTTTAGGTCCCCCAGTACCTGGAAACTCCTGGGAGGACTCAGGTACAGAAAGTCCAGAGACAGCAAGTAAAACCCTTCATGACCCTTGACCACAAGATTGTCAACCAGACTTTTAAACAGTCCTACCCTCCAACGCAAAGAAGTGTGCTTGTGGTACAGCCTGGACACTCACCTCCCAAGAGTGACACTGTCCTGGCTGGAGATCCACTCACCAAATTGCTAACTTTTGGGAAAGAAGATGACAATGTGGAATGGCATGTATGTCTAATAGCTGCTTATGAAAATATATAATGAGCTTTTGAAAAAAAGGCATTCAAAGAAATTAAAGTTGACATTTTTTACAGTAAAAATCCAACTACAAATTCATTTAATAAAAGATGTCTTAATTTTTAAAATGTGTAATAATTGATATACACATTAATTATGCATAATACAAATATAAAAATTCATTTCAATACTCATGTATCAATGTAAGACAAAATAATCACTAACAGTAATATATGTTAAGATTTAGCTTTTTGGTGTGGTATGGAAAGGTCTTTGTTATAAATATAATAATTAAAAGAATTTCTTTTATAAAACAAACAAACTTCAGCTGAGAGTCAAGCACAGTTCTTCTCAAATAGAGTATTCAGTAACCACTGCATGACTTATGGGTCCATTGCCCATACTGGAACCAACTCTCACCACTTTACTGACAATAAATCAAAAATTTATTCTGAAGTTATTTGGGTTTTATTGATACAAATGAAATACTTAGTTATGGGACCTATATATAGACCCTGTATGGTGATCATCTTCATTAATAAAGTTTTTTTCTTTAGTTTCAGGTGTACAACACAGTGGTTAGACAATTTTATAATTTAAAAATTGCTCCTGCTAATATTTCCAGTACTGACCTGGCACTATGCACAGTTATTTACTATATTCCCTATGCTATAATTTACATTCCTGTTACTATATTATAATTACCAATTTGTACTTCTTAATCTCTTCACCTTTTTTAACTAATCTTCTACCCCACATCTCTTCTGGCAACAAATATTTTGTTCTTTGTACCTGTGAGTCTGTTTCTGTTTTGTTTATTTATTTTGTTCTTTAGATTAATATGTAAGTGAAATAATATAATATTTGTATTTTTCTGACTGACTTATTATATTTAGCATAATACCCTTTACATCCAATCATGCTGTGGCAAATGGTAAGATTTCATTATTTTATTAATGACCCAGTAATATTCCATTGAATATATGTACCACTACTTTAGCCAATCATCTAGTGATGGGCACTTGGGTTGCTTCCATATTTTGGCTATGGTAAATAATGCTGCAGTGAACATGGGGGGTACATGTTTTTCCAAATTAGTGTTTTTGGATTTTTTGGGGGGGGTATATACCCAGAAGTGGAATAACTGGGTAATAAGGCAGTCCCACTTTAAATTTTTTGAGGAACCTCCATACTGTTTTTCATAGTGGCTGCACTAGTCTGCATTGCCACCAACCGTACACGAGGGTTCTTTTTTCTCTACATCCTCAGCAACACTTGTTTGTTGATTTATTAATGATAGTCATTCTGCCATGGCTGGTGTGACTTGGTTGGAGGATAGACCCATAAACAAAAAAGTTGCAGGTTTAATTCCAGTCGGGGCACATGCCTGGATTGTCAGTTTGGTCGTTGGTCAAGGCATGTGAGAGGCAGTTGATTGGTGTTTCTCTCGCACATCAGTGTTTTTCTCCCTCTCTCTCTCTTCCTTTCTCTGTCTCTAAAATCAATAAGCATGTCCTCGGGTAAGGGTAAAAAAATGATAACCATTTTTACAGGTGTGAGGAAATATCTCATTGTGATTTTAATTTGCAATGATGTTGAGCGTCTTTTCATATATCTATTGGCCATCTGTATGTCCTTTTGGAGAAGTGTTTATTCAGGTTCTCTGCTCATATTTAATTGATTAGGGTTTTTTTTTTTTGGTGTTGAGTTGTATGAATTAACCTGAGTTTTTTGTATTTACCCTTTATCAGATGTATCATGGGCAAATATCTTCCCCCCATTCAGTAGTTTAGTTGTTTTTTTTTTTTTCATTTTCTTGATGGTTTCCTTTGCTGGGCAAAAACTTTTTAGTTTGATATAGTTCCATTTGTTTCTATTTTCTTTTGTTTTCCATGCCTGATCTGATGTATCAGAAAAACTATTGCTGAGGGAAATGTCACAGATTTTACTGTGTCTTCTTCTAGGAGTTTTACGGTTTTGATTCTTACATTTAAGTCTATAATTCATTTTGAGGTTTCTCATGTATATGGTGTAAGAAAGTGGTCTGGTTTCATTTTTTGCATGTATTTATCTAATTTTCCCCAAACCATTGATCAAATAGACTGCTTTTATCCATGTATGTTCTTGCTTCCTTTGTGAAATATGTATTAATTAGCCATATAGGTGTAGGTTTATTCCAGGGCTCTCTATTCTATTGCAATGATCTATGTGGCTCTTTTTATGACATTATTATGCTATTTTGATTTCTAGCCTTGTGGTACAGTTTGATATCAGGTGGCATGATACTTCCAACTTGTTCCTTCTCAAGTTTGCTGTAGCTATTTGAAATCTTTTGTGGTTTCACATAAATTTTGGGGTTATTTATTCTAGTTCTGTAATATACATCATTGGCATTTTGATAGAGATTGTGTTGAATCTAAAGACTGCTTTAGATTATATATACATTATAATTACATTAATTCTTTCTATGCAAGTACATGATATATGTTTCTATTTATTTTATCTTATTTGATTGTAATCTTCAAATTTGATAATTTTCTGAGTACAAGTCTTTTACCTCCTTTTTAAAATTTATTCCTAGGTATTTTTTTCCTTTTTGAACAATTGTAAACGAATTGTTTTCTTAGTTTCCCTTTTTGATAGTTTATTATCTAAGAAATAGAAGATCAAAAACTGTGAACAGTAAAATGACAACAAAATCATAACTATCAACAACTGAACCTAAAAAACAAAAACTAAGCAAATAACTAGAACAGGAACAGAAGCAGAAATGGAGATCTCATGAAGGGTTTTCAGTGGGGTGGGGGAGGGGAAGAATGCGGGGGTACAGAGAATAAGGAGCATAATTGACAGGCATAAAATAGACAGAGGGAGGCTAAGAATAGTATAAGAAACAGAGAAGCCAAATAACTTATATGTACAAATCATGGACATGAACTCAGTGGGAGGGCAGGAATGCTGGAGGGCAGGGAGTGGTACAGGGTGGAGGGGGGATAAAGGGAAGAAAAAATTGAGAAAAATGTTATAGCATAATCAATAAAATATACTTAAAATAAAATGCAAATAATATCGAAATATTTATGTTTTATCCTACTGCATTACTAAATTCATTTATCAGTTCTAGTTTTTTGGTGGAATCTTTAGGGTTCTTTATATAAAGTATCATGTCACCTTCAGATAATGACAATTTTACCACTTCCTTTCCAATTTGGATGCCTGTTATTTCTTCTACTCACCTGATTTCTGTGGCCAGAACTTCCAGTGGTCTGTGAAAGTGAACATGCTGTGTAGTTTATGATTTTAATGGAAACACTTTTAGTTTTTCCCCATTAAATATAATGTTAGTTGTGGGTTTGATATATAGCTTTTATTATGTTGAAGTATGTCCCCTATATTCCCACTTTGTTGATAGTTTTTATCATAAACAGGTGCTGGGCTTTGTCAAATGATTTTCTACATCTATTGATACAATTATATGATTTTTGTCCTTTAATTTTGTATGTGTTGTATCATATTAATTGACTCATGGGTATTGTACCAACCTTGCATCCCAGGAATAAATCCTTTTTGATAATGTTTTTTAATATTTTTGATGCATTGCTGAATTCATTTTGCCAATATTTTGTTGAGGATTTTAGCATCTATGATCATCAGGGATATTGGTTGATAATCTTCTTTCTTAATAGTGTCCATACCTGGTTTTGGAATTAGGATAATGCTGGCTTTGTAAAATGGCCTTGGGAATATTGTTTTCTCCTGAGCTTTTTGGAATAGTTTGAGAAGGAGGGGTGTTCTTTGAGTGTTTGGTAATATTCACCTGTGTAGCCATCTGGTCTAGAACTTTTCTTTGTTGGGAGTTTTTTTATTATTATTATTATTATAGCTATGATTTTGTTTCTTAAAATTGGTCTATTCAGCTTTTTTGTTTTTTCTTGGTTCATTTTGGAAGATTGTATGTTTCTAGGAATTTATCCATTTCATCCAGATTGTTCAATTTGTTGCCATATGATTGTTTATAGTATTTTGTTATAATTCGTTGTATTTCTATGGTGTCAGTTGTTACTGTTCCTTTTATTTTTTTGTTTTATTTGGGCCACCCCCTCACTTTTTTTTGATGAGTCTGATTATAGGTTTACCAATCTATTTCAAAGAACCAGCTCCTGGTTTCATGAAACTTTTGTATTGGTTTTTAGACTCTATTTTATTTATTTTCATTCTGATCTTTATTATTTCCTGACTTCTACTTACTTTGGGCTTTGTTTCTTGTTATTTTTCTAGTTCTTTTAGGTATAAAGTTACATTATGTATTTGAAATTTTTCTCGTTTCTTCAGATAGGCCTGTACTGATATGAATTTTTCTCTTAGGACTGTTTTTGGTGGGCCCCATAACTTTTTGGATTGTTGTATTTTCAATTTTGTCTCAAGATATCTTTGATTTCCTTTTTGATTTCATTATTAACCCATTCATTGTTTAGTAACATGTTATTTAGCCTACATATGTTTGTATGTTTTTAGTTTTGTTCTCTTTAGATAATAAAATTTTATTTTATTTTTCTATTATTCTATTATAGTTGTCCCAATTTTTCTACACTGTTCTCCTCTAACCCTAACCTACCCTCCTACTCTCACAGTCAGCCCCCACCCTGTTGTCCATGTCCTTGGGTCCTTTATACATGTTCTTTGACTAGACCCTTGATTTCTAGTTTTCTACTATTGTGGTCTGAGTAGATGTTTGATACGATTTCAGTCTTAAATTTATTGAAACTTGTTTTGTATCCTACCATATGGTCTATCTTGGAAAATGTTCAATGTGCATTTTAAAAGAATGTATATTCTGATGTTTTGGGATAAAATACCCTGTAGATATCATTTAAATACATCTGATCTAGTGTGTCATCTAAGGTCATTGTTTATTTTCTTTCTAGAAGATCTATCATTTGATGTCAATAGTGTGTCAAAATCCCCTACCGTAACTGTATTACTGGCAGTTTGTCCCTTTATGTCCATCAAGTTTTGCTCTACATATTTAGGTGTTCTTTTGTTGGGTGCATAAATATTTACAATCTAGTTGGATTGACTCCTTCATCATTATGTAATGGCCTTCCTTGTCTCCTTTTATAATCTTTGTTTTAAAGTCTATGTTGGTTGATATAATTATTGCTACCTCAGCTTTATTTTCATTTCCATATGCATGAAATATCTTTTTCTATCCCTTTACTTTCAGTCTATGAATATCTTGTGTTTTGTGGTGGGTCTCTTGTAGGCAGCATACATGTGGATCTGTTTCCTTTTTCATTCAGCCACCTATGTTATTTTGATTGGAGCATTTAACCCATTTATATTTAAAGTGATTATTGATAGGTACAAGTTTATGCTATTTTATTCTTTAACCTATGTTCCTCTTTTTCTTGCATGTGAAGCTCATTATTTCTCCTTCCATTTTAAATGACAGCCTTGCTGGGGAGTCTAATCTTGATTGTAGGTCCTTGCTTTTCTTCACTTTGAATATTTATTGGTGTGGGCCTCTTTGGGTTAATCTTGTTTGGGACTCTCTATGCTTCCTGAACTTGTATTTTTTTTTTTTCATCAGGTTAGGAAAGTTTTCAGTTATTATTTCTTCACATAGTTTCTCAATCCTTTGATCTCTCTCTTGTCCTTCTGGAATTCCTATTATGTGGGTGTTGTTATGCTTCACGTTCTTTCAAAGGTCCCTTAACTATCCTCAATTATTTATTTTTTTTTCTTTTTGCTGCTCTAATTGGATTTTTTTTGCTACTTTGTCTTCTAAGTCACTGATTCAGTCTTCTGTTTCATCTTGTCTGCTTTTGGTTCTTTATTCTTTATTTTAAATATTCAATTTTTCATTTCTGAATGGTTCATTTTTTATGGTTGCTATCTTTTTATTTTGCTTACTTAATATATATTATTTTAAGTTTTCACTGAGTTCATCCATTCTTCCCCTAAGTCTCTTGAACATCCTTTATTACCATTGTTTTGAACTTTGTTTCTGGTAAAATGTTTGCCTTCATTTTGTTTAGTTAATTTTCTGGGGATTTCTTCTGTTCTTTCATTTGGGACCTGTTTATTTGTCTCTTCATTTTAGATATCTCTGTATTTGTTTCTGTGTATCATGTACATCTGGTATGTTTCTCAGTCTTGGTATGGTTGTTTTAGGTAGTAGGTACCCTGTGGGACTCATTCATATAGTCCTCCTGGTCACCTGAGCTAGGTACTTTCAGAATGTCTTTTGTGTGGGTTATGTGAGCCCTTCTGTGATAGTTGTGTCTTGATTGTTTTTGGTATGTCTGTGGATTGGGTTTTCTCTCAGGCTGGCTGACTGTGAAGATTGATCTGAATCACATTGTACAAGCTGCTATGTAGGAGAATACTCCACAGAATGAAATGAACCCCAGCAGTGTATGGTGTCTGTTGATATTTTCCCTTTATATGTGCCACTTGTGGAGCTAATTGAGTCATGCTCTGATGTGGTCTGAAGTCTGCCTGATGGTGCATGTGTAGGTTCTGGGGCCTCTTTGGAGGGACAATGGTGGAGGTCAAGTCAGATACTGCCTGCGACTGGCCCTGGGCTACCTATTAGAAGATGCAAAGCAATTTACAGTTTTTGGTTACCTTTGCTGTGCCTGGTTGCATATGGGAAGAGCCAAGATTTGTACCATGGCTGGCTTCAACCAGCCCTGAGTCCAGGCCAGCCCAGCAAAAAGCTCAAAGTACCTCAAGATCCACCTTTGCCTGCCAGCAGCCTGTTAGGCTCAGTCCTTAAAGAGCTTCTGGAGGTATGAGTGCATGTGGTAGGTTCTAAATGAATTACTAGGTAGGGACTGGTGGAGATCATCAGGTTGATACAGATTCAAACTTAGGTCTGAGGCCATTCAGCAATTATTGTAGGGTATTGTATGGGTAGCCCCCACCCACCTGGTGCCCAAAGACTTCTGTGCTAGGTCTGAGTCTCAGGGAGTGATCACAGTGAGGTCGATAGGGTTTATCAGGCTAAAACAGACCAAAATTTGGTAGTGTGGAGGAAAGGTTCTGCATAAGAATGGTGTCACCTGTCAGGCAAGAAAGGGAAAAAAAGGCCCTTACCCTAGATCCATACAACTCAGTCTCTAATAGCCCCTGAGTTTGCCCAGGCCTCCTTAAGGGCCCTCAAAGAATGTCTTTATTATGGGCCCAAGATGGCTGCAGCCTGTAGATTCTTCATAGGACACAAGCTTGACAGACTGGGGCCACAGGGACTCAGGAGGGTGTAGCTAGTATGTTTCTCCAGACTGGTATCGTATGAA
This sequence comes from Phyllostomus hastatus, assembly GCF_019186645.2. Classification (NCBI taxonomy): domain Eukaryota; kingdom Metazoa; phylum Chordata; class Mammalia; order Chiroptera; family Phyllostomidae; genus Phyllostomus; species Phyllostomus hastatus. The sequence goes on from NW_025333543.1 coordinate 7,882,968, forward strand.
GGGGTGTGCTTACAGTAAAGGTGGCATCTCTGGGTGGTATAGGAGAGAACCTCAGCACAGGGACCCTGGTTGCTATTCCCTTAGCCTTCTCTGCAAAGCCAACGTACCAATGTCTCCCTGTATGACTCCAGTTTGATTTTAGCTGCTTTCCTTTTCCTCACCCAGAGTGAGTGGTTGGGAATGAGACTTTGGGCTTATCCTTTTAAGAGGGCACCTGGGTTTCTAGCAGGCTGTCATTCCACCCTGGCTAGTGGAATCCCTATTTATTTTCATAGCCAGATGTTATGTGGGCTTCTCTTCCTGGCTCTAGTTCCTCTGGCTAGAAAGTCTTATGGGATTGAGAATTCTAACTCCTGAGGGAAGACCTTCACAGCTGAGCTATCCCTCCAGAGTTTGAACCATTTTATGTGTTTGACTTTTTTGGTTTCAGCTCTACCTGAAAATCTTGATGTGTCTTCTTTTGTAAATCCTTGATCATAAGACTTCTGTTAAGCTAGTCTTCACTGCTCATTTATGTTGATTCTTCCATAATTTAGTTGTAATTTTTCATTAGTGAAGAGGTGAGTGTAAACTTCAACCAACTTGGACCCTCTCTCAAGAATATTTAGCTTTAATTTTAAAGGTTTTCTAATAAATTGTCAAAATATTTATCATAGTTATATATCTTAAATACACATTAAAATGAAGTAGGCAGAAGATGTTTAAATAGTAGTAAATATGTGCTCTAGAAATGTTCATTAAAATAAGACTAATAATCTTCTTGGACTTAATATTTTATGGAATTATATATGGAAATTTTACTATTGATTTTTTTTCAAAACATACTTGCCTACTGTTTAGTAAATAAGAGGAATTTAGAGCCACTGATGATATGAAATACATGAGATTATGTAGCTTCATGGAATTTATATTTATTGTGACTGACTTGTATATAAGCCTTCAAAAAATGATGAAGAATGAATAGAACAGGAAAACAACTAGAACTGGGTAAACAACTTCCTTTACTATCACAATGTAGAAAAGCCACATTAATCACTGAGCTTTCTATTTTCTTTTCACTTGATTTGTTAGATGGAGCTATGGTCCTATGACCCTCCCCCCCGAAGTTCATTCTACCAATCTACATTCCTGATGGATATTACTGATTTTGGGTCACTGCCTTTTAGTTATTAAGTCTGTAGCTTCCAGGTACAAAAGAGTAATGCTCAGTTCCATTATTTGAATTCCAAGTGATAGAGGAAGGTTCTTTTGTGTGTTCAAATTTTACGTTAATCTGAAAAAAGGAAAAGAATAAGGATTTGGTAAATTGTTTAACAAAATATAAAACAACCACAAAACAGGACTCACTGAAACCCAAAATGGGATATAAATCTCTACATGTATATTTACTTAAACTTTTCAATAGTAGGTATATAAAATACCTGCCCCCTTAAAATATAAACTAGAATTTCTATTCATTCTGTGAATATAATAAAATATATGTAGGACAAAAACCATCTGTACAGTAAATATTAGATGTAACTCAATACAATTTATTTTATAACCACCTTCTTTCAAAGTTCATTTTCTTGTGTAGAAGATTGATTTCTAAAGGGAAAAGACAAATCCCAAAGGATATGCATATGCCAGTCAATTCTAGGCAAAACTCAGAAAATGATATTTCTTACGATATATGTGTTCTAAAAATAAGAAAGGACAATTAACATATATCAGTCTTCTCAGTTTTTCTTAGCAAGTATTTTTATTCCTTAAGTACATAGTTTACCTTTTAAAAAATAATAAGTTTGTACATCATAAAGGAAATTAATGTGATCTTTGTGGTCTTTTAGGTGGTATCAGTCATAAGGAATTGCATGGCTTGGAAGGATCGAAAATCCCTAGAGTAGTCTAAGGGCAATGAGCATAAAATTTTTCTTTAAAAAATCATTTAACTACAAAATGTGCATATAGAAGTCTCTTCCATCATTGATGTCCTTTAAGTCATAGTTTAAACCAATCTTTATAGCTTTAATCATTTTGTGTTCTCTTTGAATTTGACTTGTAACTTACACATTTTCACATACTGCCACTATTTACACTCTTGTTATCTTTAATACCTAAAATGTACCCTATGATTTGCAATTTTCCAATATTCTTTGATTGGTGCTAGGAGTCCACGTAACTAAGCAGAAACTGCATTCTTTAGAGTCACACAGCATGACATTACTGCTACCACCTCCTAGCTGTGGGGTTTCAATTCTTAACCTCACTCATTAACATTTCTATATCTTAAAGAATTGTTTTGATGCTTACATATAAAAATTCCTAATACAAGGGCAATGTGGTGGCTCAGGTGATGGTTGATGTTGTCACTTTGGTGCTTCTTTCTCCTAAACCTGTCTTCCTATGACATTAGGAGCATTTTGTGAATTCAAAGAACACCCCAGAAGTTGTAGCTATCACAGAAATAAGTCTGTGAGAGGATCATTAGACTCAGGATTTTGGAGTTGGAATCAGGAATATCTCGGTGATTAAAGGTCTCTGAAACAATGAAATGTAAAATCAAAAGAAGCATTTTATAACATGGTCTTTCCAGGATAACCCAAATTTGTATTCATGGCACACAGGACTTTCCACACTTAAGCCTTGCCTTTTGACCCAGACTTATGGTTTAGCCCTGTTGGCTTCAGCCATATGATTCTCACAGTGTTTCCTTTTTTAACACCTGTTCTTCTCCAACTATTCATTCATACCCCACCATTTGTCTGGAAAATCCCAAATCCCTTGAAAATTCATTTCAGGTTTCTTCTCTATGGTGCTTTCCCTGGTGGTTCTCTGAGTGAAATTGGGGCCTACTCTCTGAGTTTGTATAGTTACAGCTATATCATTACATGGATAAAAATTACACTTATCATAGCATTTTCAGAGCATGTCCTACATTTATTATTCATTGTCCTTTTTTATCTTCTGTACTTTCTAGGTACTCTAAGTTAAGAGGAGAGAAAAATAATAAATAATTATAATATTATGTAGGAAGGGCAATGGTATGTATATGTAGAAACACAGAAGTGCTATTCTTATCAGAAGTATATCAACAGTAAGAAATGGAGGAAAATGGCTAGTGCAATATTGAGCCAGGTGAGATAGCATAAACCAAGAATAGAGATGGGAAACAGCATGAGGTGAGTGGAAAGTGAGAAGCAGATGGTGGTTAAAGGAGATACTAGAGAAGTAGGCAATAGACAAATCACAAAAAGTCTGGTACTTTATGTTAAACAACACCAAATCATTAAAAGGATTAAATGTGGGGGCTGTAATGACATAATCATATTTGAGTTTGATATCAGTCTGTCAGCTTTGTAGGAGAAGAAGCCTGTAGTTGAGAGTATTTTTTCTATAGTGCAATGAGAGATGATAAGACCCTCTATTTGAACATGTTAGGGCTGAGGTATCTGTGAGACCACCTTGTGAAGATGCTGGTGACAGATAGATATCCAAGTTTGCCTTGAGGAGAAATAATCTAGAGTGGAGGAAGAGATTTGGAAGTTGTCAGCATGCAGGTGGTACTTGAAAATTGAAATTAGAGAGAGAGTCCTTGGAGAGCATGAACCTAGTTAAGAGAATGGTGAACCATGTATGGGATTGAGGATATCACCACCATTTAAGGATGGTCAGAGGGGAGGGGCCATAAAGATAAAGTAAAAAGATAACCAGTGTGGTATCACTGAAGCCAAAGAAAAAGTTAAAGAAGGAGAGAATCATCCACAGGCTCAAATGTAGCAATTGACTCTAGTAGAATAAGGAGTGATGGATATATGTTGAATTTGAAAGTTGGGGGGAAAAGGCAGAAAACTGTCCTTGAAAACAACAATAAAATTTAAAAAAAATTAAGTTCACTAAAAAAAGAAGTTGAATAAAATAGCAACAAAAGGAATTTTAGTAGGATGGTGGGCAAGAGCCATTTCACCCTGGATTTAGAGTTAACAGGAGGGGGAGAGATTGAATCTGTAGATATTTGGGGTGGTAATAGTAAAAGATAACAGGGAAAAGGCATGGAGAATCATAAAATGAAAATTGTGAAGCTTATCCAATTTATCTGCTAGGGGGTCTAGATTGGATCTAACTATAAGATTACATTTGATGAATAAAAAAATAAAATTTAAGATTTCAGAAATAGAGTAATTTAGGAGATGACAAGACCCAAGTTGTGGCCTAGAGAATAGGTGAAGAGAAGGTTAAATTCAGATTTATAACTTTGAGAGTGTCGAGCTAAAAAATTCACCTAGAGTTTTGCTTTATATATTGAGTTCTGATAGTTGTTACTATAAGTATTTTTAGGTGCATATGCATTTCTGATCATATGGTATTACTTTTTCTTTAAAATGTAACCTTGAATTTTATATGGCTTTATAGTAAAATTGCTACTGTAGCTTTCCTTTTGTTCATGTTTGTAGTTAAACTTTCCACTATGTTTTCAGTTTTCTCTATTGTTTTATTTTCAATGTGTCCCTTATAGGTATACTACTGCAATAACTTTTGAAAAATCAAATTTAAGGCAGATTCTTGATTAGTATGGTAACTCATTTACACTCTTGCTATTAGTTTACTATTAATATTTAATAGTTTTCTTTTCTCATGTCTTTTTAAAATTACTATACTGTTTTCTTATTTGCCATCTCTTTTTCCTATACACCATTGGACAGATTAAGTTTCTCTCTCTTTTTCTCTGTCTCTCTCTCATGACTCCTAATTTTTTAAGAAACATAGTTATATGTTTTCTATCTATATCATTGTTTAGAAATATCTATATCATATCCTTAAGGAAAAAATTATCTGAGTCTGATTGTGTGGTCCCATCTCCTTCTTGCTCTTATATATAAAGTCTGTCCAGAAGGTATCCAGCCATATAATATGAAAATTAGAGACATTTATTGAAGAAGATAACATGATACAAAAACATTATAAACGGGACAATGATGCCTCAGTCCCCTTCAAAGTAGTCACCTTGGGGCCTCACACAGTTCTCCCAATCACCATCAGCTGCCCCATTGTGTTTTTCTGAATATCATCGACAGTCTGAAATCTTTTCCCTTTCATAGGTAATTTTAGTTTTGGGAGAAGCCAGAAGTCACAGGGTGCCAAATTGGGCTATACAGGGGCTGAGTCACCTGGGTGATTTGATGTTTCACCAGAAACTCTTCACAAGAAGTCATGCATGAGTGAGCATGTTGTTGTGGTGAAGCTGCCAATCATGAGTTGCCCATAGTTGTGGCTTTCTGAATTATCTGAATAGTTTCTGTGAAGGAATATTCATGCTTAATGCAAAATTTGATGCAGATCCACTGCTCTCCTCGCTCAGTCATTTTAAATGAGATGGCCACACAGTACACATGCTCACTCAGCAGGTATCAGCACCTCCACTGACTAGTACAGTGAAAGCATCATTGTTTATGCATGCACATTCCAGTCCATTCTCCTTGGCTGCCAGTTTACATCAATGTTGTGCAAACCATTCTCATTATATTAACAATGGCTGGACTTTTTCTGGACTGATCTTGTGGTATATACTTGTTATTTAGATATCAAAATCTTTACTGTAGCTTACTCATTCTTTTTATATTTTGTATTTATTTCATAGTTGTATTTATCACCTGACTAAATTGCCTTCTGAGTGTTTTTAAAATGTCTTTTTGCTTTAAAACTTCAGAATTTGTATGCCTAAGAAAAATTTGATCACACCATATACTTAAAGGATATATTATTGGTTGTAAATGTTTAGGTTCAAAGTCCTTTACCTTTAATATTTAAAATATTATCACATTGTTATTTTGTACCCTGTGATGTTGAAAGGCTTTATTGTTAGTGTTTGTAGACCTTTCTTAAAAAATCATTTGAACCTTGTAAACATTTTCCTTTGTCCTTGAACCTCATACTTTCTGTGTCTATTTTTGACATTTTGATTTTTGTCAAAATCATATGTTCTTTTTCTGTGTATTTCATTATCGTCATTTATTACTTTGAGGGTGGTTATTTTGCAGATTTGTAATTGTGCTTTTGTCTAAGCTGTTAATCATTTCATCTAATTCAAAATGTTGTATTTGTTATCTTTTTAAAAATATCAATTGGATTCCAAGATGATTAATTATGAAGATTCTTGGAAGATGTGAAACAAAATTTTGGACTATACTTTAGATCTTTAAATCAATTTTGGGTAATAGAAGAACCAACTTATTCAGTAAATTAGGGAAAAAGTTAGTAATGTTGGTGGATAACAGAAATAAGATAGAGGTGTTAAAAGCAAAGACAGAGACTCTTAGGTGGATGAACTATCACATGTAGGGAAGAAAGATTTCCCTCTGAAATAGGAGAAACCTAAGCATGTTTATAGGCAAGAAGGAAAAATTAGAAATGCAAGAGATTGAGTTATTTATGCTGTAAATTTATAGGAAATGTAAAAGGTTAAGTGACTTATTTGTAATTATTTGTGAAACTACCAGCAGTACCTCAAAGAAAAATATTTACCATAAGTTATTCTTACCACCCTTCTCTCTTCAGGTCTTCTTCATATCTGTTCAGAAAAAAAAATTTGTTGTCCTCTTAATGGCATAAAGTGAATGAAAGAAATGTTATGAAATTAAAATTTGAGTTCAGTAACAATAAATAACATACTGTAAAACTTTCGAAGATTGGACTAACCAAAAGAAACAAAACACATATTTATTATCCTAGATTGTTGGAACATCTTTCAAAGCACATAGAATAACATCTAAAGTTTAGAAAGTGGTCTAGAGTTATACTCTTGAATATGGTACCATTATCCAGATGTGGCTCCTTAAATTAATTTTAAATTAATTCAAATTCAATAAAATCTTTAAAATTTAATGCAATTAAAATTTAGTTCATCAGTTACACTAGCCACATTTCAAGCCTCAGTAGCCATATGTGATTAATTGCTGCTACATAAACAACAAAATATAGGACATTCCCATTATGGCAGAAATTTTTGTAGGATAGCACTGGCCTAGAGATTTCTACAATGTCGTTTTCTTGCCTACTTTTTGGCTGAAACCTCAGTTGCCCTTGTTCACTCTACTCCATTTCTGTTGGCGTTCTCACTCTTTCTCAAATAGTCTGAGCTTGTTCCTACTTTAGGGTTTTCATAATTTTTTGATTTATTTCCAAAGGCTACCTTTCCTCATGTTATTCATGCCTGTGTTCAAATATCAGTAAATCCTTGTGTGACAATTTTCTAAAGCAACATTTCTTCCCATTAAACTATATTGACTTCCTTCTTTAATTGCTTTCAAACTAGTTTTTGCTATTAACTGCTTATTTTCTGTTTCCTCAAAAGAGTTTGAGCTCCATGAGAACAGAAACTTTGTGTTGCTTGTTTTTGTAGCTCCAGTATTTACAAGATCTTGAAATAAATATTGTTCAATAAATGTTTGTTAAATTAACATATGAATAGTGTTTCAATTTTTTGGCATATAACCTTTGGGAGTATCTTAGTAGGTGTCTCTGAACATTTGATGCTCTGAATTCTCAGAAATTTTGTTTAGAAGATAACAAAATCACAAAATATTTTTTGTATATCTCCCAGAGATATTTTTTATTGTTTCTGTACATCATGGGAGATTAACAGTATTACAGTTATATAAATTCAGTATTTTCACACTCATTGTGTTTACATTATATTTTAAAATTTCACTAAAGAGAACATAATGAGAGAGAAGATAGCTAGTAAAGCTAAAGAGAAGGGGCTGGCAAGCAAGGTATTTTAAAACATAGCTTTGTAAATCTTCAGCTAAGTTATTTCTATAACTTAGAAATAAATCAATTTTAGAAAGAGTTGAGAAAGGGAATAGAATTTGTCATCGGCTGTATTTTAAACTGCAATGCCTTTTTAAAAAGTGATTCCTGGTCTGTTGCTCTGATTGGCTTGTAGGAGTACTAGACGTGATTTTAAAGAATAAAATCTTACCCCGGCTGGTGTAGCTCAGTGGATTGAGCATGGGCTGTGAACCAAAGTGTTGCAGGTTCGATTCCCAGCCAGGGTACATGCCTGGGTTGCAGGCCATAACCCCCAGCAACCGTACATTGATGTTTCTCTCTCTCTCTCTCTGTCTCTATCTCCCCCCCTTCCCTCTCTAAAAATAAATTAATAAAATCTTTAAAAAAAAAGAATACAGTCTTTATTTTCTTACTGGGTTAACTTCATGAAGAGCTGAGAATAATTTGACAAATATTTTGATCTCTTCACAACTTGGGTCCCTATACTTAAGGTGTATGTTATAGGAACCATGACTAAAATCACAGACTACCTATCACAAGACAGTAAAGTATAAACTTTGAGACTTTAAGAAATAACTAATCACAAAACCAGATACATCTGTTTTTGTATTGCTTTCTAGAAGAACATAAGAAAAAGCAATAAAAAAAAGAACTTTGCAGAAAATAAATAAATAAATTAGGACTATAGATCCAAATTTCCAGGATTTCAGCCCTACCTCTGTCATTCACTAGCTACATATTTTGAAACATATTATTAAACTTCCTTTTCTCCCAGTTTCTCATTTTTACAATGGAGATGATGATAGTATCCACTTCATAGGGCTAATATGAAGAGTAAATAAACTGATGTATGCAAAGTATATAGAACAGTGACCAGCACATCTCCAACACTACGTAAATGTTTGTTACTGTTACAGTTTAAGGTATCTATGATTATTTTTGTTGTTATTTTTTCCATTATTATTTGTCATTTTGGAAAGTTGAATGTGTTTCCAGTTAGTTGTACTTGTATTTGACCACTTCCATTTGTATACCTGTAAGATGCAATCAAAACATTTTTTCCTTTCTAATGATTTCATTGGAATGACACTGGCTAGAAAAATTATACAGGTTTCAGGTGCACAATTCCACAACACATCATCTGTGCACTGTATTCTGTGTTCACCACTCTAAATCAAACCTCTTTCTGTTACCATTTATTACCCTTACCCCCTCTTCCTAACCTCTCCCCTAGCTGTGCCATACTGTTATCCATGTCCATGAGTATTTGTCTCCTTGTTTCTTCTTTGTTCAATCCCTCCACTCTCCCAACCCAGCCACCCACCTCCCCAACAGTTTTTAGCGTACTCTCCATCTATGAGTTTTTCTCTGTTTTGCTCATTAGTTCATTTTGTTCATTAGATTCCACACATGAGTGAGATCATATGGTATTTGTCTTTATCTGACTGACTTATTTCACTTACCATAATACTCTCCAGATACCTCCATGCTGTTGCAAAGGGTAAGAATTCCTTCTTTTTGATGGCTGAGCAGAATTCCACTGTGTAAATGTATCACATTTTTTATCCATTCATCTACTGATAGGCACTTAGGCTGCTTCCAAATCTTGGTTATTGTAAATAACACTGCAATAAATATAGAATTGCATATATCCTTTTGAATTAGTTTCAAGTTTCTTCAGATAAATTCCCAGAAGTGGAATCACTGGGACATAAAGCAGTTCCATTTTAATTTTTGAGGTAACTCCATACTGATTTCTACAGTGGCTGCAGCAATTTGCATTCCTACCAACAGTGCATGAGAGTTTGCTTTTCTCTACATCTTCATCAACACTTACCGTTTTTTGTTGATTTATTGATGGTAGTCATTCTGACAGGTGTAAGGTGATACCTTATTGTGGTTGTAATTTGCATTTCCCTGATGATTAGTGACATTTAACATGTGTTTATATGTCTATTGGCTACCTGTGTGTCCTCTCTGGGAAGTGTCTGTTAAGGCCCTTTGTCTTATATTTTAATTGAATTATTATTTTGGTGTTGAGTTTTGTAAGTTTTTAAGTTAGTTTTGGATATTAACCCCTTATCAGATGTATTGGCAAATATGTTCTCAAATGTAGTAGTCTGTCTTTTCATTTTGTTGATAGTTTCCTTTGCTGTGCAAAAGCTTTTAGTTGAAGTGGTCCCATTTGTTTAGTTTTTCTTTAGTTTTTCTTGTTTGAGGATGTACATCAGAAAAAAAATTATTGCTATAAGATATATCCTAGATTTTACTGCCTATGTTTTCTTTTAGGAGTTTTATTGTTTCAAGTCTAAGATGTAAGTCTTTAATTCATTTTGAGTTTTTTTTTCTATATGGTGTTAGAAGGTGGTCTAGTTTCACTTTTTGCATGTTTCTGTCCAATTTTCCAAACATGATTTATTGAATAGACTGTCTTTTCTCCATTGTTTGTTATTGTCTCCTTTGTCACATATTAATTGACCATAAAGTTGTGGGTTTATTTATGGGCTCTCTAATATGTTCCATTGATCCATATGTCTATTTTTATGCCAATATCATGTTCTATTGGTTATTATGTTCTTACAGTTTAGTTTCACATCAGGTAGCATGATTTCTCCAATTCTTTTCTTCTTTCTTAAGATTGGTATGGCTATTCAAGCTCTTTTATGTGTTCCATATACATTTTTGGAATATTTGTAGTTGTTTTGCAAAATGCACCATTAGTATCTTGATTGATACTTGCACTGAATCTATAGATTGCTTTGGGCAGTATGGACATTTTAATGATGTCATTTCTTTCTATCCTGAACACAGTATGTGCTTCTACTCACTTGTATCTTCTTCAGTTTGTCTCTTCAGTGTCTTATAATATTGAGTGCAGGTATTTTACAACTTTGGTTAAATTTATTTCTAGGTATTTATTACATTTGAAGAAATTATGAATGGGATAGTTTTCTTAGTTTCCCTTGCAGATAGTTCATCATTGGTGTTTAAAAATGCAACTGATTTCTGGATATTTACTTTGTATCCTGCTACTTTAATCAATTCAGTTCTAGTAAGCTTTTGGTAGAGTCTTTAGGGTTCACTATATACAGTATCATGTCACCTGCAAATAGTGACAATTTTACTTCTTCCTTTCCAATTTGAATGGCTTTTATTTCTTCTTCTTGTCCAATTGCTGTGGCTATGGCTTCAACTATTATGTTGAATAAGAAGGCAAAATCAGACAACCCTGTCTTGTTCCCACTCTTAAGAGGAACATTTGCAGTTTTTGCCCATTGAGTATGATATTGGCTGTGGGTTTGTCATATATGACCTTTATTACATTGCAGTGTGTTTCCTCTGTTCCCACTTTGCTGAGAGTGTTTTTTTTTATAATCATAAATGGATGCTGGATTTTATCAAATGTTTTATCTTCATCTGTTAATATGATCATGTGCTTTTATACACCATTTTGTTTATGTGGTGTAACACCATTTATTGTTTTGTGGATATTATACCAACTTTGCACCCTGGAATAAATTCCACTTGATTGTAATGTATGATTTTTTTAAATTTATTGCTGTTTTTAGGTTGCTAATATTTGTTGAAGATTTTAGCATCTATGTTCATCAGGGATATTGGCCTATATATTTTTTTCTTTGTAGTGTCTTTATCTGCTATTGGGATTCAGATAATGCTGGCTTTGTAAAATGAGCTTAGGAGTCTTACCTGATCTTGAATTTTTTGGAATTGTCTGAGAATAAGTGTTAGTTTGTCTTTGAATGTTTGGTAAAATTTACATGTATATTCATTCAGTCCAGAACTTTGGTTTCTTAGGAGTTTTTTGATTACTACTTCAACTTCACTAGTTTCAGTCTGTCTATTCAGATTCTCTGATTTTTCCTCCTTCAGTTTTGGAAGATTGTGTGTTGCTAGGAATTTATTCATTTTTTCCCCCAGGTTGCCCATTTTGTTGGAATGCTGTTGTTTATAATATTTTCTTACAATCTTTGCATTTTGTTAGTGTCATTTGTTATTTCTCTTTCATTTATCATTTTATTTATTTGGGTCCTCTTTTTTCTTTTTTAAATTAATTTTTAGTGAATTTATTGTGATTACATTGTATAAAAATTATGTAAGTTTAAAGTGTACAATTCTGTAATACATCATCTGTATATTGTATCGTGTGTTCACCACCCCAAGTAGTGTCTCTTTCCATCACTATTTATCCCTCATTTATACTCTCCTGATCGTACCATTTCCTTTTTTTCTTCTGATTATGACCATACTGGTGTTTGTCTATGAGTGTTGTTTTTTTTGTGTTCAATCCCTTTACCAATTGGCCATCAGTAGACGTGTGGATAAAAATGATTACTGGTATATTTACCCAATAGGATACTACTCAGCCATAAAAAAGAAGAAAATCTTGCCTTTTGCAACAGCATGGATGGACCTGGACACTATTATGCTAAGTTAAATAAGCCAGTCAGAAAAAAACAAATACCATATAACCATATGGTGTGGATTTCACATATATGTGGAATCTAATGAACAAAATAAGCTCTTTTTTTCTTGAAGAGTCTGGTTAAAAGTTTATGAATCTTGATTATCTTTTCAAAGAACTAGCTCTTATTTTTCAAATATGGCCCTACTACCTTGAATGCAGCTTATCTGATCTGATATCAGAAGTTAAGCAGAGTCAGGCCTGGTTAGTACTTAGATTTTGATTGAAATATTTTAAAAGAAAAGTTTTCTTCCTACAATTTAAAGATATGGGCCATGGCTTGAGTTACTTCATGAAAAACACTGTGTTTATGGTGATAGTGATTTCCAAGGGACTAGCCCAGGATCATTTGCCCAACTATTATCTGCCAGTAGGTAGAAATAAATGCAAGAAAAAGCAACACAAATCAAATTGTTTCAAGATTACATCATTTTAAGTTCTAAAATATTCTAGGCTTTTATATACATATAACTTTGAATATTTTAAAAAATTAATAGTTACTAAAATTTTTGTCTTTAAATTCAGGATGAAGCACAACTTTTATCATTATACACATATTATACACATTATTCTAAATGTACTGTATTTTGCTAGATGGAAGATGCTATTGAGGATATAAGCAGTATGGAATCAAGTTTTAAAGAGGAAGGAACAGACTCTCCTCTGCTAATGCAAAGAAGAGTAAGTATTTCTAGACCTGAGAAGGTCGATGTGATTTAAATAAATAAAAGCTTCTGATTACCAAAAAATGTCTTAGTACATAGTAAAATCATTTTCCTAAGATCTTTTAAATTCAATTTATTGGGAAAAATAAAATGCTTTCATTCTTTTGTTGGTTAGATTTGCCAAAGGATAATTTAAGTATCAGGAAAGAAGAATGAACATTATTTAAACTGCACCCTGAAATGCTATGGCCATTTCTGCACAATAGAATAGTTAATGAAATATTACTCAAATAGATAATCATGTATAAAATTACCCAAATTAATATATGTAAATATCATTTAACTAAATGTGTGCATTTTAGAATTTAAATAACTCACTCAACTGTTGTATTTTCCATATAATAATGAAAAGGAATATAAACTTTATATGTTTTCAAAATAAAATATCAAATAAAAAAGCTTCAGATTGTAAGAATAAATTTAAATTGCTCAGTAAATGGTGTTTTCTTCTGAATTTTTGAAACAGACAAGATAATAGATGAATATTAGAAAATATTTCTTGGTGCAGAAAAAGATTATATAATATTATTGAGGAAGATAGGTAATAAGGCTTTAACTGTCCTATCTGTCTACCTGTCTATCATCTATCTATCTTTCTAATCTCTATAAACACTCATTTAATTATATGTCTAATGTTCTATAGCATTTTCTATGAGTGATTTAATCTTCAGATTTTCTGTTTGAAGTTCCACACATAATAAGACACCCTCATAAACTCATGACTGAGTTTTGCTTAATTTACCATGACTAATAGCTATTATATTCAGATGTTCTACAACTTGTAGAATAAATAAAAAAAGATTGTTATCACAAAAAGTATAACTCTACTTTGAGAGAATAACTAGAAGTTAAAGATGAACTGAAGAAAGACAGAATGTTCCTTTAAGACAATGGATAGACATATATCTTGATATTAGCACATATTCCTGGAATAACAGGCAATGAAGGGATAATATCTTATTCTCTATTGCTTTTGCCTTCACATTGCTCATTTATCAACCACTAAAATTATCTGTAAAGAGTGTGTAAGTTCTTCTCACACATTTTGAAAAGTTATATTTGACTTATTTATGGTTTTAGATTTTGCAGAAAATATGAAAAAATATGAAACATTTTAATTACACATTTTAAAGACATTTTAAAGTGTGACTTTAAACATTTTTACTTAAAGAAAGTGAATACTGACATTATTGCATAGTGTGGATACTGTTCATCAGTAAATCAATGAACTGGGGTATGTTAATGATGGAAGTCTTAAATTTAAGTCTTTAAAAAATTGGAGAAAACGTCCCTTTTTTCTTTATTAGTTCCCAAATAGACTATTTAAAGAGAAGTATTTCTTTTCTTTTTTCTGATGTGCAGAATCTCTATTTTATAAAAAGTCACTAATACTAATTTTACTTGACAAAGATGAAATGAGGTTTAAAGCCTAGCTTTCTGAGTCTAATTTCATAGAATGAGGGTGCTATCTTCTTAACCAGCATTTAACTGTGGGTTAGAGGAAATTATATTTATTTCCTGCTAACTTTTCCTTGGATGTAGTACTTACTTCATTGAAACTATATATTGAAAACTTTTCTTTGCCAATTATCTTGCTTTCCAGAGACTACATAGAATAACTTAGTACAATTCGTTGTCAATGATTATTGGGGATTTGCTTTTGATATTCAGAATACATTTTTAAATCCTTATTTGAGCATATTTTTATTAATATTTTTAGAAAGAGAGGAAGAGAAAAAGAGAGAGCAGGGGTAGGGACTTTAATATGTGAGAGAAACATCCCTTAGTTGTCTCTCATATGAACCCTGAGTGGAGGTTGAACCCTATACCTATACCTAGGTAAGTGCTCTGACTGGGAATCAAACCCACAACCTTTTTGTGTATGGGATAATGCTCCAACAGACTGAACCACCTGGCCAGGGCCAGATTTTTTAAAAGTTAGATAATACTGACCTATCTGTATTTATATAAAGAAATATTTACTGTTAACTGATCAGTAATCATTGATGATTTTTATTTATATATAAAACCAAGCTGTTCAATTAACCAAATATTTATTTAATACTTACTATGTATAAAGCATAATACTTGCACCATAGAAAAGGAAAGTTGAGTGAGCTAAAATGGACATGTCAAGAGACCACATGATAGTGGGTGGTGCAGTGAGGCACACCTGAGACTCAGGGAGGGAAAGAGTGTGAATCTTGATGTTAAATCCCAGGTTCTAATTTAGACATTGTATAAGACATATAACCTCTCTTTGCTTCTTTATTCTGTATTATAAGAATAATTAAAATAATTATCTCCAAATCTGTTTTATATCAAATCTTAGTAGATTACATGTGTATATTTTAAATGCTGGTTAGATAGTTGCTCTTCAGTTTAAGTAAAGAAGAAACCATTACCAAAATTAGATTTTTTTGGAAATTCTTCATGAAAAGATGATGTTTGAAATATAGTTATGAAGATGGTTAAGATTTTAAGGGTAGATATAAAGATAGATAAGACCAGAGATGGGAAACCATGAAAGATTATTTTAGTTCATGTGGATAAATATAAAACCTGTTAGGTTCAGAGGAATGCTTTGAGTTAGCATATTAGCCAGGGAACTATTGGTTGGAGATGGCAGAACCTGGTTCTGTGGGGCTTAAACATGAAAGGAATTACCTAAAATATGAGGTCTGTACAGAAAAAGTCCAGCCATTGTTAATATAATGAAAATGGTTTGCATGACATTGATGTAAACTGGCAGCCAAGGAGAGTGGACTAAATGCGTGTACATGAACAATGAATGTCTTCACCGTACTAGTTGGTGTGGAGGTGGTGATGCCTGTTGATTGAGCATGTGTACTGTGTGGCCATCTCATTTAAAATGGCTGAGCGAGGAGAGCAATGGATCTGCATCAAATTTTGCATTAAGCATGAACATTCCTCCACGGAAACTATTCAGATGATTCAGAAAGCCACAGCTATGGGCAACTCGTGATTGGCAGCTTCATTATGACAATGCACCTGCTCATGCATCATATCTTGTGCAGGGTTTTTGGTGAAACATCAAATCACTCAGGTGACTCAACCTCCCTTCAGCCC
The DNA here is from genome assembly GCF_019186645.2 of Phyllostomus hastatus. Lineage (NCBI taxonomy): Eukaryota > Metazoa > Chordata > Mammalia > Chiroptera > Phyllostomidae > Phyllostomus > Phyllostomus hastatus. The sequence goes on from NW_025333543.1 coordinate 7,899,036, forward strand.
AGACTTGGCACCCTGTGACATCTGGCTTTTTCCAAAACTAAAATCACCTTTGAAAGGGATGAGATTTCAGACCATTGATGATATTCAGAAAAATACAGTGGGGCAGTTGATGGTGATTAGGAGAACTGTGTGAGGCCCAAGGTACCTACTTTGGTAGGGACTGATGCATCATTGTTCTATGTACAATGTTTTTTGTATCTTGTATCTTCAATAAATATCTCTATTTTTCATATTACATGGCTGATACCTTCTGGACAGACCTTATGTATGAGAACAAGAGGGAGATGAGATCATACAACCAGACTCAGATAATTTTTTCCTTAAGACTGCAGCTATGGGCAACTGGTGTTTGGCAGCTTCATCATGACAACACGCCCACTCATGCATCACATCCTATGGAGTTTTTTGGTGAAACATCAAATCACCCAGGTGACTCAGCCCCCTATTACCCAGATTTGGTGCCCTGCGACTTCTGGCTTTTCCCAACTAAAGTTACCTTTGAAGGGGATCTTATGTACAATGTTTCTTGTATCTTCTATCTTCTTCAATAAATATCTCTATTTTTTCACATTACATGGCTAGATACCTTATGGACAGACCTTGTTTGTATGTGGGCATCCCTCCATAACTTTGCCTTTGTTTTCTTCTATGCTGTCTTTATTTCCAGCCATTGAGTAGACACTATCATAGCCTATCCTTAGCTATGGACACAGTTTGTCCTTCCAAATGTTTTTTCCTTTTTTAAAATTTACTTTTTATGTTATTTTATTTTTTATTGTTGTTCAAGTACAGTTGTCTCCATTTTTACCCCACCCTGGCCCTCTGCCCCAACCATCCCCACCTCTTACCCATGAACCTATCCCCTTTGGCTTTGTCTATGTGCCCTTTGTACATGTTCCTTGATGGACCTTCCCCTATTTTCTGTCATTATCTCTCTTCCTCATCCCCTCTGGTTACTGTCAGTTTGTTCTTTTTTTTTTTAAACATATTTGTATTCTCTTTTTTTTTAAAGAATGTTTTTTTTCTATGATTTTATTTATTTATTTTTTAGAGAGAGAAGAGAGGGAGATAGAGAGAGAGAGAGAGAGAAACATCGATGTGCAGCTGCTGGGGGTTATGGCCTGCAACCCAGGCATGTACCCTGACTGGGAATCAAACCTGGGACACTTTGGTTCCTAGCCCACGCTCAATCCACTGAGCTACACCAGCCAGGGCTAGTTTGTTCTTTATTTCAATGTCTTTGGTTATATTTTGCTTGGTTGCTTGTTTTGTTGATTAGGTTCCACTTAGAGGTGAGATCGTGTATGTCCTTCACTGCCTGGCTTATTTCACTCAGTGTAATGCTCTCCAGTTCCATCCATGGTGTCACGAAGGGTAGGAGCTCTATCTTTTTTTCTGCTGCATACTATTCCATTGTAGAAATGTACCATGGTTTTTTTTTTTTTTTTTTTTTTTTGCCTACTAGTAAATGAGTACATAAAAAGACTATGGTACATTTTTTTCTTCAGACATACACTCCTTCACAAAGAAGACATAGTGTTTGATTAATAACATAAGCTAATTCCTGTGGCTCCATTTCTCTTGCCAGATATTATTTTAAGAATGGGCTTGTGCTGTAATTCTGGCATTTTATGCAGGCTGCTGGGCCTTCTGGGAAGTTCTTTTCAGTCCTTAAACATGACCCAAGAGAGTGAAAGACTTTTGCCTCTTTATGATGTTGTAGGATAATGGAACTTAGCTACTTACTGCCCAGAAGGTAAATTGAGGAAAAACATAAACAAGTTGTGAAGAAATGTGAAAAAAATGCAAAGAAATGCTTATTTGTCCTTGGAGAATTTTTTTTACCTATGGATTTTATATTATGTAAGATTTTTTTCTTTATTTTATGAGCTTATTATGTCAGGGTTCTCTGATTATCACAACTAATGGATACATTCAGCTAGGCTTGGCAACCAAAGAGAAGGAGAACTCCTGTAGTTATAGTTAAATACCTTGGATAATTCCTACTGGAGCAACTTTTATAAATTATCTATACCTAATCCAACTTCTCTGGTCTTGGGCCCACCCTACAGCTGTGGTTTGAGCAGCCCCACACACCAAACTACCTAGATTGAGTGAGAACCAGGAACATAGGGGTTGCTCATATAAAATAAATGTGAATGAATTCTAATGTCATATGGACAACAGCTATCCATTATGGTAAGCTTCAAAAGTGAGATTTACTACTAATAATTATGACTAATTTTCACCTACTTTTGAGAGTTTTCTAAGTGTATGTTCTCTAGTTCTCACAGAAATATGCAACATCTCTGGGGCTATCTATTGCATGTGTTCTTAGACACTTTTTGGCTCCTTTGCTGTGTGCCCTAAGCATAAAACTTAAAATATCACTTAGCTAAGATTTATCCAAGACCACTGCACATAGGCTTAACTAAAAGTCATGTTGTAAGTTCTGTTGGTGGGAGACTTTGAAGCTGTTGACTTGTAACTTGGATCACCTGTGGTGGTTATTCCTATTAATCTAGGTTGAATAAAATAGTTCAAAACTTTTACAGATCCGTTCAGCCCAGGCATTTCTGCCTCAGAAATGAATTGAATAGATTAGTGACTAGACTCAGAATAATTAAGGGAAAGTTACCTCTCAATTTCTACTTGATCAACAGAGTTAGTCACTTGTCAATTAGTTCTAACTGCAACAACTAGTAAACAGGATTGAAAAGAGTCAAAGAGCAAGAAATATTTAAGCAACTTAGTTATGCTTTTATCAACTCTTGCTTAACCATTCAGTCTTTCAGTCTCCTTAGTGTAAATGGTATTTTTCTTTTCCCCTGTTTAGTCATCCCTTATATGATGGTATCCTAGGTCTCATTATAACCAATTTCTCTATCCTATAACAATTTTATTTTATATTTTTTGATCATTACATTTTATTTTTTCTAGTCTTCTAAATTTACCAATTGTACAAGGTGTGGATACTCCATATCAATAGATTCTATCACTGTTTTCAATAGGTATTATTTCCACTCACAGACTTTTGAAACTTCCTTTTTTAACCTGTCTAGAGTCTTTGGTCAAGCACTATAACCAGTTCTCTTACAGACACTCTTGATATGTTTTCTGTTTTCTTCATGTATTCTCCTGACAAAATCCTAACCCAAGCTAAACTTATTACTTATCTTATTCCACATCTTCACTTAAGCAGTGAATGGATAAAATTTCACCTCATTGCTCATATTATTCATCACAAATACATCACCAAAATTTCATTGGGGTTTTCACCTCAAATTCATCACCAAAATTTCACAGATAATACTATTTCCATTCCTTGGATTAAAATTCCCATTAATTAAGATAACTTTTAAATACCTTCTCTTCTCTCTTCAAATCTCCATGATCCCTCATCCATTCTCCATTTTTCAGCTCATTTCTCTTTCACCACATATTTCAAATATATGCAATCAGATTAGAACTGATTTATTAGCTTTTCATTACCAATTCTATCACACCACTTGTATATGTTTTCATTTTTTCTGGCACATCCCTTCTATACATAACAGAATAGTTGTCCCAGCTCATAATCTAAAACCAGCTCAACTATTTGTATCCTAGATCCCACTCATTCTTACCTTCTCAAGAAATTTCCTTCTTTAAACAGCAGCTCCCCCTGTATTACCAGTCTGTTCAGATTTATTGGATTATAAGTAGCAGCATTACACTAGTCTTTAATAAGACTCCCCCAAAATGAAACCAAATCAAACAAATCCCTTTGGATACATTTTCTCTCTGGTCACTGCACAATTTCATGACTCCCCTTCCCCTAAAAAAACCTCATTGCTTCCATTTTCACCCTGCCTCTATTTCCTCATTGCCCTCTCTCTATTCTCCTATGGAGCTGTTGTCCTCACAATTTTAAAAGGACTCTTAAAACCAAGGAATGCAGAAGCCAATAGTAAATTCTTCATTCTCACTTGAATTGGCTTCTCAGTGGCATTTGTCGTGTTTGACCACTGTCTCCTGCAAGTACTATCTGTGATTCTGTGGCTTTACATCATCTGGGTTTACACAGTCTTGTGGATTCTTTCTCCTGTAAGATATGTCTAATTGCTAAAGTGCCTCCAGGCTCAGACTTTAGACTTTTTTTCTCATGTATCTGTACATCTTATAGGTGATCCCAACCCATTCCAGACTAGATTTCTCCCCTATATGGTAGACTCATATATCCTACTGATTACTTGACATCTTTTGTGCTTCTAACATCATCTCATACTTAATATGACTGAAAAGCTTTGTCTCCTCCCAACCCACTTTTTGCTAATTTTGAATGCACCCAAAGCCATTTGTTTTCCCCTCTCTCTTCCACACCTGCACATCTATTCAATATGCCCTTCAGTATGCCCTGTCATGTCTAACTTGAACTTCAGAGACAAACTCCAACCTAACTTTCCTGCTACTTCTCAAGACCTTATAGCTGTTCACACAGTAACCAGAATGACATCCACAAAGCAAAAATCAGATCCTGTTTCTCTTTGCTTAACATGTTATTAATTCCCTGAAATGCTTGAATATAATCCAGATATCCTAGTCAGCACTTCCCTTTAACTTTTGGCTCTAGCCTTGATAGTCTTTTTCCTGCTCCTTGAACATGATGGCATATTATCATTTTAGGATTACTTAATTTCTTTTTTTTTGTCTTGGAATACTTTTGTTTTAGATCTTTGCATGGAAGCTTCTTTATGCTTCAGATACTTAGTTAATATCACCTTGTCAGAGAGTCTATCCACAATCACCCTTACTAGAAAACATTAGCCCATCACTCCCTAAATCAGTATCTCATTTTAATTTCCTCTGACATTTATGACTTGATTACCAAAATACTATCATCCTTATTATTTTATTTACTTATGTGTTATGTGCTCCCATACCTAGAATATAAACACTTTGAAAATAGTGATTTTTGTCTGTCTTGTTCACTGCTGTTTCTGGACCCTAGAACAGTGACCTGTTCATTATTTTATTTTCAGCATCTAGTCAAGTGCCTAGTCCATCATAGATGCTAAGCAAGTATATATTAAATACATACTATAAAATTCATACAGATTATTGAAAAAGTTTCCTCATTATATGTTATTATTTCATAATCATTTTAATGGAAAAAATAGTAGCACCAAGGATAACAACAATAATAATAGCTACTATGTCTTAGGAACTTGTTATGTGACAAGGATTGTGCACAAGATTTTTTTTGTGAAAAACTGCATTTAATCACCACAACAAACCTATAAGATACAGACTATAATCACCTAGTATAATTTATAAATAAGGAAACAGGCTTAGAAATGTTTAGCAGCTCACTCAAGTTTATATAGTTAGTGAATGGCAGGGAAGGGGTTTGAATCCAGTCCTGTATGATTCCATATGCAACAATCCTAACCACTGTGCTGTGCCTGCAGCTTCAGAATGAAGCCATTTAATTAAATTATAGAACCTTAGCATTTGTAGGGACATTAGACTGATCTAATTCTCTGACTCTAGCTGAATGATTGTTTAACCTCTGAGTTTAGATATGTTTCCCTATAGTTTTCACCAATTGGTATAGTTTTACTCCTTCCTTTCAATGACATGGTAGTGCATAGTAACTCATTTCTTTTATCATATATAGGTATTTTTCAGTCAGGTGTCTGTAAATTATGGTGGCATTTGGCAATCTCAGTAAACTATTGTAGTTCAAGATCACTGGAGAGATGAAGAATGAGTAAATATTAACAACCCATGTGCTTGGTTGGAACTTGAAAGGACTGCATAACATCAACAAACAAGCTTTTCTCAATCACAATCTAGACCAGATTAGTCTTAAAGTCCAAGGAAGAATCAAAGTTCACCTTAGTGCAGACATTTTTGTGCAGCTCTCCTGGTTATTGTTTGCAAGTTTAAAAGGAAAAGAAAATGATGAAGGAGAAAGAGAAAACCATTGCTATTGTGAAGGTTATAGATACTTCAAAGTTAAAACTGGTGAGCAAGTGCATTTCGCCATTCTTTCAATGTTTGGAGATGAAACCACCTTAAATACTGAGATAAAACTTTACAAATTAATAGTTCATAATGAAATATGAAATGTAGAAATTGAGATTTGAAATATGTCATATATAATCTGCTGTATTAAAAAGTTGCTTACTGAATGACAAGGTAGTTTTTAGTGGTTAGGATGTAGTGAGCCTTTTTAAAAAAGTCTATTTAGTAAAAAAATTGTTAAAAATAAAATAATGTTTTATTGTAACTATTTTATCAAAAAATGAGAGTTCCACTAATTATTTATTGTAGTGTATGCATTAAATTAATAACTTTTATTAGTTTAATACTAAATAGATTATATGCATCTAAAGTATATGATGCAAAAGTTTTTATAAGTTAACATTCTCTCTTTTGTATTTTATCTTTGTCTATTTGCATTACAAGCCAGTCAAGAGCAAGGGGTCTCCCATTCCTGCTCCATGTATTACTTTTATTTGCTCAGAATAGAACAAAAATAATAATAATTCAGTGGGACCTCTCTGTTCTATGTTTATTATTCAAACCTCATAGTTTTACTTTAGCAATCCAAGTAAAGGTAGAGGTAGATCAGTTGCATGTGTCTTAAAACTAGAAAAATCTAGTTTACTACATTTAAATGAATAAATACACAAAAGGACAGAAAATAATAGTTAAATGTCAGTTTTTTAAGTATTCATACATGTGTGGTATAAGCTCCTCTACAGTGTTCCCTCTTTATGCCTTGAGTTTATCTACTTTTTTTGTCTATAATTATTTTATCTAATAGTTTCATGCTCATTTTGACCATTTTAGGTTCATGATGAATGTCTTCACATAAAACCAAAGGATCCAAACAACACAAAATTTTTTTCTCTCAGTTTCCCATAAAATTCACATTAAATATATAATATAGATATATAGATATGGCATATACACATATGTATGTAAGGGTTTAGAGTTTTTACTTGCTTTTAGCTATTTATATTGAAAAATATCTGAACATATAATATGTAATGTATATCTATTATATTTTTATATTATATGTATTTATAATGAGATTATTTGAGATATAGCTATATCACACACATTCACAAATACAGAATATATATAATACATATGTATATATGTACACACACATATATCTGAAGAAAATTCTCAGGATTTCAGATAAATAATCAATTTTCAGGAACATAGTGAATATATACTCTGGTATCTTCTCTCTTGCTGAGTGAATATAAATAAATAGGGGTAAAACAATAAGTATATAAATTAAATTCTTAAAAATATGGCCAAGTTTATTAGTCTTATAAAGTTTGGATAAGGAAAAATAAACCAGGCCGCCATGAGGAAGAGTGTTAGAGATGGTTTGGGCCCTAAATTGAGTCTGAAAGATAGGTTAGATTTTGGTAATTAATAAGTGAGTGAGGACATTTGAAGTACAGAAAATATCAATTGGAAAGAATAAAATGGAGAAAAATATAGTCCAGTGGATTTCAACATTTTTGGGTATTCAAACAGTTCTTACCATTAAAAGTGTTAAAGCAAGGACCCTTCCACAGTAGGGTTAGAAGTAAAAATTCCCCTGTGTCAGACAGATCTAAGATTATGATAATGCTTATATTTTATATTATATTTTATTATCTTTAAATTTTAATTCATAGATTCCTCATGGCAACACTCTTTTCTCCACTCTCTATCTCCCAATGGAGGCTGCAATCTGATGTTGGAAGCTTAGGTTATGTGTATGTGGTGATGAGAAATCTTTCAAAAATTGAAAATAGTGGTAAATAATGTTGGCTAGATAATGTAGGGACATGTAATAAGATTTTAAAAGCTAGACAAAAAAATTTGACCTTAATATATGAGTTAAAGGGAAAATATTTTAGAGTTTAGATTTTGAGCTGGAAGAAAGCAGAAGTTCTACTTTTTAAACACGAATTGGGCTGGGAGGGGCAATTGGGAATTAACTAAGAAGAATGGATGGATATTAGATAAAGGGATATAAGTCAGGCTTAGGGCCCTGAGGATCTTGAGATGCAAGAATAGAGAAGAAAATTTAAACCGATACATGATTTAAAAGAAAAAGAAATAACTGAGTGGTAGATTGAACATAGTATATAGAGATGGAATAGGCCAAAACAGTGGGAAAAATATGTGGAATTTAGGTCAGATTACTTTTGCTGTCCTTTAGTATTTTGGCCTGACAAGGCTAAATGGATATATGAACATTTTCATAGTTTACTTAGATGTTTCTACAATAATTTTGAACCTAGATTTTATTTTTTCAGGGGAAACAGTAATTTTAAAATAGGTAAAGCTATATTTTTCTACAATTATGGAAAAGTATAATCTCAAAAACTGAGTTTTATTATAAATGAGGTTGAATTTTATCAGATAATTTTGTATGAATCTATTGAGATGATCATAATTTTCTTTTTCTCTTTTAATATCATAAATTGTATTTATAAGAAACCCATCTTGATTATAGCAAATTATCTTGTGTACATTTTCTTGGGTTCATATTGCTAATGCAATTTTCCTTAAAATTTATAGTTGAATAAAAAGGGCTTATAATTTTTCTTTTTTATGTCTTTTTATGACTCATTTTCAAGGAATTGAGAAACATTCCCTCTGGTCTCTATTGTTTAAAAATATTTGTGCAAAATTGGGATAATATTTTTCTTGAAAATGTAACACTTTGGCTCATAAAAACATCATTTTCAGATTTTTTGTGCAATATGTTCAAAGTTTATTTTGATATCTTCAATGGCCAAAATACTGTTTAAGCTATTAATTATTTCTTCAGTTCTACTAAGTAACATTTTTCAAAAATATTACACTTTTTTGTATAAGCATTTATAATCATTGTCAAATTATTGTTATATCTCATAACATTTTTAATTGTGGTAAATGCACATAAATTTGCCAATATATACAATTTAAAGTGTATGATTCAGTGACAATTTCACAATGTTCTGCAACCACCACCACTATCTATTTCCCGTCTTTTCATTATTGCAAACAGAAGCTGCATGTGTTAAACAATAGATACCCATTTCCTACTGTCCCTTAGCGCCTAGTAACTTCTTTTCTACTTTCTGTCTATATGAATTGTGCCTAATTTGTACCTCTTATGAATAAAATCATAAAATATTTGCTTTTTTCTGTCAGCCTATTCCACTTAGCATAATGTTTTCTAGATTCATCCATGTAGTAGCATGTATTGGGAATTTATTTCTTTTTAAGGTTTTATAGTATTCTATTGTATGTACATACATATTTCATTTATTCACCCATCTATTAGTAGACAGTTTGTTTTCTACCTTCTGGCTACTGTGAACAATGTTGGCATAAACATTGGTATGTAAGTATCTTTTTAAGTCTCTGTTTTTAATTTTTTTTGGCATATAACTACAGGTGGAATTGCTGGTCGTATGGTAATTATAAGTTGAATTTTCTGAGAAAGTGTCATATTGATTTCCACCATAGCTAATGGTGGAAATTTTTTTTTGATAAGCCATCTAAATGACTGGAAAGTGTTATCTCATTGTGGCTTTGATTCATATTTCCCTAACGACTAGTGATGTTGAGCATCTTTCCATGTGCTTTTTTGCCATTTGTATAACTTCTTTTAAGGAATGTCTATTCAGGTCCTTTACCGTGTTTTTTTTTTTTTTAAATTGAGTTGTTGGTGGGTTAGTTGTAGAAGTTTTTTTATAATATAGTTTGGATATTGATCTATTAGATATGTTATTTGAGAATAGTATCTCACATTGTATAGGTTGTCTTTTTCACTCCCTTGATAGTGTTTTTAATGTATAAAGTATTAAAGTTTTATGTCCATTTTATCTTTTTCTTTGGTTGCCTATGATTTTGGTATCGTGCCCCCAAAATGATCACTAACCCCAATATTTCCTTGCTTTTAAGTTTCATTGTTTTAGTTCTCCTTTTAGGTCTTTGATCCACTTTTGAATTAATTTTTGTATATTGCATAAAATAAGAGTCTTTGTTCTTTTGCATGTGAATTCAGCTTTCCCAATATTATTTGTTAAAAAGACTGGTTTTTCCCATTGAATGGTCTTGACATATTTGTATATTCAAGGGTTTATTTCTGGCCTCATTAAAAAAATAACATTATTCTATTATAGTTGTCCCAATTTTCCTCCCTTAGATCTCCTCTACCCAGACAACTCCTAGCTCCCACAGTCAATCTCACTGTTGTCCATGTCCTTGGGCCATTCATACATACTTTTTGAATAGCCCCTTCCCCTGCTTTCCACCCTTATCCCTCTGTCCCACCCCTATGGCCTTTTTTTCCAACTCCATCTGTCCATATGTTTGTCTTTATGCCACACTGCTTTTTTTTAAGTTTTAAAATTTTGAAGTGCAAATTCTCCAAGTTTGTTTATTTTTTTTTAAGATTGGTTTTGCTATTTGGAGGTCCTTGAGATTCCATATAAATTTTACTATGAGTTTTTCCTTTTATGCAAAAACAGCTGTTAGGATTTTAATAGAGATTGATTTGAATCTGTGGATCACTATAGGTACTATTGTTATCTTAATGACATTAAATCTTCTCATCTATGAATATGAGATGTCTTTTCACTTTTTATGTCTTTTTAAATTTTTTCAGCAAGGTTTTTTTAGTATTTTGTGTATAAATCTTTTGCCTCCTTGGGAAACTTTATTACTATATATTTTACTTTTTGATGTTATTGTAAATGAAATTGTTTTTTTAATTTTATTTTCAGATTGTTCATTGTTAGTGTAATAAGATGTAACTGACTCTTGTATGTTGGTTTCATATCCTGTAACTTTGCTCAATTCATTTATTAGCAGTAATAGCTGTGTGTGTGCATACATTCATATGTGCACATGTGTGTAATCACAGGGTTTTCTAAATATGAGATTATACCATCTGTGAACAAAGATCATTTAACTTATTCTTTTCCAATTTGGATGACTTTCATTTTCTTTCCTTGCCTAGTTTTTCTGACTAGAAGTTCCATTTTTTACATTGAATGGAAATGAAAGTAGGCATCCTTGTTCCTGAACTTAGTAGGAAAAATATCTTTTAAATTTCAATTTGCACTCTAGTTATATTCTCCTTTAACTTAAAATATTATTTGTTGCCCTGGCAGGTATGGCTTAGTGGGTTGAGTGCAGGCCAGCAAACCGAAGGGTTGCCGGTTTGATTCCCAGTCAGGGCACTTGCCTGGGTTTTGGGCCAGGTTCCAGTAGGGAACACGTCAGAAGCAACCACGCACTGATACTTCTCTCCCTTTCTTCTTCCCTCCCTTCCCTTCTGCCTAAAGATAAAGAAATAAAATCTTTAAGAAAAAATGAAGTATTCTTTTTTTAAATCAGTCTTGCCAGAAGCATGTCAATCTTGTTGGAATTGTGTGCCTGAAACTTATATAATTTTGTTAGATAGTGTTACCCCAATAAATTCAATACAGAGGAAACAAAATAAAATCTTATGTACCATTATGATTATTTCAGTCTGCTTGGCTTCTCTTAAATGAGAAGTGTTGAAATCTCCCACTACATTTGTGAATTTATTAGTTTCTTGTAGTTCAAACAATTTTGTTTCATATACTTTGATGTTATTTTATTAGGTACATGCAGACTTTTAATTGCTATGCTTTTTTTTGACAATTGAACTCTTTATTATTATATAGTGATATTCTCTATTCCTAATGCTTTTTGTAATTTAAAAATCTATTTTTTTCTGATATTAATAGCTACATCAGTTTTACTGTGGTTATTATTTGTTGAATATATATTTCCATTTTTAACTTTAATTAATTAATTAATTAATTAATTTGTAATTTGGGGGGTTCCAGAATGAGTATTTTCATATTTTATTTAATATTTATTGTATTTTTTCTATTAACCTCTGTATTTCCTGTTACTATGCAAATGTGTCTGTTGTAAGCTACATATATCTAAATACTGTGTTTTTACCCAGACTTTCAACCTGTTAGCCGAGGCATTTGAAGTGGTTACATTGATTGTTATTATTGATATATTTTTACCTGTTTCATCTTTATTATTTGTGTCCCATATTTTAATGTTTCTTCTTAGTACTTTTTTTTCACCATTTCACATCCATTAAGTTCCTTACTACTCCACCCAATCATACTGATATTAATAGATCATACTGATATTAATGACTGACCTTTATGGTTATATATTTCACTTTATCTTTCTTTTTTAAAGATTTTATTTATTTAGTTTTAGAGAGAGGGGAAGGGAGAGAGAAAGGGAAAGAAACATCAATATGTGGTTGTTGTTCACATGGCTCCCACTGGGGACCTGGCCTGCAACCCAGGCATGTGCTCTGACTGAGAATCGAACCAGCAACCCTTTTGGTTCTCAATTAACTGAGCTACACCAGCTAGGTCACTATAGCTTTTTTTTTTTTTTCATAGTGAGAGAGTTTCATTTGCTTCTCAGCAACTTTAGACCAAGGGACCAATGAAACTTGGTTATTGTTTGTACAAGTTTTTGAAACTTGTGTGCCTTAAATCCATTTTTTCTTGTTTCAATCTGTTATTAGGACCAAAGGGCTCTGTGCCTGGGAAGTCCAGCTTGCCTCGAACTTTCCCTGTTTTAGCATCAAAGCATCTAATTCCCATCCTGGGAAACTCATCAGTCCCAGGCCAACTGTAATGCTTGTTCACTCCTTATACCTCTGGAGCTGACTCCACTGGAAATAGATTCTCAGTGCACCATTCCTTCATCAATGTCCCTACACCTTGAAATTATTCACAAACTTGTCTTTCAGTTATGTCAGCTCTCAAAGGCTCCTCATGCATCTATTATGAGACAGCTGTCCCTTTACAAACACATCTACAACTAGGCTGGTGGGAGTCCTGAAAGCAGGTGAAATGTTCTAGTGTGCATTTTCAACCTTCTTCACTGAGAATGAACAATTCTTTTTTTCTTGGTTTAATCTTTACAGTATTTTTTTCCCTTACCATTTAGTCCTCTTATACTCTGCTCCCCACAGCAGTCACCACAATGTTGCCTGTGTCCATGAGTCCTTTTTCCTTTTTGCTCAATCCCTCTCCCCACTTACCTCTCCCCCTAGTAGCTGTCATCCTGTTCTCAATCTTTGAGTCTGTCCCCATTTTTCTTGTTACTTCAGTTTGTTTATTACATTCCACATATGAGTGAAATGATATGGTATTTGTCTTTCTCTGACTGGCTTATTTCACTTTATCTTTGAATTTGATTCTTCTCATCATTTTTTAGACCACAAATACTTTACCAATATATTTGGTCATTTTATTTTATATTTTTGAAGATATCCTTTAAATATATCCTTCCACTTAGCTATTCATCCAAAATTGTTTGCAATGTTAGTCTGTTTGGATAAACATTCTTAAGTATTTAATGCCTCTAAGAATATTTTTATCATGGTCTAATATGTGAATGACATTTGAGCTGGATATAAAACTGTGTTTTAAGTTCTTTACTTTTAAATTTTTAATTTTTTTGAAATTCATTTGCTTTTATTACTTTTTATTGTTGTTCAAGTACAGTTGTCTCCATTTTCCCATTAGCACTTTTCCCCACCTCACCCACACCCCACCCTCAGTCCTTCTCCCAATTAGCTTTGTCCATGGCTCCTTCATACATGTTCCTTGATGACCCTTCCCTTTCTTACTTTTTTCTTTCAACTAATTTTACTATTGAAAAATCTTATGTAAATCAGATTCTCGCTATTTTGGACATAATATTTTTTTTCTATTTAGGCTTTTACATGTTTTTCTTTATCATTGTATAGGTATACATTTTTATAAAATATGTCTGGGCTCAGGTTTTTCCATATCATTTTTCATTGTCATTCTTTTATTTTAAAGATTTAATGTATTTCTTTTTAGAAAGAGAGAAAGGGAGTGGGGAAAAAAGAAGTGAAACATTGATGTGTGGGAGAAACATCAATCTGTTGCCCCTCGAGCTTTTCCCAACCAGGTACCAGCTACAACCTAGGCATGTTCCCTGAGCAGGAATCAAAATGGTGACCTTGTAACGTTTTGCTTTGCGGTAAGACACCCAACCAACTGAGGCACACTTGTTAGGGCTTATTGTCATTCCTAAGCCCTTTGATTTTTAAATAAAAAATTAAGAAACAAAAAATAAAATAAAAAAGACTTTAGTTTTTATTTAGTATTGATTCTCAGAAATGTATCTCCATTGTTTCTTAAAATATTTTTCCTTCCCATTTTATCTTTCTCTGAGATGCTAATCTCTGTATTTAATTCTAATGATTCTATCTCCTGTACTGATTATATTTTATTTTATGTCTTCTAGTTCTTGATCTGTTTCTTCATCCTCCTGAGAGGTTAATTTGGTTTTATAATTTATTAATTCCTTTATTCTCTTCTCAGTGTATACATTATGCTATTTTTTTCTTTTACAGATTTGTTTTTTAAGTATTATATTTTCATACTTTTAATTTTTGCTTGATAATTTTGGAGATTTTTATTTTAATTGTTTTTGTTGTATATTATAAATTATTAAAATATATTTTTAAAGAATCTACATGGCTAATTTAAGAACTTTGTTTCATGAGATTTTAATTTTTATTGCTCCTTTTGATGTTATTTTTAAATTTTTTATTTATTTTACTTCTAGAGAGGGAAAGGGAGAGAAATGTGTGGTTGCTTCTGGAGTAGCACATAATGGGGACTTGGGCTACAGCCCAGGCATGTGCCCTGACTGGGATCTGAACCAGTGACTTTTTGGTTCACAGGCCTGCACTCAATCCCCTGAACCACACCAGCAGGGGCATCTTTTGCTGCATGTTGTTATGATATTTTGATCTGTGAGCTCATTTTATTCAGGAAATATTGCTACTATGAAAGGCAAGTATATGTGGGAAGGTCAAATCCCTACGTTTTTCAATCTCTATGATCTCAGTAGTGAAAATGTGCATAAAATTTGGGGTGAAGAAATTTAGACAATGAAAACCACTGTAAATTACTTCTCTCCTCAAAGCAACTTCTTAGATAACGAGTTTATCTTTTCTACTGGTAAGAAGCAATGTCTTGAGGAGAATGTTCTACCTTGTTGAAAATATTTTATAATAAATTATTTTATATGTATTAATGTTTTAAAAGATTTATTTATTTTCAGAGAGAGAAGGGAGGGAGAGAAACATTGATGTGTGAGAGAAACATCAATACATTGCCCATTGATTAGTTTTTTGTTAATGATATGTTCTACTATTTCAAGTCGAAGCTTTGGCTTTACTGAAAAGAATAATATTTATTATTCTTTTAAACCAGAATAATAAATATTTCTTCATAAAATATCCATTTGCCAACTTGTTTATAAAACAAACACATAGACTTCATTGCCTAAGTGAATTATATCAATAATTTTGTGAAAACTAAATATACTTTTTCTTTGTAAGACCTTTCAGATGCATATTTAATATCTAAATTTTCCCTAACAGTATACTTGTATATATTTTAATGGAGAAAAGGCACTTTAGATTATATGAAATGTGTGATACTTTGAAATAAACCATGTAATGATATTCAAAAAAATGATTAGCCATTTACATAAAATAGAGTAGTACTTACAGCATAAAATTAAATAGGATATTAACCATTGTGCTTTTAGTGCATAAATTAGACAATAACCAAGGTCAGTAGAAGATGTAATATACCCATGGTGAAGAAGCAAGATTAGATTTGTTATCAGAATTTTAGCTCCATTTCTAAGGCTAAAATCATTGATTAGGTATAGTTTGACTAGGTAATATGGACCCGGCAAAATAGTATGTTAAGAATCTACCATTTTATTGTTTCATTGTATATGTAATATGACTCTTTTTCTTCTTAAACATTTTTGCAATTTGCTGCTGCTGCTTTGAAATCCATTTGAATTCCAGCTTTTCAGAGAAAAATGCCCTTTCTCTAGTTCCTTCCCCCTTCCTTCCCTCTTAGTGCTTGTTTTCTTGTTTGGCATAACCATTCTATTTCTCAAAGGTATAGTAGAAATGTATAATTTAGGATGGTGATACCTCAGGTTATAACCAATAGGGTTTTCCAAAAAGATCTTGGAAACTTTTTTATTTTTATAAATAAGACTAAATGACTCACAAGTTAAGGAAATAACTGCTTTTAAAATTTTTCCCTAATTGTATTATTCTAATACTAACATTTATCATCTATCCCATATGATCAACTTTGTCCCTATTTTTCAGATGAGAACATTGAAAAAAATTTTCTGACTTAAGTAGCTCCCTTCCAAGATGCATGAAGTGCAAATACCTTTTAAAATAATGAATTTATATAAAACAAAGATAAAGATTCCTAATAGAGTAAACATGAAAAGAACTACTATCTTTTTCAGACTATAAGATGCACCCCCTGCCCCAATTTGGGAGGAATAATGGTTGTTAATGCTGCTGTTGGGTTCTGTTTACATTTATATTGGTGAAATATTATGTTATTTATGTTATTAAATATATATTTTAAAGATTTTATTTATTTATTTTTAGAGAAGGGGGGAGGGAGGAAGAAAGAGAGGGAAAGAAATGTTAATGTGTGGGTGCTTCTTGTACATTTCCCACTGGGGACCTGGCCCGCAACCCAGGCATGTCACCTGACTGGGAATCGAACCAGTGACCCCTTGGTTCGCAGCCTGTGCTCAATCCACTGAGCTACACCAGCCAGGGCATTATTAAATATTTTACCACATTTTTTTGCTTCAAAATTTTTTTCCTATTTTCCTCCTCTAAAACCTAGGTGAGTTTTATGGTCCAAAAATATGGTAATATTTATAAATATACATCAGAGTACATATGTATTCTATAATGTCTCTATTAATATGCACATGTACTTACAGATTAACCTGATTTCCACTGTATTTTTAACATTTTTCTCTGAAAAATATACATTATTATATATAGTTTAATGGATTATTATTCAGAAGTTAATTTTTATCTTCATTTGTCTTTTCTTCATATTTATTTCCAGTCTGATTTTATAAGTACCAAAAAATTTCTTCAGTTTGAATCAGAATTTTACAAGAAGTTGGAATAAGGAGTTAGTTTTTGTAATAAACTGATTGTTGCTTTGTTTCATTAGTTGTGTGTGGTTCTTAAAGAAAGAAAAAAGTTACTACTTATTCAGTTCCTGGTTTACTGTCTATAAATGAAATAATGATATATAGAATAGAAATATTTCAAATGTTCAAGTCACACATTTTGAACTTAGCTTGTTCTGGAATAATGAATATTAACTTAAACTATGGTGTTTAAATTTAATTTTCTTGAGAAATCAAATCAATATGCACATTTTAAGTGATAAATTGGTACAATTTTGAATTATATAGAAAACAGCTATCTGAAAAATTGTTCCCAACAGCACTTTAAGAATTGTAATGTTGAGCCCTGGCTGGCGTAGCTCAGTGGATTGAATGTGGGCTGTGAAACAAAGCATCACAGGTTCGATTCCCAGACAGGCCACATGCCTGGGTTGCAGGCCACAGCCCCAGCAACCACACACTGATGTCTCTCTCTCTCTCTCTCTCTCTCTCCCTCTCTCCCTCCCTCCCTCTCTCCCTCTTTCTCTCTCTCCCTTCCCTCTCTAAAAAATAAGTAAATAAAATCTTAAAAAAAGAATTGTAATGCTGCTATAATTAGATGTAACCTATATCTAGTACAGGCAAAAGTAGTTTTAGGCTACTTTTTGTTACCATCTGGAATAATTATAAAAATCTAGAACATTAGGTGTGCAATGAAAAAAGTATGCCTTCCTGTGAGAAAAGGGAGTTTCTCAATTAACAGTGTAAAACACTTATTGACTGTGAGTGGCCGGTAGCACTGATAGTGTTAAGAAGGTTTCTAAAATGTTCAACCATTATACCTAATTTATGATATTCTTATCAGCGTTGCTAATATGTATATTGATTTTTATCCAAGTGATATATTTAATCTTATTCATTTATAACTAGGTAATGTGATAGATCAAACTTTTATAAATTTGTAAATTGTAATCAGAATTTTCCTTCATGAGTAAACTAATTTCTTTTTTTTTGCTTACATACAAATAACTTTTTTTAACATTTCCACAAGCATCCATATTGAGGATTTAAAATCCATATTTTAAAGTCAATGCATACTCATTTTTATTTAAGATTAAAATATTTATTATAATTTTTAAAGTGGCAAATTTAAAATATATAGCCAAATATATCAATGTCCACTAAAAGATTAATTGACCTTTTCTTTCTTTTTTCCCTAAAGTTATCTGGCAGTATTTTGGATGTTTATAGTAGTGAGCAGGGAATTTCATCAGTTAATATGGGTCTTACAAATGCTTCCTGTCCAAGGAGTCTATCAGTGAAAAGAGAAATTACAGGTAATGTTGCTTTTACTCTTTTATCCTTTTTTAGTCAACTGCATAAGAAATGAGTAGGATGTATTATCAAGATAAATAAAAAATTTTAAATATCAAAATTGTCAGGTAAAATAGGAGACATTTAGGATTTAGAGTATAACTTGTAGTTCAACTGAATTGATTTATTATTTTAGAAAAATGGGCAAATATACATATATGTTCTCTATACACACACATATATACATATGCATATATATAACATGTATATGTATAAAACAGCTTGAGAAGTTCTTAACATAGGTTCATTTTAATATAATATTATGCAATTTATTAATATGGTTGCAAAATAATAGATTAATAGATTAGGAAAAATTAGTCCATTTATATGTAAAATTTGATATAAAACAACTTGATTTTCTCTTTTAGCTTGCTTTATGAATTTTATGATGGACTTACATTTAACTTTCACAAGTGAGTGAAAACCTCTCAATTTTTAATAATATATTCTAAAATTATTATAACTCAAAGGCATTAGAGACATGGTAAAATCCCTTCAAGATATAGATGAGGAAATCAAGAGTCAGAGGAGTTATTGTTCTCTAGTCATAAAGCTGAGTAGGGAAAAATGGATCAAATAAGGATTTCTTGACTTATAAGTCCAGTTTTAGTTCCTTCATTTGCATAAAATAAAATTAAGTTGAAATGTCTATTACACATTTTTAGTTTGGAGGCCAAACATTGTTTTTAAGTAATTTTTACACAGTCTAATCAATAATGCACAAATATTTATGCATTCAAATAATTTAGGCCAAAATTAATGCCCGTAGTTGAAATGAACAAATTTAAATAAATGTATTTCTATATTACCTATTTTAAAAATTAGAATAATTAAAGGGACACTATATTAATTTATAAAAAATTACCTCAAAACTTGATAGCTTGAAATAATACTTATCTCAAATAATCTTTATGGGTCAGAAATCCAGGGGTAGCTTAGAAAATTGGTTCTAACTCAGAGTTTCTCATAAGGCTATAGTCAAGATGTTTGCTAAAGATACATACATTTGACCCTTAATGGGCTGGAGCATGTGTTTCCAAGGTAGTTCACTTATAGGTCTTGAAAGTTAATGCTGCTAGTTGGAGAGTGACCTTGGTACTTAACATGTGGACATTCATAGGGCTACTCAAGTTTCATCATGACATGACAACTGGTGATCCAAGACACACCAAATTCGTAGCTGAAAATGTCATTTATACCTATTTTTGGAGGCCACACCAGTCATTTATACAATATTCTATTGACTTCACAGGTCAGCCTTATTCAATATGAGAGGGAATTAACAAGTGTGTGAATATTATGAATAAGAATCATTGTGGGCCATGTTGGAAGATGACTATCACAAATGTTCACAACCAAATAGCATATAATGTGTTATTTACTGATATTGTTTAATAGTAATATCTAAGAAATGTACTTAATTCCAAATCCTATAATTTATGTATCATAATTAGTTATGAAAAATGTAGATTGTTGCCCCAGCTGGGTGGCTCAGTTGTTAGGGGCATCAACCCAAACACAAGAGGTTGTGGGTTCGATTCCTGGTCAGAGCACATACCTGGGTCATGGGTTCTATCCCCAGTCAGGGCACATATGTGAGGCTACTGACTGATGTTTCTCTTTCACATCAATGTTTTTCTCTCTCTCTGAAAAAATCAAAAACATATCCTCAGGTAAAGATTGTGTGTGTGGGGGGGTTGTAAATATAGGTTATAAAAGTTAGGTTTGAATAATATTAAAGTTCTGAAAATAATAATAATTGAGCTGTTAAACATTTGCTGTGCACTGTTCCTCTTTTAATCATCACAATATTGTGCCAATTTTACAGATGAAGAGACTGCAACTGAGAATTTACCTAGTAAATCAGAAGGCTATTAAATGGAGGGCCAGTATACAAATCTGATTTTTACTACTCAAAGTCTAAAGGGCTTGCCATTGCCTCTTACTCAAAGAGTACTTTTCTTCCGATATCTAAATATTTGCATAAAAATACTATATTGCTTGGAGCAAGTAATATCGTATTTCACTTAGTATTCTTGAATTATGTTGATTAAAGGGGTACACAGTAGAACTAAGAATTGTTTTATCTCCCTTTTATCAGAAACTGACACTCCAGCTTTAGCAAAAGAGAGACAGAAAAAGGACAACCACAACCTCAGTGAGTACATTTTTCTTTTTCTTCTTTTCCAAACAAAAGTAATACAATAGAAATCATGGAGGTTAAAATGTGTTGTTATTTATTGTGTCTCCACAAGTATTTTGAGGTCAGATGACCAAAATTAATAGTACATCTCACCAGTTGAGCTATTCAGAGACATTTAAATGATATAAAATCTCAGAAAAGCTATACACTTTCACAAATTGAAACTTTTCAAATTCTCTCCTTGATCATTCTCTCTCAAGAATGTTGCATGTGATGGAGATGAGTTCATGTAGTGCAGGGATGTCAAACTCATTTTCACCAGGGGCTACATCATCCTCACAGTTGCCCTCAAGGGCCAAATGTAATTTTAGGACTGTATAAATGTAACTACTCCTGAACTAGGGGCAAGGAATCCTGCACTGCCACTGTAGGCTGCATAAAACAAGATGGAGGGCCAGATTCGGCCCAAGGGCCTTGTGTTTGCCACCTGTGTCCTAGTTACATTTGAACTCTATTGTGATTCATTGGCTCAAAGGTTTAAAGTGACTTTAGAAATTGTACACCATTTATTTTTTAACTTTTTTATTGTTGTTCAAGTACAGTTGTCTCCATTTATACCTCACCACTCCCCCCTACCCCAGGCATCCTCACTTCCCACCCTTGATCATACCCTCTTTGGTTTTGTCCATGTGTTCTTTATAGATGTTTGTAAAAACCCTCCCCGCTTTTTCCCCCATTATCCTCTCCCACCTCCCTTCTGGTTACTGTCAGTTTGTTCTTAATTTCAATGTTTCTGGTTATATTGTGCTTGCTTCTTTGTTTTGTTGATTAGGTTCCACTTATAGGTAAGATCATATGGTATTTGTCTTTCTCCACCTGGCTTATTTCACTTAGCACAATGCTCTCCAGTTCCATCCATGCCATTGAAAAGAAGAGGAGCTCCTTCTTTCTTTCTGCTGCATAGTATTCCATCATGTAAATGAATTGTACACCATTTAAATAGCAAGAAACATAACTCCAGGTTTTTATCTTTCTGTCAATCTGTTCTTTCTTTCCTAATAAGTTATCTGAAAAGTATTGCTTATGTTGGATTTCTGAATTCCAACATAAAAAAAGAAAAGACCCTGATGGGTCAGTTTAACTCTGATAACAGGTCACATGAGAGGAATAAACATAGGCAAAGGAAGTTGTTTAGCAAGAATGTTGAGCTTGATAATGTTTGGTTATGCCTCAAGTGCTTAACTCTCAAGTGAGCTTGGGTAAATGACTGTGAAGCCTTTTTGTTCTGGGAGCCAAATCAAAAAATGAGAAAAGAATAAAACAAGATAAAAAATTTAATGCTCTAAAATAAACCAGGAATTTCCTTACATGTAATTAGCTGAAATTGATTCTACCTGCACTTGTAACACCTTCATCTGTCTGTTCATACTCACTGGTATATGTCACAGAATAATTAGTTTCCTATGTGACTCTGAGGAAACAGCTGACACAAGGTTATGACAGTCCTCAGGGTATTTGTGGAAAGGGAAATGATCTAATTCTGATAGCCATTAGTGGTAGAGCCAAGAAGCTTATATCCACATTATAAGTAGAACATGATTATGGAGAGCTAATTATTGATAGCAAGAATTACCTGGCTGGCGTAGCTCAGTGGATTGAGCGCGGGCTGGGAACCAAAGTGTCCCAGGTTCGATTCCCAGCCAGGGAACATTCCTGGGTTGCAGGCCATAACCCCCTGCAACCGCACATTAATGTTTCTCTCTCTCTCTCTATCTCCCTCCCTTCCCTCTCTAAAAAAAAAAAAGAAAAAAAGAATTAATACTACATAGCAGAAAGAAAGACAGAAATCCTACCCTTCATGACAGCATGGATGGAACTGAAGGGCATTGTGCTAAGTGAAATAAGCCAGGTGGTGAAAGACAAATACCATATGATTTCACCTCTAAATGGAAACTAATCAATAAAACAAGCAATCAAAATAGAACCAGAGACATGGATATAAAGAACAAACTGACAGTAACCAGAGAGGAGGGGAGAGAGTGATAATGTGAAAAAAGGGGGAATGTCATCAAGGAACATGTATAAAGGACCCATGGACAAAGCCAAAGGGGGTAGGATTGAATGTGGAAGGTGAGGTGGGTAGGGCAGGGGAGAGTAGTAGGGGGGAAATTACAACTGTAATTGAACAACAATAAAAAAAAGAAAGAACTAATACAGTAAAGAACTAAGGGCTTCTCTTTTATTTTAGACTGCTTATCATTACTCTCCTTGTTTGTTTCTTCTCTCTTCTATTTCTGCAGCTTAAAAAACAGGTCATTTGAGATAAAGTATAATAGGTGCCTTGTATGTCCATTATTGAAGTGTTTTCTAATCTGGATTCCCTTATTGAGTGATTTTGCTTTTTGGAGATATCATGGCTAAAAAAATTAATATCACATTTTAAATATGTTGAATCTAGGATAACCCCTAAAGTTTGTGAAGATTGTGACAAGAAGACAGATCAAGTCCCACTTACCAGATATCTAAATATTTAAAAGTTATGAGTCAAGTTAGAGAGTGCTAAAATAAGTATACTCTATCCTTCCTAAGGACTGGAAGGCCAGCTATGAATTTAGAATTCTCAGATCCTTGGAGTTCTGAATGGGAATGTCAGAGTGGGGCAATACTCACTTGTCTCTTCACCCTATATTTCATTCTGTGTTTCCAGTGGTCTTAGGTGTGAGTGTGACTACTTGATCCAGTACATTCAAGCTCCATACACGTCAGCAAACAGTTGCTCCTTGTCCATATCTTGGGTCTAGTGGTGAGCACACTGGTGTTATGATCTTCCCTCAGAAAGATGGACCTGAGAAGTGGCCTTTGTAGGCTCTAGCAGTAGGCTCAGTATGTTTCAGAGGATATCCCTTATGTGTGTGTTTTAGAAGGGATCAGCCTGGCTCTGTGGCTGCCTTGCTCAGTGGAGATGCATATGATGAAAGAAGGCAAGCATGGTTCCTCTTAAGTATGAGGTCCTAGATAGAGACTCCTCTCTCCTGTATCCAAAGGCAAAAATGATCGAATATATCAACAATTTTGTGAAGAGTGAAATCACACGTGACATCTTATACTTTTTAAAAATTGACTTCTCTACAAATAACTAGTACTAGGTATGAAAACATTGAGAAACCAAAGCTCTCATTATAATTAGCCATTAAACATGTATCGAGCACAACTTAAGAAGAGTAGAGTAGAAACTTCTGATAGTTTACAAGGTAAATTTATTATTTATATTTAAATAATAGATTTTGGGGAAATATTTTAGGACTAAAACAACCCCTTATTTTGAGATAAGTTTTTGAATATACTTCATAGCTGTTCTTCCTTTTATATTTATTTTTTTTATTTATTGATTTTTAGAGAGAGAGAGAGAGAGAGAGAGAGAGAGAGAGATAGATCAGTTTGTTGTTCTACTTATTTATGTATTTATTGGTTACTTCTGGTATGTGCCCTGACTGGAGATCGAACATGCAATCTTGGTGTATTGGGACGATGCTCTAACCAATTGTGCTACCTTGCCAGGGCCTCATTTTATACTTAAAAATCTATTTTATAATATAGGAGTTAGTATGTGTGAACATAGATTTATTAACACATTCTAGCTGTGAAATATATATGTATTTCTATCAGCTTTATCTTTATTTTCAATTTTTTTTAATGTGGTGTCATGCTCTTTGAATCACATGCACAGGGAAAATAGAATTAATAAAGAAGGGAAATAAACTGCATCGAGAATAAATTATATTCTAATTTCAAAGGAATTCCAATGTATTATTCCTGAAGGTCAAATCCATACGTATATTTTAGGTTCACAAAGACCATTGTGTGTCTTTCATGTCTTTTCTTCTTTCTGGTAATGATCTTAATTTTCAAGCATAATCATTTTTAAAGAAACCTTTAAAAGTGAACATCAGAATCACATGCAAGCTTGTTATAAATGCAAATATTGGGACCCCAACCCAGACCTACTAAAATCAGAATCTCTACTAGTAGGGTACATATATATTCTAACAATTCTTTCAGGCATGTCTGATATACACTAAAGTTTGAAAAACACTGTTCTATATATAATTGAAAAATTTAAAAGAACATATTTACATTCTAATTGACATGTATTTATTTAGCTTCTCTTATATGCCAAAGCCTCTGGAGATACAAAAATGAGGAGGAAACAGTTCCTTCCCTCAAAAAGGTCATAGTTTACTTGGTTACACATACCTACCATGTGCCAAACTTTGTGTTAGGCCTTCAGGGCTGTATATAAGAGTTAAGTCCTCAGATATTTATAATCCTTATGGACTGACAAAATGCATATATATAAAAAATATATATGTTTCAGTATGAGTAAATATTATATGGCATTTTAAATACTGAAAAACATGTATTCAGAAGGAAATATTTTAAGACATTGTGAATAATATATTATTATTCTTTTAGAATAAAATATATTTGAATTTTTATTTTATTTTGAGAAATATTTTTTGATTAAATGAAATTTTTTTGTTCTTTAAAAATTATTAAGAAAGTTTACATCTATATAAAAGTGAATTGTGCTTTAATGAGAATAATAAATATTTCTTTTTTTTAATAGTTGAAAGAAGAAGAAGGTATAATATTAATTACCGAATCAACGAGCTTGGTACTCTTATTCCAAAGTCTAATGATCCGTGAGTTCAATAACCATTTCTATAATAAAGTGATGGTTTTAATACCCCGAAAAGTGGGTGGGAGGGAAGAAGGATCTAGGAGGATTAATAACTAGAAAACTAAGCAGCTTATGGTAGAGATAAATATACTTCTGATTTTATTTTAAAATATTTATTCAAGGCTGAAAGCCATTAAGCATCAAAATTGTCACTAACAGTTGTCCTTTTGAGCTGTAAAAAAATAAGTAAATTATTTCTTTTCAGTTTATAGTGGGTCTTTCTGTATGACACCAATATTGACAGTCTTATTGATAGTGGCACATGATGTCTAAGACACTTAGTACTGTGCTCAACTTATGGTTCTAACAATTCTTGAAATGTAAGATTTGTGTGTGCATGAACATTGGAATGTCAGATTTTCAGAGGTTCCAACATTCTGGAGACATGCAAGTGAAAAATAGAATTATAAAAAACATGCTTAAAGATTTCAACCACTAATTGATTATTGTAATGGAATTTTTAGCCAAGTTGGTATCATATATACAAAGGAGTTAAACAAGATGTTTGAACTAAAATTAATATAGGGGGGATAGGAATAAGAAAAAGAAAGAATGGCCTAAGAGATGTCTAAAGGAAATGAAAGTGATTTTGAGATGATAGAGGGAGAGGGAATACTAAGAGTGAGGAATAAAAACTAGGATAATACAAGTAAAAATTAATATTTGATATTAAAAGAAAAAGAAAGGAAAAAAAATTAAAAAAGGGCAGGATGAAAGAAAAAACAGAAAGAAAAAAAGCAGGCTAAGACATGACAAAATTAAAATTTGAGATGAAAAAAATAGTAGGAGAGGGGAATGGTAAAATTTGAGATTTGAAATACAAAATTAGTGAAGATCTAAAGATAAAAATAAAAAAAAATGATACAACAACTACCCTATCCACAACCAACAAGCAAAGATTGCTGAATGTGGAGATAGAACACAGGTATTTTAAGAGTAGGAAAAAGAAATGTGAGATGACCATTAACAAGAAAATTGGTTTTGAGAGGCTGGACAGGGAAGAAATAGCAAGAGTGTGGAATGGAAACAAGTCATAGCATGAGAGAAAATAAAATTTAAAATGAAAATAATAAGAGGAAAGAAGAAGGTAAAATGAGGTAAGAGAAGAAAGGAGCAAAATATGTGAACTTCAATAAACTATAGTATAAAATCTAGTGACTTAATATGTACAACCTTGAAGGCCAAGAAATTCATGTAAAAAAGGTATACAGGAAAGAAAATATCGCCAATCATGGAGAAGATTATGGTGGATTTCATCTCAGTAGCATCTAGTATTTACCACTGTTTTTCTTTCTGTATCAGCCTCTGGTGATGTCATGTGATGTCCCTATCTGACCTTAGGCAGCCTGTTACAGACTTCCAGGGATCTACTGCCTGTGGCTGACTCCTTCACTTATTAATCTAGTCAATCTGCACTCAGGCTTAAGCACCACAGGGCGGGGCAGAATCCCTCCTGGGTCAGGCTATTGTTTTCCCTCAAGCTGCTTCCACTTGGAGGAGGGTGGTCTGTCTGAGCAAGATGCCTGGCTGCTGCAGTATTGGAGGATGACTCAGCACCAGGATCCCAGCAGCTACTCTCTCAGTTCTCCACCCAAAACCTCTGCCCCCAGTCTTTCCTCAAGCATCTACTGTGCCCCCACCTCCCTTTTGCTGAAGCCCAGGATAAGTAACTGCAAATGAAAATGTATGTGCTGGCCCTTTAGGCAGCTCTTTGCTTCTCTAGCCATCCAATTCTAGCAGAGAGCAACCCTGCCCCTTCTCTCAGCTGGATGTTATCTGAGTACTTTTTAGGCACTGTTGTTTTAGGCTAGGGATTCCAGCTTAGGGTTTAGACTTCACACTTCTCTAAGCGATCCAACCAGCTGCTTAAATGTCCCTCTGGCACTTCAGCTGCCCTCTGTGGGTGCCTAGCCAGCCCTCTTATGTCTCCACTGCACTCCTTACCTGTCACATTGAGCTGAAGCTGATTCTTCTGTCTGTCTGAGGTTATAAGGCTTCTTTCTCACTATTATTCAGTCATTTGTTCTGGGAGGTTTATCTACAGTTTAGTTGTAATTCTAGTTTGGTCCTGGGAGGAGGTTAGTGTAACTTCTACTCATGCCTCAGCCATCTTGGATCAGCTCATTTGTTGTTGATAGTGTTGTGGTAGATTTTTCTCTCCAATATGGTTCCTATTTTTTTTAAAGATTTTATTTATTTATTTTTAGAGAGGGTAGGGAGGGAGATAGAGAGAGAGAGAGAAACATCAATGTGCGGTTGCTGGGGGTCATGGCCTGCAACCCAGGCACGTACCCTGATGGGAATTGAACCTGTGACACTTTGGTTTGCAGCCCGCACTCAATCCACTGAGCTATACCAGACAGGTGGTTCCTATTTTTTTTTTATCTATTTACTTTTTCTTCCTTTTTATTTCTGTCTCTCACTTTTTAATTTATTTTTATTTTATTTTATTATTTTTTATTTTATATTTATTTTATTTTATTTTATTTTCTGTTTAAATCTAATAGTATATGTTTCCCTTCTCTTACTCCACTCTACCTTCTTCATTCCTTTTTTATTTATGGTGTAAATTTTACTTTCTCTCTTCGCATTTCTCAAATTTTCAACTCTTGGTAGTGCTCCTCCCTCTAACCCCTCAAAATCATTTTTCTTTCAGTAGGTCATCTCATATTCACTCTCCTTTCTTATAAAGCCTTAATCTTTTTACACCCTTATTAATATTGGTTTATTTGCTGTTGATAGTGGTATTGGGAATGCAAGTTATTTTTGAGGGTGTGGGTTTATTTCCTGGATTTTGTGGTTTTGTTCTGACAGCACCTGCACAACAACATACAATACATGGTGGGTGAAGTAACACTAAGTCAACCAGCAGAAGGGAAAGACCCACCAAAGAATACCCAACAATAGTCAAAACCCAATTACATCCAGAGAGTCAACATAAACAGCATAAATGATGCACTACATGAAAACAACTTAACTGATATATATAGAATCTTTCATCCCAGGAAGCAAAATATACATTATTTTTAAATGCATGTAGAATATGTTCAAAGATAGATCACATGATAGGACACAAAACAAACCTCCAAAAATTCAAGAAAATTGAAATCATGTCAAGCATTTTCTCAGACCACAAGCACTTGAAGCTACAAACCAACCTCAAGGAAAAAACTAAAAAATACTCAAATTCATGGAGACTGAATAGTATGCTATTAAATAATGAATAGGTGGATAATGAGTCAAGGAAGAAATCAACAAGTTTCTGAAAACAAATGAAAATGAACACACAACAGTCTAAAACCTATGGGACACAGCTAAGACAGTCCTGAGAGAGAAGTTCATAGTGATGCAGGCCTACCTAAAATGATAGGCATATTTAAAATAAACATCCTAACACTGAATCTAAAAAAACTAGAGGGACAACAACAAAGCCCAGAATGAGTAGAAGGTAGGAAACAAGATCAGAGCAAAATGAAATGACATAAAGACTAAAACAACAATTCAAAGGATCAATAAATTTAGGAAAAGGAAAACAAAATAAAAACAAAATAAAAATATTCTTCTTTGAAAATGTAAACAAAATTGATAAGCTTTTAAAACAGTCTCATCAAGAAAAAAAGTGACAGGCCTGACCCAAATAAGTAAAATCAGAAATGAAAGAGGAGAAATTATAACCAATACCACAGAAATACAAAGGATTGTAGGAAATTACTACAAACAAGTATATGCCAAAACTTTGAAAACCTAGGTGAAATGGACTAATTTCTAGAATCATATGTTTCTTAATCTGAGCCAAGGAGAAGCAGAAACCTGAAATAGATGAATAACAGCTAGTGAGGATGAAGTAGTAATCAAAAAATCTCCTGGAACACAAAAGCCCTGGACTAGATGGTTTCACAGGACAATTTAACAAAACATTTAAGAAAGAGCTAACCCCTATCCTTCTCAAACTATTCTAAAGAATCCAAGGAAAGGGAAGATTCTCAAACTTCTTTTATGAGGCCAGTATCATCCCAATCCCAAAACCATATAAAAACACAACAAAGAAAGAAAACTACAAGCCGATATCGCTGGCAAACATTGATGACAAAATCCTGAAGAAAATATTGACAAACCACATCCAGCACTACATTATAAAGATCACATACCATGATCAAGTGGAATTCATTACAGGGATGCAAGGAAGGTACAATATTCACAGATCAATAAACATGATACATCACATAAATGGAAAGACAAAAATCACATAATCATATCAATAGATGCAGAAAAAACATTCAATAAATTACACCACACATTCATGATAAAAACACTTAGTAAAGTGGGAGTAAAGGGAGCATACCTCAACATAATAAAGGCCATATATGAGAAATCTACTGCCAACATCATGCTCAGTGGGAAAATCTAAAAGCTTTCCCACTAAGATCAGGGAAAAGACAAAGATGTCCACTTTCACTGCTTTTATTCAACATAGTATTGGAAGTTCTAGCCACAGTGATCTGACAATAAAAAGAAATAAAAAGCATCTAAATTAGAAAGGAGAAAGTGAAACTGTCATTGTTTGCAATGACATGATAACATACATGGAAAATTCTATAGACACCACCAAAACACTCAACATAATAGTGAATTTGGCAAAGCAGCAGGATACACAATTGATATTCAGTAACTGAAGCCATTTTTGTATGCCGACAGTGAAATATCAGAAACAGAAATCAGGGGAACAAATCTCGTTTGCTATAGCAACAAGAAAAATAAAGTGCCTAGAAATAAACCTAACCAAGTAGGTAAAAGACCTGTACTCAGAAAACTACAGAACACTGAAGAAAGAAATAAAGGAAGACACAAATAAATGGAAGCATATAGTGTGTGGACTGGAAAAATGAACATCATCAAAATGTCCATACTACCCAAACTAATTTATAGATTCAATGCAACCCCTATTAAAATACTAATGACATATTTCACAGATAAAGAACAAACATTTCAAAAGTTTATATGGAACCATAAGTGACCCCAAATAGCCGCAGCAATTCTGAGAAAGAAGAACAAAGTAGGAGGGATCACAATACCTGATATCAAACTGTATTACAAGGCCACTGTGATCAAAATACTCTGGTACTGGCATAAGAACAGACACATAGTCTAATGGAACTGGATAGAGAGCCTGGAAATAAACCCATGTATCTACTAGGTCAATTAATATTTGACAAATGGGGTGGAGCATAAAATGGAGTAAAAATAGACTCTTCAATAAATGGTGTTGGGAGATCTGCACAGCTACATGCAAAAAAATGAAACTTGACCACCAACTTACACCATACACAAACATAAACTCAAGATGAATAAAAGATAAATATAAGACATAACTCCATAAAAATCCTCTAATCTAGAATATGGAAAATCTATTTACCCTGAATGGGACCACCATTACGAAAACTCACTATAATCATTCTTAAGTGTGTTTCTCTTCTTTATTGATCTGAAAAAGAGTGATTAGTATTTACATTAACTGTATTATTTTATATGTAGGCAAATTATATTTATTTTTTGTCTAATTAAAAACAGTTAGATGTTGAATATGTGTATATGTGAATCTGTCCACATAGCACAGACAGAAGAGATAACTCCCTGCTAGCTGTGATATTCCAGACATCCAATACCAATTCTGTTTCAATACATGTTATCCATTGGATTGTTGTAGCCTGACCTGTCACTCTGTGTCCCTCTATGGGGGGCACCAATGTGAGTTTCATGGTTGAATCCAGAATGTAGCCTTTTCCAATTGACTTAATTTGAGAAGTAGAGTCTGGGTATATGGGCTTAAATAGTAGCCATTTACTCTATGAAATTATTGTAATTTCATTTATTGAATTTTCAGATGCTACTATGGATAATATAAAAGTTGCAGTAAATGGCTCTGGCTGGTGCAGCTCTGTGGATGGAGTGCCATCTTGCAAGCCAAAGGTTGCTGGTTCAATTCCCAGTCAGGGCACATGCCTGGGTTGTGGTTCAGGTCCCAAGTAGGGGATGGGTGAGAGCATACACATTGATGTTTCTCTCCCTCACCTTTTCCCTCTCTTCCCCTCTGTTTATAAACAAACAAACAAACAAGCAAATAAATAAATAAATAAAATCTTGTTAAAAAGTTGCAGAAAATGAATTAATGGGAGACAGAGTGTGTGGATAAAATAGAGTAGGCAACTTTCGCTTTGTTGTTTTTTCATAGTTATATTTTATTAGTATTTTTTAAATTTAAAATATTTTAAAAATACAGTTGACCTACAATATTGTATTAGTTTCAGGTATGCACCCCAGTGATTAGACATTGTATATTTTACTAAGTAATTATCTCAGTATATCTAGTACCCAACTGACACCATTTACAGTTATTAGAATATTATTGACTATATTCCATATGCTTTATTTTACATTTCTAAAACTATTCTGCAGCAACTCATTAATACTTCTTAATCCCTTTAACTTTTTCATCCATCCCTGCAAGCATCCCATCTAGTAACCGTCAAAATATTATCTGCACCTATGTGTTTATTTCTCTTCTGCTTCTTTGCTTATGTATTTATTTTTTTAGATTCATTTCATATAATACTAGTTTGGTGGTGATGAACCCCTTTAGCTTTTCCTTGCCTGGCAAGCTCTTTACCTGTCCTTTGATTCTAAATGATAGCTTTGTTAGATGGAGTAATCTTGGTTGTAGGTCCTTGCTTCTCATCACTTTGAATATTTCTTCACAATCCCTCTGGCCTGCAAAGCTGACAGTCTCATGGGAGCTTTCTTGTTAATAACTAACTGTATTTCTCTTGTTGCTTTTAAGAATTTCTTTTTGTCTTTAATCTTTGACATTTTAATTATGATGTGTCTTGGTGTGGGCATCTTTGGGTTTGTCTTGTTAGTGACTCTCTTTGCTTCCTGGGCTTGTATGTCTATTTCCTTCACCAAGTTAGGGAAGTTTTCCATCATTATT
The DNA here is from genome assembly GCF_019186645.2 of Phyllostomus hastatus. Lineage (NCBI taxonomy): Eukaryota > Metazoa > Chordata > Mammalia > Chiroptera > Phyllostomidae > Phyllostomus > Phyllostomus hastatus. Next base: position 7,931,355 of record NW_025333543.1, read on the forward strand.
TTTTTCAAATAGATTGTCCAATTTCTTGCTCCTTCTCTTCTCCTCAGGGCACCCCCATGATGTGAATGAAGTTGTCCCAGAGGCTCTTTACACTACCTTCATTTTCTTGGATTTTTTTTTCTTTTTGCTATTCTGAGTGGGTGGTTTTGTTTTCTTATATTCCAAATCACTGATTTGATTCTCAGCTTCATTTACCCTACTGTTTATGCTCTGTAAATTATTTTTCATTTCAGTTAGTGTATCCTTAATTTCTGACTGATTCTTTGTTATGGGTTTTATGTTGTTGAAGTTTTCTTTGAGTTCAACTATTCTCCCTCTCAGTTCATTGAGCATTCTTATAATTAATGTTTTGAACACTATCTATAGATTGCTTGTCTTCATTTTGTTTAGTTCTTCTTTGGAGTTTTGTGTTCTTTCATTTGGGGCATGTTTATTTGTCTCCTCATTTTAAGAGCCTCCTTGTGTTTATTTCCTTGTGTTTATTAAAAATATTTTATTTATTTTCAGAGAGAGGGGAAGGGGAGGAGGAAGAGAGGGAGAGAAACATCAATGTGTTGTTGCCTCTTGTACACCCCCCACTGGGGACCTGGCCTGCAACCCAGGCATGTGCCTTGCCTGGGAATTGAACCAGCAATGCTTTGGTTTGCAGGCCTGTGCTCAGTCCACTGAGATATATCAGTTAGGGCTATTTCTATGCATTAGGTAGAGGTACTACATTTTCCAGGCTTGATAGAGTGTCTAAGGTAGTAGGTGTCCTGTGGGTCTAGTAGCACAGCCTCCCCATGTGGGCTATGTATACTTTCCTGTTGTAATTGAAACTTTCTTGCTGCTGGCACATCAATAAAAGTGATTTATCCTCAGGCCAATAGGCTGACTGCATGGAATGGCTGTGACCACCAACTACAGTGGAGGATCAGCTGTATAGCCCTCCAGCCCTCGCATGGAGGAGGACTTACTTTGCTAAGTCTGCCCCTGAGTGTGTTGTTTGTGGAAGTTATTGTGTGGTGCTTCAACATAGTCTGAAGTTGTCCACTGGGTGCACTGGCTTTGGGGCCTAGCAGGAAGTGCAGACCCAAGTCAGCAGCTACCTGTATTCTGTCCAGTGTCCACACAGCTTGAACTACAAAGTGATTATAAAATGACTTCTACCTGTTCTGGGTTTGGAAGTTCTGAGGAGAGGCTAAGCCACTTATCAAGAGGTATGGAACAATGAGGCCAGATGCTGCTTGTTTGAGATATTTTAGGAAAACTTTAAGTGTGAGGCAAGATGGGCCACTTATATGAAAAGCCACTGGAAAAAGCTTGGGTGGGCCTGAAATTTTGGTGGTGCATGGTCTTAGGGAATCACCATGGTTGGGTGAATAGTGTGAGCCAAGATGGAAACTCCTATATGGCACCAACCTGCTGGCTCTGTAGGGGCATGTCTCATCAAAGGTACAATGGCCTCTGCCAGCACTTTGCCTCACAGTGGGATCTCTGGCCTTGATGCCAGACAATTCAGTTCTGCCTCATATATTCTTGGTGCCTTTCAAACCACTGCTCCAGCACTAGAGCTCATAGGAAGTATGTCCAAATAAGTGTTTGTAGGCCCTTTAGGAAGAACTGCCTAGGACTCCAAGGGCACTCCATCTCAATTGGCCTCAATTTCTGCTGTTTTTTACTTCCAGAAGTTATGGGGACGTTTTACCCCAGCACTAAAATCCGAGACTTGGGAGCCTTGTGTGGGGGCTAGGACCCCTCATTCTTCAGGGGCCTCTCTCCTGATTTTTATCTGCTACATATGAGCATGGGTTCACCTGTTTTTCATCTCTGATCCTCCTGTCATCTCATTGTGGCTTCTTCTTCAATTCTTTAGTTGTAGGACTTCCATTTAGATAGATTTCAGGTGGTTTGTGATGATAGTTGTTCTGTAGTTTAGTTGTAATTTTGATGTGGTTGTGGGAAGGTATGAATACCATATTTACCTATGCTACCATCTTGACCAGAAATCTAAGTTTCGCACTGAAAAATTATTACCATGTTATGGCAGTGATGAAGTTTACAAAAAGTGGGTCAAAAAAATAAGACTAATTTGCTGAATAAATGACTGTGACCATTAAAATGCATTAGATCAGTTTCTCTTTTTTTTAAAAAAGGATATACATTAGATCATAAAATAATAGAATGGAATTTTTCAAATTGTTTACCATAAAATAGATCATGAAATCAATGAAAAGGAGCAGATTGTGCATTTTTAAATAAAGAAGGAAAAATAGCATTGCAAACATCAAAAATATTACATATTGCACATAAAAGGGATAGTAATAACTTGTGAAATATTTGTTGCAATTTTATGCACTCAGTCACAATAGAAAACATATTTCTATGGCAGATACTTTTGAAAAAGTAGAAAAGCCAGAAATTTGCAGAAAGATTACTGAATTGAGTGAAGAGATCTGGGGCTCATCTTCTAAATATCACATGCTCCTGGGCAAATAGCAGGAACTGTGAAGCAGTTGAACTCTGAGGAACTTTCCAGCTCATGATTAGAATAAACTTATTGGTTGGCTTAGGAAATGAAGGCTAATACCTGAGGATATATTCAGTTCTATGAAGTGGCCATTTTTATGTGTCAAAAAACTTCAGAAATTTATATTTCTTTGCTAGGTCAAAATAGTAAGGTCAGAAGAGGAAATAATATAGTGAATATCTGTAGTTAAAATATACAGGTTGAGAAAATTAAATGAAAAAAAACAACTATGAGGGAAGGACAATCTCCTGACCACTGGTAAATAATAAAACCAAACAAAAACTAACAAACACAAAAAATGAAGAGCTTCTGCAGATAAGTGGTTGTGGTCTAATTTATATGTGGTTTTTATGAATCATAGTTACAAAAAATATATTAGTAGAAATATAAAATACTATCAGCATAAACTATTCTACTGATGCTATAAAATTGCTCTTGTTTTTCAACTTTTTAAATTACAAAACAGATTACAGGTTTTTTAAAAAATTATTTATTTATTTTTAGAGAGGGAAGGGAGGGAGATAGAGAGAGAGAGAGAAACATCAATGTGCGGTTGCTGGGGGCCTGCAACCCAGGCATGTACCCTGACTGGGAATCGAACCTGCGACACTTTAGTTTGCAGCCTGTGCTCGATCCACTGAGCTATGCCAGCCAGGGTACAGGGTTTTTTTTTACTATTTTTTCTATAGTTGTAATTTTAACCTACTTTTATGTATGAATGATGGTTGAGGTAGTACATGAGACCTTATAAAACTTTTTTTAAAAGATTTTATTTATTTATTTTTAGAGAGGGAAGGTGGGGAGAAAGAGATAGAGAAACATCAATGGTCGGTTGCTGGGGGCCGTGGCCTGCAACCCAGGCATGTGCCCTGACTTGGAATCGAACCTGTGATGATTTGGTTCACAGCCCACGCTCAATCCACTGAGCTATACCAGCCAGGGCTTAATAATAAAACTTTTTAAATATTAGTCTAAGCAAGAGAAATTAAACCTGCCATGGCATCTTCTTTTTTGTTATGTTTTAATGCTTTATAGTGGATGTGAACTCCTAAAATGACAATAGACTGCATTTTAAATAGTTTTTCATGGCCACACTTCTACTACAATGTATGCATTTTTATTATTTGCTTTAAATCTACATGCATTAAATCTCCTAAAAATTTTTAAGTTCTTCAAAGAAAACTATTTTGTAAAAAATGGGAAGTTAGTATAAACATTAATTTGTTATGTGTCCCTGTGCATGTGTTGGTGTTACTGTCGTATGTGATGTTTTGAATGCCTAGCTGCGTGAAATTGTCTTGGGAGAAAGGCTTACATCTTATTAATGAGTTTGGAAAACCTAAAATATATTCAGGAGAAACTTTATATGTATTTTTATTTTATTATTATGTTTTTAGGTTTTAAGTGACCTTTATTTTTGCTTCATTATATTGAAAAATTTGAAAATATGCAAGCCATATTTTAAAACTAGGAAAAACACAATAAATCATTCTTTCTACTTTCATTTCTTTCATGTACAAGACTTCAAGTAAAGGAACTCTTCCTTTATTATATCACACCCATAGTCTTGTTGATTCTTGTGATTCAGCTCCAGTGGAAGTTAGTATCCTTGGCTCCCCACAGCACAATACAGAGTTTCCATTAATGGGTTCACCACCTTCTTGCTGCCCTGTTCACCCCTTCACCTGCTACAGAAGGATTCCTATCAGCTTGTTTGCAGAGCAAAGGGGACTTGAGAAGCTATTGAATTTCTTTCTCTCCTTGGAGAGCTCTGTGCATGGCTTCTCTTGGCATTCCCAATCCTGTGCTAGAACAGGTCCTTGGATGCTCTGTATTACCTTATTTGACTTGCCTAAGCTTCTATTGAATTTCTTATTGATGTTTTCAGTCATATAGTCCTAATTTTGAGAAAACCAATTAATATAAGTTTGAGCATGTGAAACTTTATATATTAAAGTGGCTTTAAAGTAGAGTGATCATTTAAAAATTTTAAAATTGTATCATGTAGAAACGGAAGGAAGACTCATTGTGTGGTCTCTACCACCATTTTGAGGATTTATTTTTACATATAAGCAAACAGTGCTTTAAACTTGAAAGTTAGCTAGTGTTATATTTTTTCATTTTAGTCTTTCTGTCCAACTTTTTCTTCTCATGAGAAGAAATAAAACAAAATTATGGCTCAAAGGCTCCCTACCTGTTAGAGTTTTAATTCAGAAGTTCACTACACTTTTCAAATACATGTACCTTCTTGATTTAGTGACAAAAGTACTCTCTTTTTTCCTGGCCTTCTCACCATCAGATAAGTCACTGTGAGATAAATGGGACCAAAAGCTATTTTAGCCTTAGACAATTGACAAAGCCTTTTTACAGTTGTGCAAGACACTGAATAGTTTGGTGTATTTCAGTAGAAGAAGGCTTATCCAGTGCCTAATAAACATTTTCAACTGCTGGTAGAAAAATGCAGATAGACTTAATTTGTTAAAGTTAAGGAAATTGTCATCTAACATGAACTTCCAATCAGGCATATGCAAGCACATTTGTTTCTTAAAATATATGTTTCCACTTCTGATCACTTAATAAGTATATACAGGGTCTGGCACAAATAGTGTCCCTTTTTATCACAAAATCTTTTATTAAAAATCACAAGCATGTAATTCTGTAATGTAACAATATCACACTCAAAAAACCCATATGATATTTTAGGTGAAATATTCAAATTAAAACTATAAATTATTACACTCATATTATTACCCTACCAACCAACAAACCACACTCAAGCAGGCATTACTTCTGCTGGACCCTGTATATATTAAGTTCAAGATATTTTATTAAGATCATGTAAACTAAAAAATAGATGCAATGCAGTCTTTTTAAATTTGTCCTACATTCTTACTTTCTGCTGTATTTGAAACACCTCATGACTATAAATTGAAAATTCATCTAGGTTTCCCAATAGCTTCGGTTAACTTTTAGCAAATAGTTTGGCTTCATTCTCCTAAAATATTATTAACTCTCATATAGTATTAAATTTACTGATGTGTTTTCAGGTATTAAAAATCAGTAGCCTTTTCTGTAATTACAGATTATCATTCTCCTATCTCAAAAAATGTTTTATTATTTTTTCTATACTATAGACTGAAAGGTTATCTGATAATGTTTAATTGTATTTACTTATATTCAATTTATTTAAAAATAGGTATCTAGCCTTTTAAAAAGTATTAATACTTTCTGTGCAGAAATATTTGCTTAATAATTCTAGAAAGTTTTGCTCTGTTGCATAAAATGATATTACCAAATTTGGTTTTGTTTCACAATGACTCAGGATCAACATTCAAGAGGGACCTTATTTTTTTTTCTTAGAAGCATAAAAGCAAACTTATTAGAAAGTAGGTTAAAAGATTGGTACATTTGAAATGATCTTTAAAAATTTAGGCTTAAGTCCTCAGTAATGTACATTTCCTAGTTCATTAATGCAGAAATACAGCACATAGATTTTAATCTTGGAGTTAATAATAAAAGCAATTTTCACTAAAAATATAAAAACTGTAATGGTAGAATCATGATATTGCATTTAGCTCTCCCTACAAAAAGTCACTTTATTACTTTCTTTTGACACTTATTTTCATTCTGGGATTAATTTTACTATATAAGGGCTCCTTAACTATTCTATTAAAATTTCTATTCAGAAGCAATAATATCTAAGAGTGAATAATAGTCATGTAAATCATTATTTCATATTAATGTAAAAGATTTTGTAAGTTCTTATGAATTCTGCTGACACGCACAATTGTGAAAAGGTTATCTCTCCCTTCTACAGTGATATGCGCTGGAACAAAGGAACCATTCTAAAAGCATCAGTGGAGTACATCAAGTGGCTACAAAAAGAACAACAGAGAGCTCAAGAATTAGAACACAGACAGAAGAAATTAGAGCAAGCTAACAGGCGGCTTCTACTCCGGATTCAGGTTTTTATAAGAATGTTGCTATGAACCACATAGCTTAAATATGACTTACCTGTCATCAGTTTTATTCATTGGTCTCATTTATTTTTTCTTACTAACAATTATTATCCTTCTGAAGGATAAATTTGTTGCCTTTTAGACATTTATTGGACTTAATTGGAGTGCTTCAATTAAGTTTTGATTTGAAATCTAGGATCAAGATGACAAAAAAAATACATAAGGCATGACAACAACTAATAGCAAAATGCAAAACATTGAATCAATTTTATAAACACACATAATATTATTTCAGACAAAAAATAATAAAGTAGAACATTTGTTTCTTTAGATAATATTGGACACTAAATTCTCCTTTACCCCTTTTATTTCTTTAGTAACATTGCTATGGATTTCATTGCCTCAAGGCATATTGTGCAAGTTTATATTAAGTCACTCCTCATCTGTTCATGTGACAAAAATATTAAAATATGGATTTTCATAACTATCAGGTTTTTTATGTGAGTATGCTTATGGCCAGGTAAAGCACTTACTTCGTTTCCATGAAATGGTAATATAGTGAGAAATTAATCTGGAAGAATAAATGGAAGATTTTTCACTCTCTCCAAATGACTGTATTGGAGTCTGAGTCACTATGGGACCACAGTGTACTCCTTTAAAGGACAAGGATATGGACTTTAAAAATTTTTTTCATATTTTTCTGAGTATTATTTTTTAGGTGATAAAAACATCAGATTCTATTATTTGCAAGAATATTTATAATTTGTATTACTTTTCATTTTGAATACTTGGAAATATTTGGTTTCATTTCTGATTTATTCTCTAGTGTTAAGTGCCCTTTCATAGTCATTATTTAATTATTCTTGTTTGAAATTGCAGGAACTAGAAATACAGGCTCGTGCTAATGGTCTTCCAACCCTGGTTTCACTGGACCGAGTTGATTTAGGTGCTCATGTCACCAAAGAACAGACTCATCTTGAGCAGAATTCAGTAGACTATTGCCAACAACTGACTCTGTCTCAGGGAACAAGCCCCAAACTCTGGGATCAAGCTATGGCTTTCTCTGATCCTTTGTCACACTTCACAGATTTATCATTCAGTGCTGCTTTGAAAGAGGAACAAACATTGGATGATATGCTACTGGATGACACAATATGTCATTTAGGAACAGATCCTCTGCTATCTGCCACTTCCTCTGTAGTTTCCAAAGAGAGTAGTAGAAGAAGCAGTTTTAGCTCAGATGATGGTGATGAGTTATAAAAAATAAACACAGTCTACTCATCAACTAGGAAACAATTCTATTCTGGTGCTGTGCATTTATATCTGTGTTTCATGTATTGCTTTGGCTTCATTTTTTTAAAACAATATATTATTCATGAAAAAGTGGTGGATTAAAAACAACAGTAGAATAAATTCACAGGAAGAGGAAATATGGTATTGAGGAATTACTGAAGGCTAAAACATATTATTCTTCTCTGACTATAGAACCTAAATCTACTTAAATTTTGTTTTCTGGAAAGAGGTACAACATAAGAAATAGCTATTTACTGGATGTATTATTGTAACAGACTGCAAAGGGTAAACCTCTGAAATATACAAACATTTTCTTAGTTATTCACTTCCAACTCCTTACTATTCAACTCTTAAAATGGTTTACAAGAATCTTGATCAATAGATTTGGAAGTTCATTTCCTTTCTCTACTGCCTGGTGAACATGTTGTTTAAAGTTCAACCTTCTAATAAAAATAATTATAAAGATAAATAATCTGTCAGTTCATAATTGAAAAGTGAATCCATAATAAACATTAAAAGATTTCAAAATAAATCTGGTTCCTAAAATTCATAAAAACTGGTTTCTAAAATTGTATCCTAATTTTGCTAGTCTGTTTAATTACATGCATTGTAAAAGTTTCTTTGCATATTTATGGAAATATGCCTTGTTCAGAATAACCTTTCTCAAGAATATGGATTAGAATTTTATGACTTCACACAGATATACCTCCATACACTTGCATATAATACAGGTAATATATTTTTTCTTTCACTCTTCTGATTTTCTATTTTTCATTAGAAATCACATTTTAAATTTATTTTTTTAATCAAGAAGAGATTTGGGGTAATCATTCAGCAAATGAACTATTTTTTAAAAAATCCTGCTACTATGACAGTTTGTCAGGTATCTAAAATTTATCACTATGTCCAATATTGAATGTAAAATACTTAGTTGTTGATATGGTCTTACTTCAGATTGACAAAATGTTGAGAATTACATTGCCAAGTGACAAAATAATTTGTGAAACAGAGCTCTTATTATATCCAGCTGTGAATTAAAGTTCTGTTCTCATAAGTACTTAGAGTACTCTATTGATTTTTGTTGCTAGTATTTATTAAGAATATTTATGTTTATAATGCTTTACTCAAATTTTTCTCTCTTGAACTTATTTTAGGAATGAGAATTTACTTACCAGATATATTGCTCTGTACTAGACCTTCATAAATGGTAATCTGATCAATGTGTATTTATTGAGGGATACTCAAAACTGCAGTGTCCTGTGAAAATATACAACAGATAAGCAGGATGGTATGGTCTTTCTCTTCAGGGAGTTATCAAGATCACATGAAAAAGAACAAAAATTATAAACAATATATAGAATTCAAGCCTACATGGATCAGCATAGGGTACAGATACAGACAGAGAAAATGAAAATGAATAAAGTCAGGAGAATCACAAAAATCTATGTGAAGAACAGAATTTAACTAATTTGGAAGCATAAATTGAGTGAAAGGGAGGGAAGATAGAGCAAAAATATCTGAATGATAAAAATGAAAATAAATAAGTATCTTAATGTAACATTATTAGAAATAGAACATTCATCTGGCCACCTTAAAAGATGCCTGTTAGGGAGTTCTGAAAGGTAACATTGGCAACAGGTTGTGAAAGCCCTTGAAAACTAGAATAAAAATGACATAGTGGAAATAGATTTTTTAATTAGGAAGAAATCTAAAAAATAAAATATTTCTGTAAATTATTGATGTGATTGAAATGCAATATTTCATGCATATTAACTTGTTGATAAACTTTCATAGTTTTTGGTATTACATGGAAAATACACCATCACAAAATTTGAGATAAATGATGAAAGAGGGAAAATATTACATTCTTATGGTATAATAATTATCTCTAGCTTAGCTTACAGCATTACCTCAGAGTTTAGATAATCAATTTTCATCATTTAACATGGAAAAATAATTTTTAATTTATAGGAGTAGTCATTAAAGACAGATAGATGATTTATGGCATGTAAAAGAGAGCAATGAGATATACTTTTAACTTTATGATAAAATTCTACTTTACTATCTGAGTTGATAATTTAATATTGTAAATCATAGAGAAACAATATGTTTCTCAGTCCATGGGAAACATATCATTCTGGATAGAATCCCACTTTTGCTCTCATATTATCAATAATTCTCTTTATAGTTTGAGATGAGTTATACTGATGATATCATTCCTTCATCATCATTTTCTATCCAAAATACTACTACCCAGTCCTGAAACCCAATTTTTATTATCATAGCTAATTGTAAGAACTTGACACAGGATATATTTTCAGTCTGGACCAAAGAGATCTGGAAAAAGAACGAATATTTTTTTTTTTTTTTGCTATTCTCAGATTATAATAACAATTAGGGGGTTGTAAAATGGATAATGGATTTTGAAAGGCAGAGTAAAGAGTGGCACTGTGTCACAAATAGACCCTCTCCCCAGAAAAACATAAAATTGTATATACAATCAAGAATTTGCATGCACCAAGAGGTTTTAAGGACCCCTTGAATGTGTCCTTGGATCCCAGGTGTGGAATCCCTGCATCAAGTCTGATACTTCCATATATTGCATTGTAGCTATACAATTGTAGTTGTATTCATCAAGAGTTAAGTGCATAGTTAATACTGTATATAATGATGGAAGAGGGAGCCCTTGTTATCTGAATATCATTATCCCAACACCAATAGTGATGAGGTTTCATAGGAAATTGAAAGTGTACCAAATATTAGACAATCTACTGAGGGAGTTGTTCAGTTATAAAATAGTCCCCTTTCAAACACCCCATTATATATGTATGACTCCTGCTATATATTTGTTAAATATTTATGGGTCAGTTTCTCTATGGCTACTAAATTTGTAAGCATCTGACAGTAAAAATTTGAATGATACAAATAAATAACAGAGTAAAAACATGTAAATCCAAAAGCAAAATTATTTGAGTAAATAAAAATCATGAGTGATCCTTGGCAAAATTCATTGTCTAGAATATTTTTGCAGAAATTAGACATATTAAGATGGAGAGAGTTATACTGTTTATCAAACAATTTTGTCAAGAAAAAGCACTAACTATTACTGGACTATTGACACACTATTAACCAAGCCTGTTCATTCAAATAATTAATGCATAATTGCAATGATAATAAAGACTTTGTGAAAAATAAGATTAAGTAATTTTATTTCCACTATTTTTTGGTATCTTTTCAAGGTAATGTTGCATCCAATCTAGTCTCTCTATTTATTATAAAACATTGGCCACCTTTACATGGATTTACACTAAGCAACCTTTCTATCTCCTAATGATCTTAACAAGGGTCTCCTATGATTTCAAATAGATCTTCATAATTTCTTTTTAATTATTTCTTTTTGAACTTTTCCCATAACTGAAGAATATATAAACACAACACATTTCCTCAGCATACAGATAGTGATATCAGTGACTATAACTTTGTTTATGTGGGCACAGAAGCTCTAAATAATAAATAATGAGATGAACTGTGGACATTGGTAAATAGCCTTCTTGCTCCTTCTTTTTTAACTCATATTTTCTCTCACATAGCTGTAAATAAAATATTTAATAGCTCTTAAAAATTAGGCACAATAAGGTTCTTGATTTAGTTTACTCATTTACCCTTATGTCAGAGGAAAAGTTAGATTTTACAATGTAAAACAATATATTTTTCCTATTTTGATAGATTGCATCATATTGTCATTTTCTTGTACTTCAAAATATTATGAAAATGCTTTTTGCTGTTGATATTGTGGAATTTAGATATTTAAATAAGTGGTAGAACTAATGTTTTCAATGATTTTAATGTTTTTAGAATATCTCTAGGCTATTTACTGACCTTAAAATATCTAAAATATAGATGAAAACTGGAATCAATTAATCATTTTTCTGTGTTATCAGCACAAGATCAGCTATCTGTGTTTCTTGAAAACACCTGAAGGATTAAATTTTGTTTCAGTATTGATGGTACAGCCTGGATGTGCTACATGAAATTACAACTTTTGCTCTTCCAGGGCCCTGCATGTTGACAAGTATATGTCAATCTGAGTTAGTGCAAGCTAAACATAGAGAGATTTTATTACATTTACTTAATAAACACTAAACACATTTAGAGAGTTGCTGATCCAATGCATCATATAACCTTCCTGTAATCATTATTCATTGCTTACACCAATATTTTATCATTTCTATGATTTTAATTTTTAACAAAGAAACTAAAAATTATATAGTTTTGTTCTACTTTTTTCTTCTGTGAAGTTCATAAAGAATTAATGTATGGAGGATTACTGGAAAATAGTTATTTTGATAAAAAAAAGAAAACCTCCTACTGTATTTAACCAATTTAATGATGAACTACTACTAACCACTGCTTTATACATAAAAGGGAAATATTTGTCTTCTTATAAAAGGATATGTGCCTGTATTTCTGCATATGCAAGTGATTTATATTATGTTTTCTGTTGATGGAATCCTCAGTAAAATGTCCATTCTGCATTTATGCAGCAGGCTTCAAGAATAAATTTAAAGACTTTTGTGTCTGAAATGCTACCTCTCCCATTCCTGCACTACCATTTTATTTAAAAATTTGGTATTTTCAAATTTATTTTTACTGTTTCCACTATTACAGATGTGCTCCTTTATCTGCCCTTGCCTGCCTCTATTCTGCCCCTGCCCCTCCATTTCCCTGTGGGCATGACCACACTGTTGTCTGTGTCTCTCGGTTATGCATATATGCTCTTTGGCTGATTCCTTTACCTGCTTATAGCCAGTCAGCCCCCCTCCCCTCTGACAGCTGTCATTCTGTTCCATGTATTCATGCTTCTGTTTCTTTTTCCACAGAAATAAATTTTATTTAAGGCTGGTGGTTATATAATAAAAAAATATAAAACATGCAAATAAAGGGGGAGACTATTACTTTACTGAATTATATATTAAGAAGTTACATAATACACTCTAGACTTCTGGCCAAGATGGAGGCGTAGGTAGACACACTGTGCCTCCTCACACAACCAAAATAAGGACAACAACAATTTAGAAATAAAATAACAACCAGAACTGACAGAAAATTGAACTGTATGGAAGTCCGACAACCAAGGAATTAAAATAGACACATTCATCCAGACTGGTAGTGATACAGGGTGCAGCCAAAAGGGGGGCCCCAAATAGGGATTTGGAATGGGGTCCAGAACTCAAGGTGTCCAGGAAATATTAGGATATCCTCACCCCTTCCCTCCTCAGGTGTGAGTTGGGGAAAGGGACACATGGAGCAGGAACATGTAGAGCTGTTTTGTGCAGCCACAGCTTTGCAGCTAATCCATGGCATGGTCACTTAACATATCTATAACCTTTAACTGGTTGCACAGATATGCTAAATAGCTGTGGCTATGCTCTGAGCCAGGGGGATGGAAAGAACTTCCCCCCAAGATATAACTGGGAGGCAGGTTCCCTGAGTTACAGTGTCTGCGTGAGAGCTTGGAGAAGATTGGCTCCATGACAAGGGGCCACCCCTGCCCAGACTCATGATGGCAGCCCAGTGTACTCAGAATAATACAGGAATGCTGGCAGATGTAACTGATTGTAGGAGGAGTCGGAAATGGGGATACAGAGGAAGATTGGCATGGGGATTTAAACACAGACATGGCAGCCATTGAGGAGAGAGCCTTGCTCTTCTGCCAGAGTGGGGACCCCTGCAGCTTAGTAGGGAAAACCATCATGCAGTTTTAGCAGAGAATCACCACTTGGCTTTGGCAGAGTGGTGACCCCCCCTCCCTGCAGCTTTGCCGAGAAGAACCATGCAGTTTTGGCCAGGGTGGGGACCCCTGCAGCTCCGGTAGAGAGGACCACGTGGCTGTGGCAATAGAGGAGAGATTCATGCAGTTTTGCCAGAGTGCAGACCCCCACAGCTTTAGTGGAGACAAGAACCATATGGTTTTGTCCAGAGTGGGGACCCCTGCAGCTTTGGTAGGAGAGGACCACGCATCTTTGGGGTGCTGCCTTTGGCCACATGGCCTTGGAAGCAGGAGAAATTTTGCTTGGAAGAAGGGTGAAAGAACTCTTCCCAGTAGGCCATGAGAAGGTGCCACATGGCTTTGGATTAATTAGAGATCTTGCCTGGAGGGTGACACAGCTGATGGTGCCCACAGCTAGAATCACAGACCTCTACTTCTTTTCCTGAGATACAGTACCCCAAATTAGGGCAGGGGGAGAAGGAAGCACTGTGGGAATCTGTGGGTATCCAAAAGGACTTTGATATTTTAATGAGGACATTAGGTCACTACTTTAAGTTTGTATAGCTTTAAATAAATACTTCATTTCCTTTTTACAAATCTCTGGCATTGAGAAATATCTTTCCTAAGGTTGTGGACAATCGAACTTAGTGGGAGGTTTCTTTTGGTAATAGTATATAGTAACCCCCTTGACCCTGTGTGTGGGTGTGCTCTGTAACAGTTTTTGGCGTCCCTGGGTGGGCCAACAATTACCCACCTCCCCGCCTGTGTTCTGTAACAGTAGGAGGGGCGGGTGGCTGGGCAGAGAGGGGTCGTGGCAAAAAAAAAGCAGTGGCTTGCGGACCCTGGGCTTGAAAGGCAGCAGCTGACTGACTCCGGGTGTGCAAGACCTGAGCTGGCAGACCCTGGGCATGCAGGCAGCGATTGGCAGACCACAGGCATGGGGTGGCAGCAAACACATCCAGCGAGGCAGTGATTGTGGAGTGGGGCATACACACACAAGGCAGCAGGTAGACTGACAGTCCCACAGTTGCATGCAGATAAAATAGGCAAAACTAGGGACTGAGACAGACTTCACAACCCAGGGTCCCAGTGCAGGGAAATAAATCCTCAAAACACTGATTGAAAACACCTGTGGGGGTTGAGGTGCTGGGAGAGACTCCCATCCTCACAGAAGGGTTCGTTGTAGAGACCCACAGGGTCCTAGAATGTACACAAGCCCACCTACATGGGAATCAGCACCAGAAAAGCAAAGTTTGCTGGGGGGAAGCAGCATAAGTGACTGAAATCCAACAGAGAGTGGAGGAAGTGCCACTGTTCCCTCTTGGAACCCTCCCTGAAATACTGTGTCACAACCCAGTGACTGGGTTGACCCACTATGGTGAACACCTAAGGCTCTGCTCCTCATACATAATAGGCACATCAAGACAAAAAAATGGCCCAAATGGAAGAATAGATCAAAGCACCAGAACAAATACAACTAAATGATGAAGAGATAGCTAACCTGTCAAATGCACAGTTCAAAGCACTGGTGATCAGGATGCTCACACAATTGGTTGAAGTTGGTTGCAAATTAGATGAAAAATGAAGGCTATGCTAAGTGAAATGAAGGAAAATGCACAGGGAACCAATAGTGATGGGAAGAAAACTGGGACTCAAATCAATGGAGTGGACGAGAAGGAAGAAGGAAACACCCAATCAGAAAAGAAGGATGAAATAAGAATTCAAAAAAATGAGGAGAGGCTTAGGAACCTCCAAGACATCTTTAAACATTCCAACATCTGAATTATAGGTGTACCAGAAGGGGAAGAGAAAGAGCAACAAGTGGAAAAGTTACTTGAACAAATAATAAAGGAGAACTTCCCCAATCTGGCAAAGGAAATAGACTTCCAGGAAGTCCAGGAAGCTCAGTGAGTCTCAAAGAAGTTGGACCCAGGAGGAACACACCAAGGCACATATAATTACATTAGCCAAGGTAAAAATGAAGGAGAGAATCCTAGAAGCAGCAAGAGATAAGGAGACAGTTACCTACAAAGTAGTTCCCATCAGCCTGTCAGCTGATTTCCCAAAAGAGACCTTGCAGGCAGGAAGGGGCTGGAAAGAAATATTCCAAGTCATGAAAGGCAAGACCTACATCCAAGATTGCATCCAGCAAAGCTTTCATTTAGAATGGAAGGGCAGATAAAGTGCTTCTCTGATAAAGTCAAGTTAAAGGAGTTCATCATCACCAAGCCCTTATTATATGAAATTTTAAATGGACTTATCTAAGAAAAAGAAGATTAAAAAATGTATAGTAAAATGACAGCAAACTCACAATTATTAATAGCTACACCTAAAACAAAAACAAAGACAAACTAAGCAAACAACTAGAACAGGAACAGAACCACAGAAATGGAGATCACATGGAGGGTTAGCTACAGGGGAGTGGGAGGAGGAAGGGGGAAAAGGTACAGAGAATAAGTAGCATAGATGGTAGGTAGAAAATAGACAGGGGGAGGGCAAGAATAGTATGGGAAATGTAGAAACCAACAAACTTACGATACATGGACATGAACTAAAGAGGGGGAATGTGGGTGGGAGAGGGTGTGCAGGGTGAAGGGGAATGAAGGGGGAAAATGGGACAACTGCCATAGC
The DNA here is from genome assembly GCF_019186645.2 of Phyllostomus hastatus. Taxonomy (NCBI): domain Eukaryota; kingdom Metazoa; phylum Chordata; class Mammalia; order Chiroptera; family Phyllostomidae; genus Phyllostomus; species Phyllostomus hastatus. The sequence continues at coordinate 7,947,517 of NW_025333543.1, forward strand.
ATAATCAATAAAATAAAATTAAAAAAGAAGTTACATAATACATCATCCTTTAATACATTACTACTAAAGTTTAAAAACTAAAATCAAAGATCTTATTTAATTGCATGGTAATTGCTTGTAGTATACAAGGATAAAATTAATTCAATTATTTAATCATAAAATTACAAACTAGTTTAAAATTTTTAGCTCAAATACCATTTTACATATATTACTAGCTGAAGTAATATTTGTATAATTTTAATCTAACATTGGTTAGACAGAAATAATACTTTTAGCATATTAAGATTGCAAATTTGAAATTATTGCTATTTTTCTTTTTTAATAACAGTAAATTTTCTTATTTTCTGAGAAAAAGAGCACTTATTTAATGCATATATTAATCTTTGGACACATACTTTAAAAATGTACCAACTTTTTTTTGCTTATATTAAATAGAAGCATAGAGTAACTGAACATTTAGCATACTTTTGGTTCTGCCTTTGTATATAGACTGTACTAGAAAATACAGAATGTGGGTTAATCATATGAAAGTATACTTGGCAGCCATGAGACTTCACAACTGACAACTGCTCAATGCATAATACATGCTGAAAATGATGACCCATTATTTTCCTGTTCATGAAAATAATTGTTACATTTCTTAATATACTATCTTGCCATCTGCTTATCCATTCTGTTATGGTTTTGATTTATGGAAAATATTTATCAAAATGTTGCAAAATTGCTAACAGGCATAATGGTAGCAATAAAATCATCAAGGAACTCAACAAAATATTTTAATATAGTAGATGGTCCCCAGACAATCTAGGATAAATAGAATGATGTATTTTAATATGTAAAACATTTTAAAGCTGCTAATTGGTATTGATTTGACATATCCCTTGATGATTAAATTAATAAGAATTTCAGTGAAATTTTAAGACTTCCTAATATGTAATACCATGTTTATTAATTTTTCTGCTTACTTGTTTCAAAATTAATAAATAAAACAGTACAACTCTGAGTTGACTATAAAGATGGTGTTCTATTTCAGATATATGTTCATTTTTTAAAAGTTATAACATGCATATTTTTAAGGCATTGTTATTGCCAAAAATACCAGTCCATATAATAATTTCTCTGTGGAAAGAAATAACCAATCTAATGCAGGTAAAAATAAGTCAGGATGATTTTTGACACAATATAGGCTGAAAAGTTGGATGTTTGGACAAATTTCATGCGTGATTGTTGACTTTTTTTGTGTGTGTGTGTACATGCCTTATAGGCCCATCTAGGAGTTTATAAAAAAGTTTCCTAATATCTTGATATTATAAAGGACTCTGTAAAAGAGTAGTTATTCTTGGTTTGGACCTATATCTAGGAAACATTTGGAGCTATCCCCAAATCAATTCAATTAGAAACACATGCACACACCTGACACTGAGATTAGTTAAAAATATGGAAATGATAAAGAAAATTGTAACAGGTTTTAATATTTTTGTTAAAATAAGAGATTTATACAGCTATAAATCATTTAGATATAACACAAGTTTGACCATCAGAAAGAGTATTAAAATCAACCTAAAAAGTTGTTTCTGTTATAATCACCTGCAGAGTTCTAGCTATTGGGTTGTTAAATAGTAAAATAAAGAAAGCTTATTGATTAAGTAATGTACAGCAATCTGGTTAAATATGTATCAGTTTCATTGGTCTGAAAGACCAGTGTACAGCATTCTGGATGATGATGATTTTGATAGAATCTATCACATTATGGTTAAGTATATAATTCACATAATAAGAAAAAGTGCCTGCAGGCTATTGTTTCTAGCATGGATTAAAATTTACATATTGCTTCTCCTTATGTCAAAACATCTGGTGCCTGCAAATGCTAACATTTTGTTAAAAATTTTCACATTCCAGGAAAAGTGGATTGGAAATACTGCATATGAAACAGTCAAGCATTATTATAGAACAAAAGCTATGTTCCAAAAAATTAAAGTGCTGCAAAACAAACAATACTATAGTCAAGATTATATTTATTTGCTTACACAAGTGAAAAGTGATGCTGTGTATATCTGTGAAGAAAAATAATGTTTGAACTATGTGGTTTTCTCTTCCAAAATTCTTATTTTGTATAATTATATGGAACAAGTAGGGTGTGATGTTCTACAAGACTTTATAATCATTCTATGTTAAAAGAGGTATGTAGTTTTATAAAACCCTTTCTGATATTCCTAAGGGCAGGAAGGAGATATTTGAGACTTTATTCATTATGCTATGAAATTCCTATTTATTCATTGGTAAATATAGAAAGTAGATTAGAGATATAGATGAATTACGTATTTTACACATGTCCCAAAATCAATAAATTTAGTTAGGCCTTGCAACAATTTAGTCTAACAATCCTACTTCAAGATTTTTCTCATCATCCACATCAATAGTTACCATCATTATGGTCCTTGCTGACTATAGCAGCTAGCTACTTCTTAAAATCTTTGTATTTTTATTTTTGTAGCATTGCATAGATTACCTTCCTCATTAGATAGATGGTCATTGGACACCAAAATTATTCCTTAGCTTTCTTTACATCGCATAATACTTAACACAGTGTCTTGCTTAACATGTTTTTTCTTTAATAAATGATTACATCATTAATTATAGGTAAGGGAAGTGTGAATTGTCAAATTCTTCAGATAATGAAATAGTGCTCACTCAAGACTATGAACATTCATTGAAATGAATCTCCTATCTCTTCTTGTCAGTTATTTCAACTGCAGTAAGATAAAAGTATTTGTGTCTTCTTTGGCTTATCTAAATGAAAATAATATCAAATGTTACAACAATGAATGTAGAGAAATCTTTTACTATAGAATTGATTCATTAATTCATTCACTGTTTTCCTCAAAGAACAGTGTTTGTTGCTTAGGATAATATAAAACATAATTTTTAAATAAATTTCAGTAAGTGCTATGCTAGCAGAATCGGGGTAGTATGGAAGCACATATCAGGGCATCTGGGCCAGTTTCATGTAACTCATACCCTAAGGCAAGTAGGGCTAGCCTGGTGGAAGACGAGGATGTGAGACAGAGAAGGGAGAGTATTATTTAAGCAAAGGCAACCAATCAGATTGTAACTGTGTAAACAGAGGCTTGGCCACTTGGTGCCTTGGATCTACATGACTCAATAATTAGTGTTGAAGGAAACAGATTTTTATTAACAGGGTTCCAACCTTGAGGGAGGTTGAGAGCTCTCAATCATGCTCAGAACTTCCCCCTATCTATCTGTCCATTAGCTGGTCATGCAAATAGGTCTCCATCCTCTCTGGAATGTGCACTTGTTGGTTTCAGAAAAGCCATCCTCTCACAGCAGCTCCCTCCTTCAGGATCTGGGGTGACTTCTCTGTATGGCCTTCAGAGAAGCAGAAGCCTGCAACTTAGAATTCCCAGTCATAGTTCAGCTCCAAGCATCTCTCACATGTCTGTGCTTGCCCTGGTGGGCATTTACAACTCCCTCAGCTCTGCCATCATTTTCTCCAGCCACACCTCCAGGCAGACAGACCTTGTGGCTCCTTCTTTACCTTCAGCCTAACCTAATTTAAATGCTCAGCTTGGAACTTCCTATGTGACCTCAAAACTAGCTCTTCCTATGCTGGGTTAGTGTCCGCAATTTTTGTCAGTTTCCCAGTGTCTTTGACCCTCTTTCAGCTGCCATCTTTAATCAGGGCAAGAGTTCCCAGTGATGCACAGGCATCTGGGGAGGGCATCTGCCCGCTGACTATGTCATGAGTCACTGCATGTTCTCACAGTCACATACATAATCTGCCCTGGACAGCAGCTTTTTATTTTTCAGAAAGGTATGGCTGTTAATTTTGCCTTTGTTATGCAAGGTGTTTTTAAACACTGTATTTTCTGATGTCCCTTGCCCCCATCCTGCCTACAGGTATTCTCCTATTATCAGTGGACCCATGCTCTGTATCCTATTATAAGCTTCCTATTACTAATTCAGTAGATTCATTAATGCTTTCAGTATATGAAATGTAACTTTTTGGGGTCAGAAAATTTAAATTTCTTTGGAGTAATTAGTCATAAAATCTCATTTATCACACAAACCCCATGTTATTCAGACCCTTTGTCAGAGGTACTTGGTGTCAATTCTCTTATACCTGGAGTAAGAAAGCATATATTTCAGTATGTATATGTGTGCATGAATGCATGTGCATTGGAGTGTGAGGAGAGAAGGAAGGGGAGAAGAAGGAACAATTTTACTTGTATGGTGAAAAAAAGGTACTGTTCTCAAATAGCTCTGTCATTACTCACCTCTACTTTCCAAGCAGGGGATAAGTTTTTTTTGTGTTAAGCATGTAGTTTAAACCTTATGCTAACATTAGTAGACTCCTCTATTAAGTACCTTTTCCTCACTGTCTATGAATGCTGAACAGTGACCAAAATATCTTGCCTCTTTTATTAATTTCCTACATATATTATTTAAGACACTTAACGTGAAATGGAAACTGAATAAGTAGAAAGTATACTAGATTGGCAAAATAGTGGAGGAGTGAATGGGTACCATACTAACCTCCTCCCAGGACCAATCTGGGATTACAACTAAATTGTGAAGAAAATACCCAGGACTAACAACTGAAAAATGAGAGAGAGAGAGAGAGAGAGAGAGAGAGAGAGAGAGAGAGAGAGAGAGAGAGAGAGAGAGAGAGAGGGAGGAGACTTATAACCTTGGACAGACAGAAGAATCACCTGCAGCACAACCTGACTAGTAAGGAGTGTGGTGGAGACTCGAGAAGGCTGTCTAGGCAACCACACGTAGAAGCTGAAGTGCTAGAGGAATAATTAAGCAACCAGTTGGGTCCCCCTGAGAAGTGTGGTATCTAAACCTTAAGCTGGGTTAGACAGCATAAAGCACCAGAGCCCAAAAAGTACACAGATAACAAATAGCAGCAAAAAGTGGCAGGGTTGCTCTCTTCCAGAGATCTACAGCTGGAGATGCAAAGACCTGTTTAAAGGGTCAACACACAAATTTTCATTTACAGCCATTTACCCTGGGCCCCCTGAAAAGGTGGGAGCAGAGTGTGTTAGAGACCCCTGAGGAGAGACTGGGGTTGTAAGCTTTGGGAAGAGAGCTCAGGAAGTAGACACAAGGATCCTGGTGGCAAGTTATTACCCATTTGGCAGCAGCCATTGTGCTCAGGCATACCACTCCCCTCCAAGAGGCAGCACCTGAGGGGAAATAATAGCCCTGACCCCAGGAGGGACTCTGCCCTGGCTCTATGGTTTGTAAGCCTGACTGCTGAGTGCACAGTGACAAGGTTAGCAACCACAGAGGCCAGCCACAGACAGTATATCCTGGCAAAGGTTGGGGGGGTGTACCAGAGTGGACTAGAGATGCTTGAGGAGAGACTGGGGACAGATACTATGGGGACAGAACTGAAAGAATAGCCAACAGGATCCAAGTGCTATCATCACCCCAATGGCAGCAGTCATCCTGCTTAGGCAGACCACTCCCCTTTGAGTGGCAGCAGCCTGATAGGAAACAACAGCCACAACCCCAAGAGGGATTCTGTCTCACTCTATGGGGCTCAAGCCCTACTGCTAGGTGCAAAGTGACTAGATTAACACATAAAGGAGATAGCCACACACAGTAGATCCCTGGCAATCTCAGAGCATGCTGCTAAGGTCAGATGGGATCAACATCTGATATCACAAGAGGAGGATCCAGAAAGAAAAATAGTGCTAAATACTAGAGGATACAGAGACAAAATCCACCATGGTCTTCTCCATGACTTGCGATAGTTTCTTTCTGGAATAGCTTTTTAACATTCATTTCTTGTCCATCAAGTTTGTGCATATTAAGTCACTAGATTTGTACTATGGTTTATTCCTTTATTTACATATAATACTCTTAATCTCCTAACACCCTTATTAACACTGGTCCATTTGCTGTTGATAGTGCAATTGCAGGGGGAGTTTTGGGGGACATTGGTTTGTTCATGGGCTGTGTGGTTTTCTTCTGGTAGCACCTGCACAACAGCATACAAGACCTGGTTGTCAGAGTGTCCCTCAGTCAACCAGCTGGAGGAAAGGACCCACCAAAGAATGAGTCAACAACAATCAAAACCCAGTTACACCAAAATAAATGGCATAAAGGGCACCCCAAATGCATCAAGTTCAGGAGATCAAGGGGACTGCACCACTGAATCTCACAGTTCTCATACCATAGAAATTCACTCCACAAACTCAGGGAGTCAAAAGAGATCAATTTAAGAAGCAGAAGCAAATAAAAAGAGTTTCACAAATAATGGAAAGACAAAGAAAAGAAAACCCAATTGAAAGGAAAAGGTGAATCCACAGAAAAAGTGCTAAATGAAAGAGAGGCAAGTCAACTATGAGACATTGAGTTCAAAACAATGGTTATAAGGCAGCTCGATGAGCTCGGTGAGAATTACCAAAACTACACTGAAGATACAAGGAACTAACTGGAAACTATATCACCATGAAAAAATACATAGAAACTATCAGAAACAGCCAAGAGGAAATGAAGAATACAATTTCTGAATTGGAGAATACAGGAGAAGAAATCAAAAGTAAGATAGATGAAGCAGAGGTTTGAATCAGTGAACAGGAGGATGAGGTAGAGAAACAACTCCTAACAAGAGCAAGAAAAGGAAAAAAAAGACTAAAAAAGAATAAAGAGGAACTAAAGGTACTGCAGGACAACATGAAATGTAACAATATCCATATAATAGGGATACCAGAAGGAATAGAAGAGGAGGAAGTGATAGGAAACCTATTTGAAAAAGTAATGATGGGAAACTTCCCTAATTTGATGAGAGAAAAAGTCACACAAATCCAGGAAAGTCCCAATCAAGAGGAACCCAAAGAGGCCCACTTCAAGATACATCATAATTAAAATGGCAAAATTTCAAGACAAAGAGAGAATCTTAAAGGCAGCAAGGGAGAAACAGGAAGTAACATACAAGGGAGCCCCAATGAGGTTAGCAGCTGACTTCTTAATGGAAATACTCTAAACCAGAAGAGAATGGCAAGAAATATTCCAGTTAATGAGAACTAGAGGCCTGAAACCAAGATTACTTTACCCAGCAAAGCTCTCAATCAAGATAGAAGGCCAAATAAGGAGCTTCCCAGACAAAAGAAGGTTGAAATAATACATGTCCCCCAAATCATCAGTGCAAGATATGCTAAATGGACAATTTTAAGAAAAAGAAGAGTGAGAGAGGGAGGAATACAAACAGAATGAAATGGCAATGAATAAGTACCTGTCAATAATAACCTTAAATTTAAATGAACTAAATGCTCCAATCAAAAGACATAGGGTAGCTGCATGGATAAGAAAACATGACCTGCATATATTCTGCTTACAAGAGATGCACCTCAGAACAAAAGACCTACAAGAGTGAAAGTGAAAGGTTGGGAAAAAATATTCAAAACAAAAGGACAGGAAGAAAAAGCCAGGTTAGCACTACTTTTATCAGTCAAAGTAGACTTCAAAACAAGGTTATAAAAAGAGACCCAGAAGGACACTTCATAATACTCAAGGGAAGAATTTGTCAAGAAGACATAAACATTATAAACATATATGCACCCAACATAAGAGCCTCTGAATACATAAGGAAAATCTTGATGGACTTCAAGAAATATATACACAGCAACACACATATACTACAGGATTTTAACACTTCATTGTCAAATACGGATAGATCTTCCAAACAAAATATCAACAAGAATATTGAAAAACTGAAGATAATTAAAATCATATCAAGTACTTTCTCGGACCAAAAGGGCCTGAAATTGAAAGCCATCAAAAGAAAAAACGCAAAAGAAATTCAAATTTGTGGAGGTTGAATAGCATGCTATTAAACAATGAATAGATTAATTATGAGATCAAGGAGGAAATAAAAAAAGCTTCTGGAAACAAATGAATATGAACACATAAGAGTCCAATACTTATGGGACACAGAAAAAGCAGTTCATAGAGGGAAGTTCATAGCAATATATGCCTACCTGAAAAAGACAGAAATATTTCAAGTAAACAAACTAACACAACATCTACAAAATCTGGAGGAATAACAACAAACAAAGCAGGAAGTGAGTAGAAGGAAGGAAATAACCAAGATCAGAGCAGAATTAAATGACATACAGACCAAAAGAACAATCCAAAGAATCAATAAATCCAGGAACTGGTTCTTCGAAAAGATAAACAAAATTGACAAGCCTTTAACCAGTCCCATCAAGAAAAAAAGAGGACCCAAATAAAAAAAATCAGAAATGAAGGAGGAGAGATAACAATTGATACCACAGAAATACAAAGTATTCTAAAACATTGCTATGAATTATATACCAGAAATTTGAAAATCTGGGTGAAAGGACAAATTTCTAGAAAAATATAATCTTCTAAAACTCAAGGAAGAAGAAGCAGGAAGGCTCAACAGACAGATAACAACTGGTGAAACTGAAGCGGTAATCAAAAAATTCCTGGAACACAAAAGCCCTGGACCAGATGGTAACACAGGAGAAATTTACAAAACATTTAAGGAAGAGCTAACCTCTATACTTCTTAGACTATTCCAAAAAATCCAAGAAGAGGGAAGACTCTCAATCTCTTTTTATGAAGCCAGCATCATCCTAATCCAAACACCAGATAAAGACACAACAAGATGTTGGGAACCGCCCTGACTGGTATCAGAGGCTGAAACCCCCACCTAGCTAAAGCTAAGGGAACGCCCTTGGAACCGTAAGCCGGCAAGGAGACAAAAGCTTATCTCCCTGGCAGGAATGCTGCTTCTGCTGCTTTATTCATAACTGAACCCCAAAAAGCTTGATCGGTTAGCCAAAGACGGGTAAGATTCCCCACGGGGGGAATGACCTAAGCCAGGCACGATCACTTTTGGGAGGCCCCCCCAAAAGAAGGACTTGGGGGGGGCTGTAGCAAAAGGGGGTGATGGACCCTCACTCCTCGGCTTTGACAAAGTCTGAGTTCTCAGCGTCTGGAAGAAAATCCCCTTATCTCTTGGTTACCTAGTTCCCTTGCTCCACCTAAGCCTGAAACAATGACAGGGTGGTGCAGCTCGGTACTGAGAAATGCGGATTCCCCAGGGTGATCAGGCCTAAGAAAGAACATGTAAATTACTGTGAAACCTTCTTTGTTTAGAATGCTCTCAGTTGAATGAGAAGGGTCTTAGGAGGAAGTTAGTTTGTTCCTCAGTCTTACAGCTCTTTGACCCCCCAACTCAATAGACCGGCAGAGTTCTTTGTTTTCTATAGTTCCTTACTTCCCGAATGAGTACTGTACTTTACCTGAATTATTATGCAGAATGAGCCTAATAAAAAGCAGGTATGGACGGTAAATCAGCGCGCTCCCCACTAGGGGGGGGTGGCCATTCTGTCCCTACTTCCCCACAGAAACTAGTCTGTCTCTGTGCATGTGGTGTTTTTTCTCGCGTGTTTATCGTCGAGCCATCCACAGTGTTCCGTGGTCACTGCTGGCCGGTGACCCACGCGCAACAACAAGATAAGAAAACTACAGGCTTATATTACTGATGAACATAGACACTAACTTCTCAATAAAATATTGGCAAACTGCATCCAACAATCTATTAAAAAGATCATACACCATGATCGAGTGGGATTCATGCCAGGAATTCAAGGATGTTATAATATTTGCAAATTAATAAATATAATACATCATATTTAAAAAGGGCAAGAAAAAATAACATGATCATATCAACAGATGTGGACATAATGTGCATATGAACATTTGGTAAGATACAGCACCCATTTATGATAAAAATGCTCAGCAAAGTGAGAGTAGAGGGAACTTACCTCAACATAATAAAGGCCATATACCAAAACCTTACAGCCAATATCATAGTAAAATATCATCATAAAATAAAAGCTTTCTCATCAAGATCTGGAATGAAATAAGGATGTCTGCTTTGACTATTTCTATTCACCATACTATTGGAAGTCCTAGCCACAGCAATCAGACAAGAAAAATAAATAAAGGCATCTAAATTGGAAAGGAGAAAGTAAAACTATCATTGTTTTCAATGACACGATAATGTACGTAGAAAATCCTATAGACACCACCAAAAAACTCGACATAATAGTGCATTTGGCAAAGCAGCAGGATACATAGTCAATATTCAGTACTGAAGCCATTTTTGTACACCAACAATGAAATATCAGAAACAGAAATCAGGGAAACAAATCTCATTTGATGTAGTAACAAGAAAAATAAAGTGCCTAGAAATAAACCTAATCAAGAAAATAAAAGACCTATACTTAGAAAACTACAGAACACTGTAGAAAGATTAAAGAAGACATAAACAAATGAAAACATATATAGTGTTCATGGATTAGAAGACTGAACATTGTCAAAATGTCCATTCTACCCAAAACAATTTATAGATTTAATACAATCCTTATTAAAGTACCAATGACATATTTCAGAGATATAGAACAAACATGTTAAAAATTTATATGGAACCATAAGTAACCCCAAATAGCTGAAGCAATTTTGAGAAAGAAGAACAAAGTAGGAGGGATCACAATACCTACATCAAACTATATTACAAGGCCATGGTAAGCAAAACAGTCTGATACTAGCAAAAGAACAGACATATAGTTCAGTGAAGCAGAATAGAGAGCCCCAAAATAAACCTATGTCTCTATGGTCAACTAATATTCAACAAACAGGGAAGAACCATAGAATGGAGTAAAAATGGCCTCTTCAACAAATGATATTGGGAGAACTGGACAGCTACATGCAAAATAATGAAACTTGATCAGCAACTTACACCTTCCCCCAAAATAAACTGAAGATGGATAAAAGACTTAAGTGTAACTCACAACACCATAAAAATCATACAGGAAAACATAGACGAGAAAATCACAGATATTCCACACAGCAATATTTTCATCAATATGTCCCCTAGAGCAAGGGGCATAAGGAAGGGAATAAATAAATGGAACTTCATCAAAATAAAAATCTTCTGAATAGCTAAAGAAAAGATCAGCAAAATGACAAGGATCCAACCATATTAGAAAATAAATTTGCCAATGATATCACAGACAAGGGTTTGATCTCCAAAATACATAAAGAACTAGCAAGACTCCACTCCAGGAAGACAAACAACCCAATTAAAACATGGACAAAGGGACTGAACAGACACTTCTCCAAGGAGGACATAAAGAGGGTCCAGAGACACATGAAAGGATGCTCAGCATTACTAGCAATCAGAAAGATGCAAATTAAAATGTTAACAAGACACTACTTCACACCATTCAGAGTGGTCATCATAAAAGAAGCAACAAACAAGTGCTACTGAGGTTGTGAAGAAAAGAGAACCCTAGCACACTGTTGGTGGGAATGCACACTGGTGCAGCTAGTGTGGAAAACAGTATGAAACTTCCTCAAAAACTAAAAATGGAACTGTGTTTTGACTCAGCAATTCCACTTCTTGGATTATACTCTAGGAATACTGAAACACCAATTCAAAATAACCTGTGTACCCCAATGTTCCCAGCAGCACCATGTACAATGGCCAAGTGTTGGAAGCAATCTAGTTGCCCACCAGTAAATGAGTGGATACAAAAACTATGGTACATTTACACAATGGAATACTACACAGCAGAAAGAAAGAAGGAACTCCTACCCTTCATGACAGCATGGATGCAAATGTATAGCATTATGCTAAGGGAAATAATCCAGGCAGTGAAAGACAAATACCATATGATCTCACCTATAAGTGGAACTTAATCAACAAAACAAACAAATAAGCAAAATATAACCAGAGACATTGAAATAAAGAACAAACTGACAGTAATCAGAGGGGAGGGAGGAAGAGATAAGGGTTGGAAAAAGGGGAAGAGTCATCAAAAACATATATAAAGGACACATGGACAAAGCCAAAGGGGTGTGGGATTGAGGGTGGGAGGCATGCATAGGTGGGAGTGGTGGAGGAAAATGGAGACACATATACTTGAACAATGGTTTAAAAACAAAAGAAAAAAGAAGGTATACTATATCCCTGAATGAGAAGACTCAATATAATAAAGGTTTCAATTCTCCCTAAATTAACTTTTAAATTTTATAAATATTAATAATTTCATAAATCAGACAAGTTGATATTAAACTGTATAAGGAAAGATAAATAAATTGAAAAGGAAATGTCTGAAAAAGAAGAGCAATTAAGGAAGATGAGGGCTACTAGATTAAAACCTATCATAAAGTCTTACTAATTAAATCTGTGGTATGGGTCATGAATAAACAGACAGTTCAAAGGACAGAATTAAGCCCATATTCATATTGGAATTAAACATAAAGGAAGCACTGCAAATCATGGTGAAGAGCCTATCCCATAAAAAATGGTGTTGAAATTATAGAAAATGCCCATCAACATGAGAATTATGGTACAGCTATAAAATGGAATACTATGTCCCTGTAATGAGACATGAAGTGGAAGAAAACTCAGTATTTTGATTTAGAAAGTTCTTCATAAATTTTTCCTTTTACTAAATAATAATATAGAGTATTGAGTTGTATGTATAGGACAGTTCCTTTTGGGTAATAAGGAAAAATAGAAATGTACACATATTTGCTATATATGCAAAAATAAAGTGTTGACAGATACAAAAGGACATAATACTTGCTTTTAAGAGGGAGCAGACTTGAGAATATTTTCACTAAATATCTTTCTATTTTTTAAAAAATTTTAAAGCATATAACTATGTCAAAGAAAAAATTTAAATGAACATTAGGTTTTTTACAGTAGTCTCCCTTATTCGTAGTTTCACTTTTTTGCTATTTCAGTTACCATGGTCAATTGTAATTCAACAATGTTAAATGGAAAATTCCAGAAATAAACAATTTATAAGTTTTACATTGTATATGAGTATCATGTAGGCTGGCCCCATCTCATGCAGAAGTGAATTGTCTTTGTCCAGTGTCTCCATGCTGTATGCATACATACATTTCCTGTTATTTTATATATACACATATAATAAGTATATATATTATATATTTACTTATATAATATATTATAACATATATTATATATTCATTTATATAATAATATATAATATACAATATTATATAAACACACATTATATAATAGCATATTATATAAATATATACCATAAATACATATTATTTATAAATAAATTATATTATAAACATATATTAATAAATGAACATATATATTATATAATGTTATATAAATTAATATAATAAATATAATATACTAAAACTGTTTTAAATAATCATTATATCTAGTATTAAATATAATAAAATTATATATTATAAAATACATATTTATAAACAAATATATTATACAGTATATGATAATATGGTATATATTTATATTAAATATTCATTAATAAATAAATTGTATATATTATAAATATATATTTAGAAATAAATATATAACATGTTATACATATAATATGTTATTATATATAATATGTTATATCTTATATAATATAATAATATCTTATAGAATAATATCTTTTATTCTGTATTATATATTATATAAATATATATATATATATAAAATACACTGAGGCACTTACTATTGGTCCTAGAAAGAAAATAAAGGACACTAATATGATAGACAACGAGAGTGAAGATACATGCTTTGAACATGTGATCAGGAAGAACATCACAGATAGGTAACATTTTAACAGGGACACAAAGCTATGAGTGAACAACTGTGCAAAGGACCAGGTCAGTAGTAGAGAAAGCAAATATTTAAAAGACCTCACTGCAAAAACATCTTGACTTGTCTGAGGAATAGAAAGATGTCAGTAGAGACAGGTAGAGTCTTCTAGTTCTACAAGCATCACCTGCATTTCTTCCTGCTACAGCTTAATCTTCCAGACTCATCTCATAATAAGAAATGACTACTTGGATTTACTTGTGGGCTAGAATTATAGCCATATGTGTTTGGCAATGTTAAACCATATATTTTCCAATTTCACTGTGACTAGATTATTACCAGTTAGGATATAGGCAAGTTATTAGTCACCACTTCTCCTTTCCTGTACTAATTGAAGTAGTATGGTTAGTACTTGGTGCTTAGGGTAATTGCTGACTCAGTCACTTTTATGTATTGAATGTCTTTGTCTGCCACATACCTTGCAGGTAGAGATGACTCAAAAATAGAAGGCTTTTACTATGAGTATAGCAAAAGGATACTCTAAAACATTAGAATGCTGGAAGAATCCTTTGGGCCTTCTTCAACAGTATGGAAATGGCACAGACCATGTTTTTTTTCCAGTCCTTTTCCCCATGGGAAGCAGCTGGGTCCATTTGGTAGCATTGATTCCATACCAAGTTTCAAGTGTGGTTGCTTCGGTAGGGATTGGTTCAGGTAATCCAGGCATACAACCAGTTCCTGGCTTTTCTTTTTAACATAATTGGTTCAAGGATAGTCAAGTTCAGGAGGCTCAGAACTTTTGTTTAATAGTTTTGTCAAGTGATTTGTTTGCTATCTCTCCATGTTTGTGAATAAAGCAGCACATGGTATGAGTTACTTCTGGCAGCCTTCTAGTCATCTGGCAGGAATGCCAGCCTGAGGACAAAGCTGACATATGTAAAGAGAGAGGAGCTTTCAGAATTCTAGAGAAGTATTCCTGGATTGCTAACCCAGTGTCACCTAAATCCTGCGCTATAACATGTCTTTTTAAGTTCTGTGGTTTTAAAAGTCTCCTTTAATATTTGAAACAGTTTGGGTGGGAATTTCTGTCACTGGTAGGTGAAAACATATGACAAGATACACCAGAACTAAGGGACCTAACCTGACAGACTTGGCCATGTTTGTGAGACCCAGTCACCTGCAGCAGATCATGACTCCCATAAGTTAATGTTTAAGACAGGAGCAGGAGATTGAGAGATTCTCCATCTGAAATGCCCTGGTTCCATGTCTTAAGGACTCATAATAAATGTGCAACATTCCTTCAGTTTGAGATCTGTGCATGAGGAAACTTTGGTGTAAAAGAGACAGTTCTTTCTTTTCAAACAGAATTTGGTTACACTTCTTTGTGCATTCCCCTAAACATAAGTAGATTCCTTCTCCTATTAGTAAAAACAATTTGACTTATATAATTTAAAAAGTTTTTCACTTGATATTCACAGAAATGCAAGTGATTCTGAATGACAAAATTGAGAGGATCACTGGGAAAATATAGCTTCTTCTATTTGCCCATTTATCAAACATTTCCGAGTTTCCTGTCAGTTATCCAATATTTACATTCTATTAATGGCTTGACAGAAAAAAGATTTCCTTAGTTCTTATCCTTAAAACACTAACTCATTGGTGGAGAAGATAAATCTGTGCACCCACAATTAAACACAGGACCACATAGGAGGCCTGAATAACCAAGACATAGGAGATCAGGAGAGGATTCTTATTGGAAGTGCCTCCTGCCTTGACTTTGCTGTCAGTGCTGCTATTCTAAGTCACTGAAAGCAGGTTTCATAAAAGTTTTAGTAATTTTTAATTTTTTAAAATTTATTAAATTTATTGGGGTGACATTTGTTATTAGGATCATACAGGTTTTGAGTGCACACCTATATGATTAAATACTCAAAGTCAGTCAAAGTCAAAGTCAAATCATCTTCCATCACCACACATTAAGCCCTCTCTATCCCTTACCACCTTCTACCTCCCACACCCTCCTCCATTTTGTAATCACCACACTGTTGTCTGTGTCTACAAGTTTCAGTTTTATATACCACATATGAGTGAAATCTTATGATTCCTAGCTTCTTCTTGACTGACTTGTTTCACTTAGCATAATATTCTCAAGGTCCTTCCATATTGTTGCAACTGGAAGTATTTCAATTTTTCTTATAGCTGAGCAGTATTCCACCATATATTTGTACTATATCTTTGTCCAATCCCCTATTCAAGGACACTTTGGTTGTCTTCATGTCTTGGCCATTGTGAATAATGTTGCAATGAAAACAGGAGTGCATATATGTTTGCACATATATGTTTTTGAGTTTGTCAGGTACATACCCAGGAGAGGGATTGTTGGGTCATATGTTAACTATACTCTTAATTTTTTGAGGGATTGCCATATTGTTTTCCATAGTGGCTGTGCCAGTCTACATTCATACCAGCAGGGAATGAGAGTTCCCTTCCTCCACAACTTGTCCAGCACTTATTATTACATGGCTTGTTGATAATATCCATTCTGACAAATGTGAGGTAGCATATCACTGTAGTTTGGGTTTGCATTTCCCTAAAAGCTAGTGGAGATGAACATCTTTTTATATATCTTTTGATCATTTTAGTCTCTTCTTGGGAGAGGTGTCTGTTCACGTCCTCTGTCTATTTTTAATTAGATTGTTCATTTGTTTGGTGTTGAGTTTTATTATTTCTTAATATATTTTGGATATTAAACTTTTGTCAGAGCTGTTGTTTGCAAATATTTGTCTCGCATTTGGTTGTTGCCTTTTTGTTTTGTTATTGGTTTCTTTTGCTGTGCAGAAGCTTTTTAGTTTACTGTAGTCTTGTTTATTTATTTTTACCTTTGCTTCCCTTACCTTTGGAGTCAAATTCATGAAAACTTCACTACAACCAAGGTCCATAACTTTAGTACCAATTTCTTCTTCTATGTAATTTATTGTTTTAGATCTTATAT
This sequence comes from Phyllostomus hastatus, assembly GCF_019186645.2. Lineage (NCBI taxonomy): Eukaryota > Metazoa > Chordata > Mammalia > Chiroptera > Phyllostomidae > Phyllostomus > Phyllostomus hastatus. The sequence goes on from NW_025333543.1 coordinate 7,964,175, forward strand.
TTAGCTCTTTGATCCATTTTGAATTGATTTTTGTATATGGGGACAAATTTTAACCTAGTTTAATTATTTTGCATGTGGCTTTCTAGTTTTCCTAGCACTATTTATTGAAAAGATTTTATTACCTCTCAACTTTTTGGATCCTTTGTTGAAAATTATCTGCCCATATACATGATCTTTCTTCCCCCTTGGGTTCTCAGTTCTCTTCCATTGATCTGTGTGTCTGTTTTTCTGACAATACCATGCTTTTTAAAAAAATTATTGTAGCCCTGTAGTATAATTTGAAGTGAGGTAGTGTGATACCTCTGGCTTTGTTCTTTTTTTCTCAGAATTGCCTTGGCTATTCAGATATTTTGCAGTTCCATAAAAATCTGATTATTTCTTTTAAAAATGAGATTAGGGTTTTGATGAGGATTGCACTAAATATTCATATTTCTTTTGGTAATATGTTCATTTTAACTATGTTGATTCTTCCAATGCATGAACATGGAGTATGTTTCCATTTTGTGTGTCTTTGTTAAATCTTTTTTAATAATGCTTTGTAGCTTTCAGTATGTAGGTTTCTCACACCCTTTGTTAAGTCTATTTCTATTTTCAGATATTTTATTCTTTTGGTTGCAATTGCAAAAGGATTGTTTTTCATTTAATTTTCTGAAATTTCATTGTCAGTGTATAGGAAGGCAATGCATTTTTGTACCTTGATTTTACAATATGCTACTTGTTTATTGTTTCTAACATTTTTTTTGATGGAGTCTTTAGGGTTTTCCAGGTACAGAATCATGTCATCTGTAAAAAATGACATTTTTACTTCTTCTTTCCCAATTTGGTTGCCTTTTATTTCTTTCTCTTGCCTGATGGCTATGGCTAGGACTTTCAGTTTCATGTTAAATTGCAATCACAAGAGTGGTCATCCTTGTCTTGTTCCTGATTTTAGAGGAAAAGCTTTCAGTTTTTCACCATTGCTATGCTATTGGCTAACAATTTGTCATATACGACCTTCATTATGTTGGAAAGTACCTACTTTCTTTCTATACTTCTTTTATTGAGTATTTTATTCATAAATAGATATTGTATCCTGTCAAATGCTTTTTCTGCATCTATTGATATGATCATAATATTTTAATCTTTTCTTTTGTTAAGGTGTGGTATTATATTGACCTATTTGTGTATGTTGAATTATTCCTGTGCTCCTAGAATAAACCCCACTTGATCATGATGCATTATTTTTAATGTATTGTAGTATTTGATTTGCTGCTATTTTGTTTAGGATTGTTTTCATCTGTAGTCATCAAAATTATTGGTTTGTAGTTTTCTTTTTTTCTGTTATTCTTGCCAGGCTTTAGTATAAGGGTTATGTTGGCTTCATAAAATGTGTTAGAATGTATTGCCTCTTCAATTTTTTGAAAGAATTTAGAAGGATAGGTTTCAAATATTTAAATGTTTGATAGAATTCACTAGTGAAGCCATCCAGTTCTGGAATTTTACTTTTTGTGAGGTTTTTGCTGGTTGTTTCCAATTTCCTCATTGCTGATTGGTCTATTTAGATTTTCCAGTTCTTTATGATTCAGTCTAATAAGGTTATATATTTTCAGGAATTTACCCATTTTTCTAGTTTATTGAACTTGATGGCATATATTCTTTCACAGTATTCTATGTAGTATAATCCTTTGCATACCTGCAGTGTGTATGGTAACTTCTCCACTTTTATTTCTAGTTTTGTTTATGTGGTTCTTTTCTCTTTTGTATAATATATATAATACAATATATAATATATAATAAATCAATGTATCATTATATAGTAATAATCAATGCATTGTATATAATAATTTATAATATATACTTTATTGATATATAATAAATTAATATATTATACTATAATAATGAATTATATATTCATATAATGTATAATGCTTATTTGTATAATATATATTTCCCTTTTCTCTTTTATCATATATATATCTATATACTTTATCCATTTATTAATTGATGGATAGTTAAGTTGCTTCCACATATTGGCTATTATAAATAATGCTGCAATGAATAATATGCAATAAAGGTACATATGCCTCTTGGAATTAGTATTTTGCATTGCTTTAGATAAGTATCCAGAAATGGGATTACTGGTTCATTCTTTCTCTCTTATTACAGCCTATGTTTTAAAATATATTTTGTTTGGTATATATACTGCTACCTCAGCTATTTTTTCCATTAGCATAATTTTTTTTCTTCCTTTACTTTCAGTCTGTATTGTCTTTCAAACCAAGTGGCAGGATAGGTAAAGGTCTTGTTATATTATCCACTTGGCCACCCTGTGTTTTTTTATTAGAACATTTAATTCACTTACATTCAGAGTAATTATTGATAGGTATGTAGTTATTGTTGTTTTATTATTTCTACCTTTTAGTGTTTTTCTCTCCTTCTTAAAGAAGTCCCCTTAACAACTTTTGTAATACTGGTTTGATGGTGATTAATGCCTTTAGATTTTTCTTATATATAAAGCTGTTTATCTGCCCTTCAATTCTAAATGTTAGTTTTGCTGGGTAGAGTAATCTTGGTTGTATGTTCCTGCTTCTCATCACTTTGAATATTTCTTGTCAATCTCTTTTTTCTTGCAAAGTTTCTGTTAAGATATCAGCTGACATTCTTATGAGAGAAAAACTTGTAACTAACTGCTTTTTTCTTCCTGCTTTTAATATTCTCTCTTTTTCTTTAATCTTTGGCATTTTAATTATTGTGTGTGTTAGTGTTGGCATTTTTGAGCTTGTCTTGTTTGGAACTATTTTCATTTCGTGGATGTGTGTGTGTCTATTTCCTTTTCCAAATTAGGAAAGTTTTTTATCATTATTTTTTCAAATAGGTTTTCAATTCATTTCTCTCTCTGTTCTCCTTCTGGTACTCCTATGATGGAAATGTTGGTGTGCTAAATTTTTTTCCCAGAGGCCCCTTAAACTATTCCTATTTTTGATACCTTTTTTCTTTTTGTTGTCCTATTTGTGTTTCTTATTACCTTGTCTTCCTGCTGATTGCTGATATGCAATTGCTGATATAATATTCTGCTTTACCTACTTTATTGTTGATACCCTCTTATGTATTTTGTATTGTAGTTATTTTATTCTAAATATCTAACTGGTTATCTTTATTTTTTTCTTACCTTCATTTTTTTGTTTTTTATCTCTGTTGAAGTTCTCACTGAAATCACTGAGCATCTTTATAACTAGTGCTCCAAACTCTGCATCTGATACATTGCTTGTCTAAATGTTGTTTAGCACTTTTTCTGGAGTTTTATTCCTCTGTTTTGTTTGGGATATGTTTCTTTGTCTCCTCATTTTCCTGACTCCCTGTGCTTTTTTCCTATGTATTAGGTAGATTCACTACATCTCTCAGTCTTGTTAGAGTAGATGTCTGTCATAGGAGTTGCAGTCTTCTTGGTCATCTGAGCCAGGTACTCCAGGTGTGTCCCTTGTGTGGGTTGTGTGTTCCCACCTTTGGTAGTTAAACCTCCATTCTGTTGGCATTTCAATGAGAGGGATTGCCCCACAGGCTGATTGATTGTGAGGAATTGCCTTGATTAAAGTAGAGATGCTATTGTTCAGGGGCTGACTCCATAGAGTAGGGTTCATTTTATTGGGCCTCTTGTGTCTCCTGCACTTGCCTCTTGGATGTGCTATTTGTGGAGGTGGTTGGGGAGGTCTCTGGTGTCATCTGAATCTAGCCACCTGGTGTGCTGATTTTGGTGCCTTTTAGGAAAGTCTAAATGGAGGTCAAGGTTGGCCACTGCCTGTGCCCAGCTCAGGGTCCACTGGTGTGAGCTACGAAGTGATCTTCAGAAGATGCCACTTGTGCTGGGCTTGGAGATGCCTGGGAGAAGCTAAGCTGAGAACCAAAGTGACCTGCCTTTAGTTCTGGACTTGGAGCCACTTAGTAAGAGGTACAGACCATGGTGAGGCCAGATTCTACTTCTTTGGGGTTTATGAACATTTGAGAAATTTTAGGAAAGTCCCCAGTGTCAACCTAGATAGTCTGTTTGTATGGAAAAACCAATGGAAGGGGCTCAAGGTAATTCACAAGCTGTGTGGGGTGAAGTCTCAGCAAATCACCAAAGTGAGACAAATAGAGTTAGTTTAGCCAGGTTGATAGAAATTCAAACTTGAAGTGGTCCTGCACCTGCAGGCTGAGTGGGGTTTGGTATTAACCAAGAAACAATGTCATCTATCAGCACTTCTGTCTGAGAAAAAGCTGCCTTTCCAACCCTTGCCCTGAATCCAGACAGTTCAGTTTCTTTACATATGTCCAGGTGCTTTTTCAGATGCGTCCTTGACAATGGAGCTCATAGTGAATGAGTCTGTCTTCAGTGAATAAATCTTCGTGAGGACTCTAAGAACACCTGAGATTCCAGGAGCTCTCCATCTGACTAAGCCACAATCACTGCTGGTTTTTACAGCCATAAATTATGGGAACTTCTCTTTCTGATACTGGAGCCTTTGTGGGGCTAGGATCCCTTGGTCCTCAGGAGGGACCCCATCAGCTGAGATATCTTTCCCATTTTTCACTCAGCACTCTGATGGTATGGGGCCTGCTTGTTCTGGGTCTCCACCCTTCCCATCAATGTCAACATGGCTTTTTATGTATATCTGTAGTTATTGGATTGCTGTTTATCTAGTCCTTAAATGGTTCTCAATGATGGTTTTTCTGTAGTACAGTTGTAATTTTGATGCATTCATGGGAGGAGGCAAGCACAGCTTTTACTTATAGCACCTACTTGACTAAAAGTCTAAAACTATTTTTTGATTGATTATAAGGATTCTGAATATGTTCTGGATGTCAATTCTTTCCTGGTTATACTATAGTAGATATGTTTTTTTAGTCTGTGGTTTTTCTTTTTTCTTTAAAACAAATTTTAAACTTTGATATAGACAAATTTTTCAATTATTCTCTCTGAGTTGTGTTTTATATATCTTGTCTACAAAATTTTTGTACTCTTGCTGAAGATATTTTACATATTACTTTTTAATAGCATAAATTTTAATTTACACATTTAAATAAAATTATTTTTATGCTTATTCTTGTATATATAACAAAGTCATGATCAAATCTTTTTATCCCAACTTAACCCAATATCACTTATTAAGTAATAACCTCTCTCTAAAATGATTGTAATGCACTATGTTGTGATAAATACTTGAGTATTTTTCTATGTACTATCCTCCATTTTATTTATCTGTTAAATATGTTTGCCAGTTCCACACTGCTTTACTCCCAAGTTTAAAATAATCATTAATGTCCAAAGGCATATGTTCCTACTCCCTTCCTTGAGAATTTTATTTGCTACTTACAGGGCATCATGTAAATCTAAAGAACTGTTTTCTGGTTTTATGAATTATGTACAAAGTTTTAATAAAATTGCATTTATATTTATTTTATGATTGTATTTTTTTATTTTTATGGTTGACACTATTGTAGATGTCCCCATTCTAACCCTTTGCCCCTCTCCTTTCAGTACCCACTCCTCCTTCGCTTTGACCATCACCACACAGTTATCTGTGTTCATGGGTTATACATATATATTCTTTGGCTAATCCATTCATTCTATTTCATCCAGTCCCATATCCACCCTCTCCTCTGATGACTCAGCCTGCTCCATGTATCGAAGCCTCTGTTTTTATTTGATTTGTCAGTTTATTTTGTTCATTTTATTCCACATATAAGTGAGATCATATAGTATTAGTCTTTCTCTGACTGGCTTATTTAACTTAGCATAATAAGATCCAGGTCCATCAATGCTGTTGCAAAAGGTAAGATTTCCTTCCTTTTTATGGCCACATAGTATTCCATTGTGTAAATATACCACATCTTTTTTATCTACTCATCTAATAATGGGCACTTGAGCAATTACCAAGTCTTGACTATTGTAAATAATGTTGCTGTGAACATAGGAGTAAATATATTCTTGTGAACTGATGTTTCAGGATTCTTAGGGTATTATCCAGAAGTGGGATCACTGAGTCAAAGGCAGTTCAGTTTTTAATTTTTTGAGGAAACTCCATATTTTTTTCACAGTGACTATGCCAGTCTTCATTCCCACCGATAATGCAATAAGTTTCCATTTTATCCACGGCCTCTCTAGCACCTGTTGTATGTTGATTTATTGATGTTGGCCATTCTTTTGGTATGAGGTGATATATCATTGTGTTTTTTATTTATTTATTTTTATCCTTACCTGAGGGCATTTTTTCATTGCTTTTTGAGAGGGAGGAAGGGAGAGAAAGAAACATCAATGCAAGAGAGAAGCATATATTAACTGTCTCCTGTTCACGTCCAGACCAGAGATTGTACACGTCTGGTTGGTGGACTGAACCTACCATCTAGGCATATGCCCTGACTTGAAGTTGGACCTGCAACCCTCTGACTACAAAATGATGCTCCAAACAACTGGGTCATATCAGCCAGGTCTCAATGTGGTTTTAAATAGCATCTCTCTTATGATTAGTGACTTCAAGCATTTCTATATGTCTCTTGGCCATCTGTATACCCTCTTTGGAGAAGTGTTTATTCAGGTCCTTTGCCCATTTTTTAAATTGGATTCTTTGGTTTTGGAATTCTTTGGTTAAGTTGTATAGATTCTTCATATATTTTAGAGATTAATCCCTTACCGGATATATTATTGGAAAAACTGTTCTTCCATAGATGGGTTCCCTTTTTATTTTGTTGATGGTTTCTTTTGCTATGTTGACATTTTGTAGTTTGATGTAGTCACATTTGTCATTTTTTCTTTTGTTTCACTTGCCCAAGGATATAAAATATTATATATATTTCCCAGAGAAATGTCTGAGATTTTACTGCCTACCTTTTTTCTATAATATTTAGGATTTTTATAGTTTTGTGACATATTTGTCTTTTATCCATCTCAAGATTATTCTTGTGTATAGTGTAGGTTGCCAGTGTAGTTTTATTGTTTTGCATATATCTATCCAATTTCTCCATCACAATGTACTGAAGAAATTGTTTTTATCCCATTGTTAGTCTTGCCTCCTTTGTCAAATATTAATTGACCATATAGGTGCTTGATTTCTGGACTCTGTGTTCTTTTCCACTGATGTATATGCCTGTCGTAATGCCAGTACCAGGCTGTTTTTATTACAGTGGACTGATGTGTCAGGTATTGTGATATTTCCAACTTTGTTCTTATTTCTCAAGATGGGTGAGTCTATTTGGGGTCTTTTTGGTTTCATACAAAGTTTTGAAATATTTGTTTTAGGTATGTGAAATATGTCATTGATATTTTAACATGAATTGCATTGAATATGTAGGTTGCTTTGCATAGTATGGATATTTTAATGATGTTAATTCTTCCAATCCATGAACACAGCATATACTTCAACTTATTTGTTATTTTTATTAAATAATTTTTATTGTTATGTTGTCCCAATTTTTCCCCCTTTGCCCTCCTCTGCCCATCCCATCCCTTGCTCCCTGTCTTCCTCAATTTATTTCTTTAATGTTCTGTAGTTTTCCATGTATAGGTCTTTTACCTCAGTAGTTAAAGTTATTCTTAAGTAACTTATTTTTGTTGTTATTTGAATAGTAAATGACACTGTTTTCTTGGTTTCTCTTTCTGATAGTTTATTGGTGGTGTATAAAAATGCCACTGATTTCTGGACAATAATTTTGTATCCTGCTACTTTTCTGAATTCATTTATGAGTTTTATGTGTACAATATCATGCCATCTGCAAATAATGAGATTTACTTCTTCCTTTCCAATTTGAATTTTTATTTCTTCTCCTTGTTTGATTGCTGTGGCTAGAACTTTCAGTGCTATGTTGAATAAAAGAGTTGAAAGTGGACATCCCTGTCTTATTCCCAATCTTAAGAGAATCACTTACACTTTTTGCCCATTGTGTATGATATTGGCTGTGGGTTTGTCATATGTGGACTTTCTTGTGTTGAGGTGTATTCCTTCTGTTCCCATTTTGATGAGAGTTTTTATCATAATGGGTACTGGATTTTATCAAATAATTCTTCTGCATTTATTGATATGCTCATGTTTTCATCTTTCATTTTGTATGGTTTATCATATTTATTGGTTTGTGAGTACTGTACCAAACTTACATCCTTGGAATATACCTCAGATGATCATGGTGTATGATTTTTTAATGTATTGCTGGATTAGGCTATTTGCTAATATTTTGTTGAAGATTTTAACATTTAAGTTCATCAGGATCATTGGCCTATGACTTTTTCTTGGTAGTGTCTTCTTCTGGTTTTGAAATTAGAAAAATGCTGGCCTTATAAAATGAGTGTGGCAGTTTTATCTTCTCTTGAATTATTTAGAATAGTTTGAGAAAGATGGATGTTAGTTCTTCTTTGAATGTTTGGTAATATTCACCTGTGAAGCCACCTGGTCCATGACTTCCATTGTTGAGAGTTTTTTTGATTACTGCTTCAATTTTACTAGTTGTAATCTATTCATTTTCTCTGATTCTGATTCATCTTTGGAAGATAGACTTTTTTTCTAGGAATTTATTGATTTCTCCAAGATTATTCAATATGTTGGAATACAGTTATTTGTAATTTTTTAAAACAATCTTATGAATTCCTTTTGTGGTGTTGTTACTTCTCCTCCTTCTTTTTGATTTTATTTATTTGGGTCCTTTCTCTTTTTTCTTGATGGTCTGGTTAAATATTTGTCTATGTTGTTTATCTTTTCAAAGAAGCAGCTCTTGATTTAATTGATCTTTTGTGCATTTATTAAAGATTCTATTTTTTTTTCTGCTCTAATCTTTATTATTTTCTTATTTCTACTCACTTGGGGACTTTGTTGTTCTGGTTTCTTCAAGTGTGACATTACATTGTTTGAGTTTTTTTCTTATTTCTTCAGGTTGGCCTGTAATGCCATGAATTTTCTTCTTAGGCTGTTTTCACTGTGTCCCATAGATAATGGGGTTGTTGAAACATTTTCAATTTGTTTTAAGGTAATTTTTGAATTCTTTCTTGATCTCATTGATAACCCACTCATGATTTAGTAACATGTTAGTTAGCCTCCAAGACTTTGTGGGGTTTTTTTTCTTATGGTTGATTTATAATTTCATACCATTATGGCCAGAGAAGGTGTGTGATATTATTTCAATCTTCTTATTTTTTAATTGTCACCCAAGGACATGTTTTTATTGATTTTAGAGACAGGTAAGAGAGAAATGCAAAAGAGAAACATCAATCCTGTGTCTCCCATGCCTGCTCCAACCAGGAATAAAACCCATAACCTAGGTATGTGTCCTGATCACAAATCTAAACTAGAAACTTTTTATCCCTATGGGACAGTGCTCTAACCAATTGAGCCACATGGCCAGGGCTCAATGTTCTTAAATTTATTGAGACTCAATGTGGTGTATCCTATAATATGTTTCATATGTGCTTGAAAAGAATGTATATTCTTCTCTGAATGAAGTGTAAATGCTCTGAAGATATCAATTAAATTTATCTGATCTAGTGTGTAATTTAACACAACTATTTCCTTATTGATTTTCTGTCTGGTAGATCTATCCCTTGATATCAAAGAGATGTTAAAATTTCCTAACATGACTGCATTGTTGTCAATCTTTCTCTTTATGTACATCAAGATTTACTTATGTTTTTAGGTAGTCCTACTTGGGAGCATAAATGCTTACCAGAATTATATCCTCTTGTTGGATTGCTCCATTTATCATTATGTAGTGTCCTTCTTTGTCTCTTACTATAGACTTTATTTTAAAGTCTATTTTTTAAAATGTAAGTATTGTTACTCAGCTTTTTGTTCATTTACATTTGTATAAAATATCTTTTTCCATTTTTTTTTACTTTTAATCTGTGTGTATCTTTCATTCTGAGGTGGTTATCTTGTGGACAACATATATATGGGTCTTGTTTTCTTATCTAATCAGCTGCCCTATGTCTTTTGATTAGAGTATTTAATATATTCATATTTAAATTGATTATTGATAGGTATGTATTTATTGCCATTTCATTGTTTTACTTCTGTTTCTTTCTCCTCCTCTTCCTTTCCTCCTCACTCTCCTCCTTCTTCTTTCTCTCCTCCTTCTCCTTCTTCTTCTTCTCCTCCTACTCCTTTTTAACATTTCTTGTAACATTTCTGGTTTTGTGTAGAAAAACCCCTTTAACTTTTGCTTCTTTGGGAAGCTCTTTATTTCATTATCAATATTAAATGATAGGATAAATTGCTGGATAAAGTAATCTTTCATGCCAATCCTTTTTGGCCTGTTGAGATATCACTGACAGTCTTAACAGAACTCTTTTGTAGGTAATTAACTACTTTTCTCTTGCTGCTTTAAAGACTCACTGTGTCTTTAACCTTTTCCATTTTAACTATGATGTCTCTTGGTATGATACCCTTTGGATTTTTCTTGTCTGGGACTTTCTGCACTTCCTGGACTTGTGTGTCTCCTTCACCAGGATAGAGAATATGTCAGTTATTATTTCTTCAAACATGTTCTCTATTTCTTTCTCTCTCTTCTCCTTGTTATGCCTATGCTGAGGATGCTGTTATGTTTCACGTTGTCCAAAAGTTTCCCTAAACTATTCTCATTCTTTTTTTATTCTTTTTTTTTCACTGTACTGACTGGCTGTTTTTTTTTTTCTATTTTGTCCTCCTAATTGCTGATTCAATCCTCTGTCTCATCCAACCTATATTTTACTCCTTCCAGTGTATTTCTGATGTCAGATATGTGATTTTTCATTTCCAACTTGTCCTTTTTTTCATGATTTTTATATCCTCTTTCATGCTGTTGAGCATGATAATAACCATAACTTTTTTTTATCTTTATCCTTGGATTTTAAAGAGAGGGAAAGGGACGGCAAAAGGGAGAGAGATAAACATCAATGTGAGAAAGAAAAACATAGATTTGTTGTCTTTCTCATATGCACCCCAACTGGAAACTGAACCTGCAACCTAGATATGTGCCTTGACTGGGAATAGAATGCTATACTCATTGGTTTGTGGGTGATGCTCAATCAATTGAGCCAAACCAACTAGGGCATTATAACCATAACTTTGAACTCTGTATATGATAAATTGCTTGTCTCTATTTTATTTAGCTCTCTTCCTGGAGTTTTTTCTATTCTTTTATTTGGGACTTTTTTCTTTGTATCTCCATTTTGACTGTCTCTTTGTATTTATTTCTATGTATTAGATATAACTGCTATGACTCCCAGTCTTAGATGGGTGACCTATGTGGTAGGTATTATGGGAGATCCAGTGGTGTAGCCACCCTGATCCCCTGAATATTGTCTGCCAGAGTTGTACTTTGTATGGGTCATATAAGCCTTCCTTTTATAATTGGGTATTGTTTGCTATTGATCTATTTATGGTAGGGTTCTATTTTCAGGCTGGCTGACTTAAGGTTCAACCCCAACCATGGCATGTAAGCTGCTATACAGGGGCCAACACAACAAAATAATACAGAACAGAACAGAACAAAACACAAAACCAAAGACCAACCAAAAAAGAATTAAAAAAAGAAAAAAGAATAAGAAAAGAAAAAAGGAATAAGAAAAACAGAATGAGAAGAAAAACATGAAAGAAAAGGAATATGAAAAATAAAGAAAATAAAATATAATAAGAATAGAAGGATGGAAAAACAAGAAGAAAAGATAAGGATAAATGAAATAAGAAAAGATAAAAATAGAAAAGAAAAAACAAGTAAAATAATAAAAAACAAGTGTGAAGTTCACCTCAGCAAATGTTAGTGCCTGTTGCAATCTTCTTTTACATATGCTGTTTGAGAAGCTTGTTGGATTCTTCTCTGATGTTGTCTGAAATTGGCTACTTGGTGTGGTGGTTGTGGGTCTCTTGAGAGGGACTCTGATGTAAGCCAATGACAGACACTGTCTATGCCTCACCTTCAGCAACCTGTTTGAAGCTACAAGCAATCCACAGGTTTTGGCTGCTTCTGCAGGGCTTAGCTGCATATGGGGAGGTTCAAGCTGCACTTTAAAGATGGTTTTTACCAGCACCAGATCCCAGCGGCTGGTGGGCAAATATCACAATGCACCCAGAGGTCTGCCTCCTGACTCTGCCTGCCAGCTGGCTTTTAGGATTAGTCAATGAAAAAGCTCATTCACTGAAAACTCTTGTGGGATCAGGAGAATAGGGTTTTTGGATTTCCTCTGAAGCAGAGGTGCCATTCAGATTTCCAGGAATATGGTGGGTGTGATTCTTTGCTCCAGAACCATAGTCTGAGTGTTTCCCAAATTTTTTCCATGACCTTGGAAGAGAAGAACCCCTACTAATCAAGCAGATGCGGCCTCCAGAGCAGAGTTTGGTTCTCCCAGAAGCTGGGTCGTTGTTTCTATCTTATTATCCATAGGGGGAAGCACCCATTAGGTTCATGGGAAAGTGGAGGGAATGGCTCAATCCAAAGCCTGTCACTGACACCCCCTGAGTCTTCCTAGACTTCTACATGCCAGCCTAGCTGCTGATTCCTCAGCAGGGTTTACTAACCACACAAGGGAAATTTGAGAGAGTAGGATAATTGCTTTTTCCCAGACTGATGCTGTGTAGAAGAAATTACTCTGCCCTAGAAAGATGGCTGCTGTAGTATTAAGGGATGACTCAGTACTGGAACTCTGATGGCTGTTCTATAACTCTCCCCAAAGCCACAAACCCCAGACTCTCTTCATGCAACTCCAATCTCCACTGCCCTTCCCCTAACAAAGCACAGGGAGAGAGGCTGCAAATAAAATTTTGTATATTGGCCCTTTAAAAAAGTGCCTTTGTTTCCATTAGGCTTTGCCTCTTCTTAGTGGGCAGAAACTCCATCACTTTTTATGGCCATACACTAGGTTGGTGCCTGTTCCTGGCTCTGGTACTTTGGGCAAGGCAGAACGACCTGGGGAGCCTGGCCTGGTGTTTAAGCATCACACCTTTCATGGGGAACCTGCTGCAACTAAGATATTCTTTCTTTATCTCAGCTGCCTTCTCAAGGGAGCTGGGCCAGTCCCTTTCATGTCTCCACCCTTCCTACAAGTCTTGAGGTGGCTTCTTCTGCATTTCTTTGGTTATAAGTCTCCTCTTCAGAAGCATTTAATTGTTAATTCAAGGTCAGTGTTCCATAATTTAGTTGCATTTCCAATTTGGTTGTGGAAGGAGGTGGGAGTAAGATTAACCTACTCTGCTGCTATCTTGAAAAACTCAGAAAATTGCATTTAATTCAAAGATTAATTTGGGCTGGAAATCTCCAAGCCCAGCATAAGTAGCAGCCATCTCAGATTGCTTTATAGCTCAGACAGGGCGACTCTGGGCAAAACACATCTTGAGGGCTGACTTTGGCCTGTGCCATGTGGGAAAGCCCAGGGCCTATGCAACCAGTGGACAGATACAGACCATGTTGGAGCACCACCTCCCTGCCTCTGCACAGCTGATCCTCCACAGAGGGCAGAGATTGATGGTAAGTGGTTGACACTTGCAGCTGACTGGTCTGGGTAAATCCCTCCCATTGATCTGCCAACAGCAACCATGGCTCATGTTACCAAGTCTTGTTTATTAGACCATGTTACCAATACAGGGAGTTATAGCAGCTCTACATAATACATAGAAACACAGGGAAGAGACAAAGAAACATGGCCCAAATAAAATAAAGTATCCAAACTCTAGAAAAAAATGAAAGAAAATGGAGATAGGCAATCTATCAGATTCAGAGTTCAAAACACTGGTTATAAGGATGCTCAAGGAATTTAGTGAGACCCTCACAGCGTAAAAAAGATCCAGTCAGAAATGAAGGATACACTAACTTAAATAAAGAATAATTTATAGGGAAGCAACAGGAGACTGGATGAAGTCAAGAATCAAATCAATGATATAGAACACAAGAAAGTAAAAACAAACAAACAAACAAACAAACAAAAAACAAAAAAAGAAACCCAATCAGGACAACAAGATGAAAAAAGAATCCCCTTAAACAAGGATAGTATAAGCAACCTCTGGGACAACTTCAAGTTTTCTGACATTCACATCATAGGAATGCCAGAAAGAGAAGAGAAAGAGAAGGAAATTAAGAATCTATTTGAAAAAAATAATGAAAGAAAACTTCCCTAATTTGGTGGAGTAAATAAACATGCAAGTTTAGGAAGCACAGAGAGTCCCAAACAAGATGGATGCCAAGAAGCCCACTCCAAGACACATCATAATTAAATTGCCAATGGTTAAAGATAAAGAAATAATCTTAAAAACAGCAAGAAAAAAACAGTTAGTTAACTACAGGGTTAATCCCATAAAGCTGTCATTTGATTTCTTAGAAGAAACTTTGCAGGCTAGAAGGGATTGGCAAGAAATATTCAAAGTCTTAAAAATCAGGGACCTACAGCCAAGATTGTTCTACCCAGCAAAAATATCACTTATAATTGAGGGCAGATAAAGAGCTTCCCAGACAAGAAAAAACTAAAGAAGCTCATCATCACCAAACCATTATCATATGAAAAGTTAGAGGGACTTATTTAAGACAAAGATCAAATATGAACAGTAAAATGGCAATACATACATATCTATCAACAATTGAATCTAAAAAACAGACTAAGCAAACAAGAAGAGAGATAGAATCATAGAAATGGAGAGGATTTTAATGGCTGCCATATGAGAGGGGGATATGGGGAAATGGGTGAAGAGATGAGGGAATTAAGAAGTACAAATAGGTAGTTACAGAATAGCCATAAGGATGTAAAGTACAGTATAGGACATGGAGTAGCCAAAGAACCTACATACATGACACTTGGACATGAACAATGGTGAGGGGATTGCTTGAGAGAGTGGTAGGTGCTCAGTGAAGAGGGTCAATGGGAAAGAAATTGGCATAACTGTAATGGCATAATCAATAAAACATAATTAAAAATATAAAAATAAACTTATAATGACATCCACTCCTACTTTGCACTTGAGTAGCTTGTTATAAGAGAAATTTCATGTGCCTTCTTTAAGAGTGAGTTGTCCAGAGTTTTTAATTTAAAAAATAAAGATTAATTTGGAAAAATTTATATCTTTAGTATGTCAAGTCATGCCCTCTATGAAAGATTTTGTGCCTTAAAATGTTTTGTAATATTTTTCTACATCTTGTACATTTCTATTAGGTTTATAGCTTTGTTTTTAAATTTTCTACTCCATGACAGATGCAATTTTTACATTATTGATTTCTGTAATTCTTGGAATTTTTCCATTTAATCTAGGTTTTCTAAGTAGTTAGTCCACAGTTGTTCAAAGTATTCTTTTTTCATTCATTTTAGTTTTGTAATATTTCTGCTGATTTCTCTTTTGCTCCTGATTTTAGTAATTTAAGTCTTTTATCTTTTTTTTTCTTGGTCAGCCTAAACAATTGATCTTTGTGTATTGACATTTAATCCAGAAATCTTGCTGTATTTTTTTTTTAGTTATAATATACCTTTGTAGATTTTTTGGATTTTCTGTATAGACAATCTCTGAAAACACTTTTCTTCCTTTATAATACTAATATATTTTAGTTCACTTTACAAATATAAATTTATTAGCTAGTACAATATTAAAGTAGCAATGATGGGTGTATTTTGATTTTGGTAGAGTCATAAAAATTAACGATTCAAGAAAAAGTATTCAAAATTGGAAAAATGTAAAAGGAAAAACTTGGTGCTTTTCTATTGCTTGTAACTTTGATGGACTTTGTATCAACAAAATGATTGTAGAATTCTTAAGTGGTTGAAGTGAACTGGCAGAAAATTAATTGCAAGGTAAATTATTCATGCATTGCAGAAAAGCAAATGATCCCATAGGAATGCAAAGAAATTTTGTTTGGTAGTCTTTTTTTCAGTAACTTACTCCACTGATTTGTCTTTGCACTTTGTTGAAAATCAGCTGTCCATATATTTTCAGGTGTGTTTATGAACCTCTATTATGTTCTATGGACCTCTTTGATGAATTTACATCAATACCACACTGTCTGGATTACTGTACCTTTATAACATGTTGTAAAAGCACATAGTGTATGTTTGAGAATTTTTTTCTCTTACATTTTTATATGAATTTCAGAATTAGCTGGTCAGTTTTTACAAATAAGAAGCTGAGACTTTAGTTGGGGTTGTTCTGAATGTATGAATCAATTATTGGAGAAATGGAATCTTAATGATATTAAGCCCTCAGACCCATAAATATTATTATTTCCATTTATTTAAGTCCTCTGTAATTTCTCAGTTTCCCAGTTTACAATGTATAAATCTTACATATATTTTGTCATATATATCCTTAATTATTTTTTTTATTTTGATGTTATTATGAATGATATGTTTTCTTTCTTTCTAATATATAGAAATATAATTTTTATAAATTTTAAAAATAAATTTGATAATCTTGCCATTAGTCCTAGTAGCTTATTTTATAGAATCCATCAGATTTTCTACACATTTGATTATGTTTTTTTGTGAATAAAGACTGGTTTACTTATCTTTTTCAATGTGGATTTATTTATTTATTTATTGTGGAATGTTATTTATTTATTTTTGCCTGACTGATTCATTGGCTAGAGCTCACAGTGGGAATTGAACAAAGTTGTGAAAGTTATATGTTCCTGATCTTTCAGGGAGAAAAGATTTAGAGTTTTACCATTAAATAAGTTTGACAGAGATGTTTCAATTATGCCCTTTTTCAGGTTATGGAAGTTTCCTTCTGCATTAGTTATCTATTGCTACATAGAAAAATTATACCAGAAGTTAATGGTTTAAACAACAGCATTTATTATCCTACAGTATCTGTGGGTCAATAATCCAGATACTAGCAGTATCTTTGGACTCTGAGGCCGTAGCCATTTTAAGATTCAACTGGGAAAGAGCTACTTTCCAGCTCACTCATCTGGATGTCTCTTCTGAAATGTAGTTGAATTACTTGGAAATAGTTTGATTCTTTTAAGTCTTACTTATGGTTTCTGGAAGGATGGAATTATGGCCATCTAGGGCTAAATATTTCTCACTGAGGCAAGATCTTCCTAAGTACATTACACACTCCTATGATGAATATTTTTCCAATCTGTTTCAGAAAGCAGAGTGTCAACAGAAATTAAAGTTTGGACTCAGTTAAAGTGGAGAGCTCTTGGTAAACATCTTATAGTTTAAACTAAGAATGTTTATGTCCTGTGAGTAAGAACTATGTTATAAAAGTCATAAATATGCCTTTGGAGTAGTAGCAAAGTTGAATCATACTCATTTTAATAAAGCCTAAAACCAAGTCTTGACAGCTGCAATTTACCTTCTGATAATTTAACATTTTACCAAACTATTTTTACTCTCCAGAAGAAAATAACATAACCCAGAGTTTTTTTCTAGTATATATTTAAAATGTTTAGAATATAATCCATTATTGTTAGACACATGAGGTAGCAGGAAAAATTTACTGATAAACAGGAGATTTTTAAAAAGTCAATATGAGCCAATCCAGGGACAGTCCAGAATTTGGTTTAGCAGAAAATGACTTCAAAAATAATATTCCAAATACTTTTATTTCTGCAAAAATACATATATTTTGAATTTAGAAGCTAGTTAAAAAAACTTTGTTTCTTTTCCTGTGCTAACAATTCTACACTCTCATAGGTAAATAAATGACCTTATAAGGGTAGATGAGGGTCAGTAAATAAAAAGGAGAAACATAAAAAATACAGCTAAATAATGTGTTATCCTTGTTCAAATTTCAATTTTAAAAGTAAGTGAAATACAATTTTATGCCTGTTAAATTAAGAAAGAAGAAAATAGGTATTAAGATGAGTCTCAGTATTAGTTGAGTGTTTACATTCTTATACTCAAGCAATATAGCATTTTATCAGAAATATTTAAAATCCTTAACATATTTGACACTGATTTCACTTAAAGGACTATAACTTAAAAAACCAAGTTCAATTTCAACAAAGCTTTATATGTAAATATATTTATTCTAAACTTCTTAATAGGAGTAAACTGTATGGAAAACATGCAATTTATATGAAGTTCAAATATTAATTAATTAATCATTTTTATTATAAAATTACATAGCTATTTAAAATATTTAATTATTTAAAATAAAACACAATTATATATGCATATAATTTACACACATGTCACATGCATAAAATCACACACATGCATAATTTATTATATACACACATGCATATATGTATGTGATCATATATAGCACATACAGTACTTTCTCAGATATTTAAATAAAATTATATGACAAACTAGAAAAATATGAATATTGATTATTTTTTGGTTGGAAGACTATAGCTCAAAATAATTATTTTCCTGTATACATATTTTTGGATTTCTAAACATGTCCACAATACTAGAGTATCTTATAGTCCTCTCTTTCACACACACAGAATTTCTCCCTTTCCTGTATATATGCCTTAATTAAGCTCCTCCAGAATGATCACCTTTCTTATCTCTGTAAGCTTATTAATCTTTATGGATGAGTTCAAATTTCATCACCTCCAAGAAGCTTTCTATGGAACCTGTAGCTGGAAGTTATTTTTACTGTATGAACTATCATACAGTAAACCTTATCACTGCTTCTTTATGGCCTTATTATCACTTTCTATTTTGGAGTATATGTATATATATACTCCAAAGTCATGTAACATGAAAAGTAGAGACATTTATTGAAAAACACACAAGACACAAGAAACGTTGTATGTAGGACAATGATGCCTCAGTCCCTTTCAAAAAAGGCACCTTGGGACCTCACATAGTTCTTCCAGTTGCCATTAGCTGCCTCATGATATTTTCCTGAATCTCATCTATGATCTGAAATCTTTTCCTTTTCAAAGGTAATTTTTATTTTGAGAAAAAACAATTCTGGGCTGTAGGGGGTGCTGAGTCACCTGGGTTACTCAATGTTTTGTGAAAAAAATTCTGATGAGACATGATGCATGAGTGGGTGTGTTATTGTGATGAAGCTGCCAAATACCAGTTGCCCACAGCTGTAGTCTTCTGAATCATTTGAATGGTTTCCTCTGAGGAATGTTCAAGCTTAATGCAAAATTGGATGGAGATTCTTTGCTCTACTTGCTCAGTTGTTTTAAATGAGATGGTCACACAGTACACATTCCCACTCAACAGTGTCTACTGCCACCACTAATTACTAGTGAAGTCATCATCATTGTCCAAATGCACATTCCAGTCCATTCTCCCTGGCTGCCACGTTACAACAATGTCACACAAAACATTGTTGTTATATTAACAATGGCTGGATATTTTCTGGACAGACCTCATCTATCTTATTAATGGATAATAGATTTTAAGTTTGTTGAGAAAAAAAGGTTTTAAAATATTTTTTGTGTGTGAGGGAATCCCAAATAACCTGGAATTTATTTATAAAAAATTGTGTATTTATTTTTATATATTTAAACTTCAGTCACCTTCAATATACTCTCCATTTCATGTAATACACCTATCAAGACATTTTTCCACTGCTCAAATCAGTTTTTGTACTCATCAGTTTTGATGCTTTTTAGTGCTTCTGCCTTTCTTTGTTTCACCTCTTCTACACTGGCAAAACGTGTACTTTTGGGGCCATTTTTCATCTGGGGAAAAGGGAAGTCATTCAGGGTAAGATCTGGTAACTAGAGAGATTAGGGCATGGTGGTCATCTCATTTTTGGTCAAAAACTGCTGAACACTCAGCGTGGAATGGGCTGGTGTGCCTGCTCATATATCACCCATAACAAAATAGGGATATACATTGAGTCTTCAAAAGGTTCACTAAAGCCAAATGCAGCCTGTCACAACAATGCCAACTGGTATACTGATACAGATGGGTTCCTCAAACACTCATTTAGTGGCAGAAGCCTGTACTATAAGGGGTCTACCCCCCAGAATATAATTCCCCTTTTTTGGTCCCCCTTATATTTCATATCATCTAGCATTGCACATAGCATATGGGTATTTAAAAATCAGTTGAATGAATACATTTATGAAAAATGGATAACATTCAAAATGAATAATGTGGTAAACTAGAATTTGCTTTGTAAAAATTTGTGTACTTATTTTAGGATATTGGCTAATAAAACTCTGTCTTAAAGAACATTACTATCTTAAAGACATTACTATCTTTATATAAATTAATTACTAAACCTTCTCAATGACCCTATGAGGAAACTTAGATATGAAGAAGTTAAGAAACTTTACTAAAGTCACACAATTAATAGGAATTGGAACCTAGGTAACCTGATTTATGAAATCTTGTTCTTAGTGACATTATAGTGTTATAAATTTTCCTTTTGTTATCTGAAATGTGGTATGACTCTAGATATCCATACTATAAAAATTCTTTCTTCTGAGTGGTATTAAGATTTGAGGATGAGTTACATACTTATGTACACTTACATTTGTATTATGTATAGGTAATATGTGTTTGTATAATATATACATTATATATATGTATAATCATACTCACCAAATGTGTATATATGTATGTGTGTGTATATATATATATTTATTTAGAGTAATGGACTTCAGTGACCCTCAATTCAAATTAAATGCTAACAATAGTTTGCTACAGTATCAATTGCCCATTTTATTTGCCTTCATGTTTAAACTTTTGGATGAATTTACTCTAAACTTACTCCCAGGAAGTCACTTGAAAATAATCTACTCATATTAAACACTGCCTTTGCAAGTAAATGCAAATAGTTTATTAGTAAATTAATTATTATTCTTGTTCTGAAGAAATAAGATTAAAATAAATTTCTTTCTGAATGAAGGGAAATATGACAGCAACAAGTCTTTTGATAGGACATGGTTCTGAGAGGATAATCTGGTGAATAATTCTGGAGTGCCTTGTTTGACTCTTGGGAAACTAGAGGTAAATTGGGGGTTGATGGCCATTTCTGGCCAATGCCTGAGAGAGAAAGAGGTGATGCTCAAACCTTAACCTATTTTAGAATATTGCTTGGGAATGACTTCATTTGTGGAAATAAAAGAAGGCCTATCTACAATATTCTGATATTACTTGTGATAGCCCAATATATGATATTTTAGTTTCTTTGAGGAAAAAAAAATCAGATGGAAGAACTGTTTGGCATCAATCCAGGCCACCTGGTTTAGTCACGTCTGGTTTAGTCACTTGGTTTAAAAACATCTACCAGGACAATTTATTCATAACAAGAGAAGTTTACAGTTAAACAGGCTAGAATGCTAGATTTCCTCTTTATCATAAAAAATGTGACCAGAATTATTGAAGCATTGCTATCGTCATTTTAGTTTCCCAGGAGAGACACTTGTAATTTAAGATTGTTTCAGAGCTTCAGAAGGCCTATATGTCTAAAAAAAACCCCACAGTCAATTCATCAGAAAAATAAGTCCATTATAGTTATAATTTTCTTGTAGAGTTTACTACCAGGTTGACTGATCTTTTACACTCTCAAACTCATACTGTCATAGTCATTGTGGTGCTATGTCTCGTTGATTATGTACTAATTAACCTTATCAAGTTCTCTGGTAGCCCATATGCAGATAGTCTTTTGTGCTTCTAGCAATTGTGTTATATATGACCTGTCAGAATATTTTAACTATTATAGTCTACTCTCAGAGCACACTGATGCTTTCTCAAGAATGACAGATATTCTACAACCCTGGATTTCTTATTTTAGCCAAAACTTCTATTCTTTAGTAAAAGCGGCCCGAAAGTACCAAGAAAAACATGATTTCCATATATGTGTTTTGTAATACTTTATTCCCAATTACAAATAATAATATCTGCATATGCTACATAATTCTGATGATATGATCCAGACTTAGTGTTTTACTGCTATTCGTAAACTGCTTCAGCAGAACTGCTTGTGATTTATAGCATCAATAGAATCCTTTCAATTACATCCTATATTATGTTGTAGGGCATGTATTGTCCTATGGTCTTTCATGCAATGTCACAGAGGGAACAAGAAATAGAGAACTGTGATTTCACTGTGAATCAAAAAAGCTAAGTGTTGTTTATGAGCACTGGGGTTTTAGCACATGATATTATTTCAGTTTTGTTTTTCTTAAAACAGCTAACCTGATATGGTACAAAACTAAATTCAACCAAATTTTATTTATACTTTAGTGTTTTTAGCACCAATAGGCAAAGGGAGGTATTAAACATATAGTTTATTTTCCTAGTTTTTTATTTTAAAAATTGCCTGGATTTTTACTGTAAGAATTGAAATAACATTGAAGATGTATATACTTATCTGAAGCTATGTATACATTGTATGCATTGTAGGCACTATGTAAACAGTTGTTGAATTTTCTATTAGTTTTAAAAATAAAATTTTCAAACCAAACAAATTTATTAAGTTTTATTTAACAAAGAAAATAAAGCAATGAAAGTTAGCCTTGAGTTGTAATTTACAGTTACCAATGGATTTGTTTATTTTTTAATTTGCTTAATTTCTTTTAACAAGTGAAGGCACAGACACCCAAAAACAAAAGGTGGATTCAGAGGACAGAATAAATTCGCTTCATGGTCAAACATTTGAATCGTTCAAATCATATTTAGAGATTTCTTTTAAGATTCAACATGACAATTGTGCTTTATCAAAGCATTTTAGGGCAGCTTGACCTTATTTTTTACAGAATAAACATGTCTTTAGATACCAGTTTTTCCACTAAGTTTGAGACTAGTAATAATCTGGAGTAGAGATAAGAAAAGTAGTAATTTTTTACGTAAATGCAAGCATTTCATTTGAGCATATCAGATTTACTTACCTGGGTAAAATAGCATGAGACAGACAAAATCAGGATAAAAAGACAGAAAAAAACCCCCAGCACTTTTGGTATTCTAACAATTACTCACCCCTAGGACACACATAAGGAGCTATGCCTGCTTCCTGGTAAACATTCTATTATCTCTTTCACTTGTGATTTTATGTCTCCAAATCCTGTCTATATCATAAGCAGCAACTTTGTGAAATTTTCATAAAAAATAATATGTACACAGATTAAAAACATCATTTGGAATATAAATTCTCAAGCCTATTTAGATTTAGTTCATCTCTAAAAAAGTTGGCTAAAAATTAAATGGGGTTATTTCTATATTCTATGTGTCTACTATTTACCTGCAGGCATGTATGAAATAATTCTGAAATAACTATGGCTACTTAAAATTTACAGAATTGAACCTATGCAGAGAGCAGTTGATCTTAAACTGACATAAACCAGGCAGTCTCTTAATGTTACTCTAAGGAATTGTAAAGTGACTCTGTTAAAGCTGAGGTTATTTGCCTTGGGGATGCCTAATGGAAGGGTTATTATAACACTGTCCACAAATAGGGGCCTTGAGAGAGTCAGGCCATAGCACTCCATTGACAGCTAATACATTGGGCCATTGCCATGTCACAGGGATCTTCAAGGCTAAAGATCATTTTCACCCTTAATACTTAAATGAAGATACATTACGAAAGCAGAAAACACTTTATTGCCAGTAATGGCTGCTGCTCAATTCATAAAAACCGTTACAAAGTCATGCTAATTCTCAGCCTTCTTAGAATGCATAGTAACCTTTCATAAATCCATCTTTTTTCAGATGTCCTTGGGACTGACAGTTATAAAACTACAAATGATTTGTAATGCAAAATTGGACTGACAGACTTGAAGATTAGGGCTTGATGTACTAAAATGACTAATATTATAGCTAACAAAAGGCATAAAATGCATCAATAAATCATTGCTGAAGTAGCTCAAGATTATTTTAAACATCTTTAGTAAATGCTAAGAAAAAGGAAAAAGGAAAACTTATGTTTATAATATTACAAGACCAGTTTACTTCATGAAGACAATGGAAGAGAATTCCTCTGTGTGGGTCAGCTGGAAGAGATAGCAAAGCAGTTATGCTTTGATTTTTCTAGGCAGTGGAATTTTTTTCTGTCATTTTTTTTACATGTGAACATGTGAACTTAATTTTCTAAATCTTTAAGGGACAGTGAATGAGTTGCACTTAATTATATGGGGGTGGCCAAAAAGTCCATTTAATGTTTTTTTCCACAAAATAAAAGATGTATTTTACATTTTCACTAATAACTTTATTGATTTGTATATTTTGAGTATGTTGGCTATTTCCTGCATAGTAGAACACTGATTCTTCTCAATAAATGTCTCGATTTGATCATTACCAACTTCAGCTGGTCTACCTGACCTTGAAGCATCATTCAGTGAGAAATATTTCCAGCATTAAACTTTTTTATAAACCACTTTGGATACATTCAGTGAGTCACAGAACTTTCTCCATACACTGCACAAATCTTTTTTGCATATCAATTGCATTTTTACTTTTCTTGAAATAATAAAGCATAATAGGCTGAAACTGTCACTTGTTTTCTTCCATCTTCAATATTAAAATGGCTACACAAAAATTTAACAATTTTGATACTTTTTTAATGCACTCTGATATGACATCTGTCACAATACAGTCTAACAAAATTGTTTCGAATGGAGTTAAAGAAGACCAAGTGCTACCAGAGCCATCATACAGAAAAAAACAAATGAACTTTTTGGTCAACCCAATATATTCTTTTATCATTAACTTTTAAAAAACAAGTCAACTAAATGCCTTAATAAACATATCAAAAACAAATTAAAACCTAATGATGAGGAGGGGAAGGAGAGGAAGATGAAGAAGACTCATGGAACACTATCTGATGGAATCCGACTTCCTTTTATAATTTTCTCCAGTCTCTGGGAGCAAGTTGAAGTCTTTTGTTTCTTCCTCTTGTACTCAGTTGCCCCTTTTTTGAGATCTCTTCTCTCTTTTATATCATGGTTCTCATCTTATTCTGGAGCAAATACAGTGGGAAAGAATCTCTGCCCATTTCTCTTCCAAATTTATTTTTTTCCTCTTCCTGTCTCAACAAAATATTTGTGAAATGAACACTACTGTGCTCTGTGGGAGAAAAGAAAATTCTGTTCCCTTAGTTCTGCTGGAAGCTAGGGGGTATAGTAGTGCATAGAGTTCTATTTTTTTCTTTTCTCTCTGTATTATGGGCTTAGAAATCACACTCTGTCTCTATGTGAATATGACAGTTACCATTTATCAACATGTATCTGTCTACTTTTCTTGTTTAAAAAAGAAAAATAAATAAAAAATTGGGTAGTAGAAGATCAGCAAAGGGTGGGTTTGAGATGTTTGCATGGCTTAGGTGGGCATTTTGACAACATGCTTTCTCCTTTGGCATGTTTAATTGTAATGTTTGATGAACATCCTAACATTTAAAAATGACATTTTTTAAACAAAATCCTCTCCTAATGGTTACTTGAGCCCTGCCACTTGATGGGAGAATCAGCAGAACCTGTAGGATCACATTTGAAATTGACATTCTATAGGAACAAGAAAAGTGGGAAAATAATCCCACTTACTATAGCAACATAGCAATAAGAAAAATTAAGTACTTAGAAATAAACTTATCCAAAGAGGTAAAAGAACTATACTCGGAAAACTACAGGACACTGAGGAAAGAAATTAAGGATGATACAAATAAATGGAAGCATGTACCATGTTCATGGATTGGAAGAATTAACATCATCAAAATGTCCATACTACCCAAAGCAATTTATACATTCAATGCCATCCCTATTAAAGTACCAATAACATATTTCACAGATATAGAATGAAATTGGCATTCCCTATTGTAATTTTGTTCCAGTTTATTTTTAAATTTTCTTTTGGTATTACTGGGACAGAAAGCAGATGCTCAGTTTTAAATATTAAGATTCATTTATTACAATAAAATTGAATGTGTACACACACACATAAAACCTAATAAGAAAAAAATTCACACTTAATCTTTACTGCTGACATGACTTAGATTAGCTGGATGAACTGGGGCTATGCATTTAAGCAATACATACCAAGGGATATTTTCAACTGCCTGTTTTCAGAGAAAATGCAAGGGAAAACTTGAAGCAAAACTAGTACACTGTAACCTGTGCTTTTTAATAATACTTAAGAAATGACCAAATGCTACTTTTTTGTATGATTTTGAATAACCTATATAATACACCACTTGCCCTGTTATACTTTCAAATATTAAATATGAGGCCTGCCTCTCAAACCATCAGGACAGGACAAGGAGCTTGGAGATCCATCATGACTTCCTGCTAGCGAAGAAGCTTACACCTGACCCACTTTCAATGTTTTGGTTTTGTTTGCATCCTATTTCTCTTTCCTCCATATGTCCTCTACTTCAATTAATCCCCCCAATTTATGCTCATTTCTCTTATCAATGATTGCTTGGTAAAAATGAAGTTGAGCCCATGGCTGTCATTCTGCTAGATGCAGAGAGAAAGCAGCCTAAATTCAATTGAAACCTTCATATTTCAGTCCTTTATTTACATCCCGATATCTTGAAAGTGAGCCATATGCCTTTCAGTATTAATTGCATAGAATTAGAACTATAGTAAAGACTTTTTTTTTGTAGAGAAGGTAATACATCTTGAAACAGGAAATAATACATTTTTGAGGAATCTGTAAGTTTTTCGGTGAATAGTTGAATTTGTTAGATCAAATTTACTCAAAATAGAAAGTTCATTTCAGAACATTTCTGGATACAGTGGTGGTACTAAGTTTAGTTAACTATAAAGATTTTTGGCCAAAGCTTGGTATAATAATATTTCCTTTTCTTGCTTATTTTTCTAAGTGCCATAAATATGCTATCATGTTAACAGTATGTCAGAGTGATATCATATGGGATACACATAAACAGGTGATATGTTTGGTATGTGGGTAAAAAAACTCAGACCTTACTAAACGTCCTAAAATCAAATGCCAAAAATCAGGTAACTATATTGAAACTAGGTGGACTTTTAGCCCCTCTGAAGGCCAAGGCATATCTTATCTGAGGTTGCTTTTTCTTCATTTCTCACCCAGTCTATCTTATGAAATAATTAGGTGGTTGGATGAATAAAGCAATGCAGTGTGAAGTCAAGCTATTGAGACAAGAAAACTGTCCTTTGAGCATCAGCCTGTATTTTTATTTCATTTATTAATAACATTTATTTATTCAATGGAGTGGAGAATTACTTTTTTTGGATTCTTTGAGAATTTCTGCAGTGTTTATTTCACTCATTTATTCATTCATTCACTCAATATTTACTGTCTTCCATGAATCAGCAACTAATTCAGGTGTTGCAAGGCTAAAGATGAAACATTTCAGTGCCTTCTTTTTTTAAGATTTAATAATCATTTTGGGATTATACCCTCACGAAGTGACTTGACCATCTTCATCTTCATTTTGACTCTTTTCTTCAATATTAACTAATATGCTTTCATTGAAAGAGACAACTGCATTTGTCATTTTTGTTATTAAACTGTGGATTCTGGGTGGCTACAGGGAGAGTTATGAGTCATCATTTTTACAATTCCAGATTAAATGTTTTATAAAAATATGTAGAATGAATGAATGAATGGATGGATGGATGGATGGGTGAATAAATGGACAGATACACTGCAGTAGAATTATACTTGATTTGTGAATTTTAGTTTTCTGGTCTTCAGTTGGAGATACTCAAGCACTCTAATATCATAGTATTTTCAATCATCTTAAACACTATCCTATCCTAAACTTGAATTTTGGGGAATTTAAAAAAGCAGAAGGGAATCGCTGCTTTTTAAAATTTAACCTGCTTTTTAAAATTATGAACTATGAACTAATGTTTATAGTTCATAAAAACTATGAACATTAAAATAGCAGGAATTTCTAAATTCCTATGAATTTAGAATTTTTTTTAAATTCCTATGAATTTTTCCATATAAACAAA
This sequence comes from Phyllostomus hastatus, assembly GCF_019186645.2. Lineage (NCBI taxonomy): Eukaryota > Metazoa > Chordata > Mammalia > Chiroptera > Phyllostomidae > Phyllostomus > Phyllostomus hastatus. The sequence goes on from NW_025333543.1 coordinate 7,991,928, forward strand.
GAAAAATAAAATCAGAATTTTAGTTGGAAGATATACTTTAGATACATATCTAGTAAGGAAGATAAGCCCATATTATATGTACATTTTCATAGAGAAGATAGGCAAATGACCTTCCTTTCCTATTTTGCCATATTTAATGATTCACACATAGTCTAGAGATGCTTCTGCTTCTGGTGCAGGTATACCTGAGAATAAATAGGCCCAACATCAAAATGACATCCATAGAACTTTATACATCTATTAGAATCAAGATTACTTTATCCAGCAAAGCTATCATTTAGAATAGAATGGCAGAAAAAGCACTCCCAAGACAAGGTAAAGTTAAAGAGGTTTATCATCACCAAGCCATTACTGTGTGAAGTATTAAAGGAACTTATTGAAGAAAAAAGAAGATAAAAACTATGAACATTAAAGTGGCAATAAATTCATAACTATCCACAATTGAATCTAAAAAAAAAACCCTAAGCAAATGAGCAGAATAAAAACAGAATCATAAATATGGACATCATTTGGATGGTTACCAGTTGGGAGGAGGAAGAGGGAAAGTGGGGGAAAGGTGCAGGGATTAAGTACAAATTGGTAGTTAGAGAATAGGCAGTGGAGTGTTAAGAAGATTATAGGAAATGGAGTAGCTGAAGAACTTATATGCCTGACCCATGGACATGAACTAAGGGAGAGGATCACTGGCTGGAAGGAATGGGAGGTGCTTGGTGGAGGGGGACAAGGGGGGAAAAACTGGGACAACTGTAACAGGACAATCAATAAAATATTTTTAAAAGAATCTGGCATATTGATGTTTAGGACATCTAGCATTTTGTTTAAATGATTCTTCAACTGATAGCTACATATCTAATTTTTATCTGGTTTGATTTAGTCCTTAATTAACATGGATATTATACCATCTGATTATCTTAATTGATTCTTTTAGATATTTTTTAGTACACACAAAATATCATCATCAGCCCACTCCCCTACCCCACCACCCCTCTGGCCACAAAATAGAAGCTTTTGAGTAACACATTATTCTTTTTTTCTTTTTACATACAAATGCAACTTGTCAGGCACAGTGCTATATGTAGATTAGATTGAACCAAATCAGTCTTGTACTACATAGGAAGTGATACTAACAAGAATCATATTTTCCTGGAGAGGTCACAAAAGAAACAATGTCTGGTAGAATAATTTTTTTAACTGGGACTGTGAGGGCAAGTAATAACATGACCTTCTGTTGCATGCAATGCCTTTCACAAAAACATCTTTTTTTTTTTTGGCTGTTGAAATGAACTGAATCATATGTGTGGCACTAAATTTTTTAGGGTATGTAAATATTTAGATTTATTTGAAAGGATTCCATGTTCACAATTCATCTGGTCAAATCAGGAGTTTCAGTTTTGATTCCATGTAATTTATTTATGAAGTGGATTTCATATAGATGTTTAGGAAGATGTCTTACAAATATTTTTATTTGATCAGAAGAACATGAAAGACAACTAATAATACAACAGTATTAATAATTCAACAATCCCTTCTTGTACTGTTAGACTTGTAATAATATTTATTAAGTACCACAGGATTTGGAGTGAGAAGTCTGGAACCCATGATTTGCCATTGATTCATGGAGTGACCTGAAGCAATATAATTAACTTCTGTTAAACTCAACTTCCTCGTCTATAAAAATGGGACTAATTATATAAGCCTCATATAGTTGTTAAGGTTCAAAAGATATCAGGTGAGTAAATGTGCTTTTCAAACCATGTAGTGTAGTTGCTAGAAGTATATAATATAATATTATTTCATTTTCATTAGACTATGAGTTATTTTAGGGTGAGGATCATGTTACACTCATATTTGCAAAAATTATGACATATATGATTATTCCTGGTACATAATAGGTGCTCAATAAACATTGAATAAATACACAAGTGAATAAATTAAGGATACTCTAGTTACAAAGATTAATATGATTTTTTTATCTCAGAAAACTCATAAACTACTAGAGAATATGTATGTATACTATACTACAACTTAATATTATACCTGTATAGCTATAGAAGTGTTATTTTAATCATCTATTTGGGAAATTCCCTATTTCTTCTTTTCTCTGTACAGATATCTGCAGAACAATATGCAAACAATAATTTAAAATCACATTGATACCTGCTATTTTTAAATTCCTACAAATTTTTCCATATGAACAGAGAAACATAAAATCAAAATTTTAGTTGGAAGATATACTTTATATACATATCTAGTGAGGAAGATAAGCCCATATTATATGTACATTCCTTTAGAGAAAATAGGCAAATGACCTTCCTTTCCTCTTTTGCCATATTTAATGTAGGAATGATGGTCTTCTAAAAAATCCATATAGACTGACTTTTGTGATTTTTCATGAGAAAGGGAAAATAAACCTAGTGTTCAACTCTAGTGAAAACAATCTTGAATTAATTAAGATATCAATTATAACTTGGATCCGAGTATTTCATACTAGAAATGTTCCTGTTGACAAGCCAGAAATAGCTTTGCTTAGTGAGTGCTTAAATCATTCCTGTTGACTGGACCAGAAGACCTTATATGTTCTTTTCCCTCTGAAATTCCTTAAGGATAAAATCCCTAGAACAATTAGGCTTTAGACACCCTCATCCTCTTTCATGTAATTGCATCTGGAACATGAAATTACTTATTGGGTAGAAGATGGTGTTGGACATTAATTGGCCACAACTTATTTATTGGTAAAGGGAAGGAATCATTGATTGGTCAATACAAGGTCTGGCTTAGTCTCACCCACGATTCAGTGTCAGTCATTTGTGTGAACATAATAAAGATCCCAAGCAATGAACATAGGATTTAAGCCAAAGGGATTTCAAATACAGCCATCAATTCTGTTAAGCAGAGGGATTCTATAAGTGTCCTACAGATTCTGTATTTATTTTTAGATGTATAATGTTACTTTGTATTTGTATTTCTTTGAAGCATTTTATCTTTACATCAATATTTGGATAGGGGCAATGGCAATATCTTCATGTTGTAGATAGAGAAAACAAAGCACAGAAGAGTTAGAGACCTACAAAAGTGACTTATTTACTGCCAGTGCTGCTGAAATGAGAAGCTCAGATCAATTGATCACCATTCCACAGACATTTGTTTGCTTTTGACTGAATTGGTTATTTTTTAACAGTATTTTAAATTAAATTTATTGGGGTGACATTGGTCAATAAGATTATATAAGTTTCAGGTATACATTCCCAGATACATGATATGTGCATTGCATTGTGTGTCCACCACTCAAAGTCCACCTTTTTATGTCATCATCTATTTGACTACCTTTCCTCTTTACTTACTACCCCTCGGAACCCTCTTCCCTATGGTAACCACCATACTTTGTCTGTGTGTATGAGATTTTATTTTTCTTGTTTGTTTATTTGTTGCTTTCGATTTAATATTCCACGTATAAGTAAAATCATATGGTTTTGAGTTTTTCTTTCTGACTTATTTTGCCTAGCATGATATTCTCAAAATCAATCCATGTTGTTGCAAATAACAGTATTTCATCTTTTCTTATGGCTAAGTGGTATTACATTGTGTATATGTACACGTCTTTATCCAACCACCTATCAAATGACACTGCAGTTGTTTCCATGTCTTGCTCACTATGAATAATGTTGAAATGAACATAGGGGTATGTATGGGGTCCAGCAGAAGTAACACATGCTTGAGTATGGTTGGTAGGGTAATAATATGGGTGTAATAATTTATAGTTTTAATTTGAGCAGTTCACCTAAAATGCATATGCTGTGCTTGAGTATGATATTGTTATGCAGAATTATATGCTTATGATTTTGTAATAAAATATTTTATAATAAAAGGGGCATTATTTGTGCTGGACCTTGTATATGTTTGCAAATAAAATCTTTCCAAATATTTTGATAATAGCACACCTTGTGCATACTTGGTGGAATGAGGATAATGGTAAGAATGACTGGAATGGTGAAAAATAATAAATCCTGAACTAATTTGTTGTAACCTAAAAATGGAGTAGATAAAAATACAGCCCTAAACAGAAAAAGCAAAATTGAAAATGGGGCACATTTTTAGTACAGAAAGGATTCTGATTCTCTTCCTTTCTTATTTCTTCCCCATTGTTTGCAGCCAAAAGAAGCAAAAAGAGCAACATAGGTCTATAAACATTAATAATTAAAACAAGAGTGATTGAGACAGAGGTTGGAATCACAGTTATTCCTCTGAAAGGATTACAGGTAGAATTCTTTGGACTTATTACCGCTGGGTTCAAGTACTGCGGCAGCAGCTCAAAAGGCACCAGGGACATAAAGGGAGGAACTGAAATGTCTGGCATCAGGGCTAGAACTGGAGTAGCAGCTTTCTCCCAGACTAAAGTACTAGCAGAGGCCATTTTTCCTTTTCTGATGCCTTCCTCCACAGATTTGGCAGGTGACTGTCATATCTGAGTCTCCATCAACCTGATCCCCTCAACCTGGTGATTCCTGACACTGTGCCCCACAAACTTGCACTCACACCCAGACTGTGTCCAGTGGCTTTTCCATACAAATAGTCCTTCTTTGCTCATGCTTCAGGTTTCCTTAAAATCTCTGGAATAAGAAGCATTTGGCCTAAACATACCTTGTATCTCTTGCTAAGTGGCCCAAGGACTGGCACTAGAGACAGCTGGCTTTGGTTTGTAGCTTGGCCTCACATATGCACTTCCAGCCTCAGCACAAGTAGAAATTACGTTGAGATCACTTTGTAGCTTATGCTAGGTGGCTCCAGGCAGAACACAGGAAGAAGGTTGGTGGTCAGCGGTCAGTGCTTAGTGGTCGCAGCCAATCCTTGCAACTGATTGTCTTGAGAGTCAAAACCTCCCATTGATGTGCCAGCATCAAACAAGTCTCAATTAACTGAGGATATACACACACAACACAGAGGGTACACTTGGAGTTCTTAGCTTGGGTGATCAGGGAGGCTCTGCCACTGGACCCCATAAAATACCTACTACATTAGGCCACTCTACTAGGTTGGGAGACCTAGCAGTTCTACCTATGATATACAAATACACACAAGAGGGCTGCCAAAATGAGGAGACAAAAAAGTCCCAAATAAAAGATCAGAACAAAACTCCAGAAAAAGAACTAAAAAAAATGGAGACAAGCAATCTGGGATCCAGGGTTCAAAATGGTGGTTATAAGGATGCTCAATGAACTTAGAGGAATAGTAGTTGAACTTAGAGAGAAATTCAACAACATTAAAAGGATATGAAAACCATTATAAAGACAAGGAAACCTTAAAAAAGAATCAGTCAGACATGAAGGATACACTAACTGCAGTGAAGAATAATTTACAGAGAATCAATATTAGAGTAAATGAAGATGAGAATCAAATCAGAGACTTGGAGTATAGGAAGTAAAAAACACCCAGTCATAACAGAAAAAAAATGAATAAAAAGTAATGAAGGTGCTGTAAGGAACTTCTGGGACAACTTCAAGCATACCATCATTTACATCAGACCAATGCTGGAAGAAGAAAAGAGAGAAAGAAAGGAAAAAGGACTCATGGACATAGACAACAGTGTGGTGATTGCTGGGGGGAGAGGGATGTAAGAGGACTAAATAATAATGGAACAAAATACAATAAAAATTAAATTGAAAGAAAAAAAGAAAACCTATTTGAAAAAATAATGACCGAAAACTTCCCTTACCTGGTGAAATAAATGCACATACAAGCCCAGAAAGTGCAGGGAGTCTCAAATAAAATGAACCCAGATAGGTCCAAACTAAGATACATCAAATCAAAATGTCAAAGGTTAAAGAGAAAGAATCTTTAAAGCAGCAAGAGAAAAGCAGTTAGTTGCCTATAAGGGAGCTCCCATAAGGCTGTCAACTGATCACTCAGCAGAAACTTTGCAGGTCAGAGGAGACTGGCAAGAAATATTCAAAGTTATGAGAAGCAAGGACCTCCAGTGAAGATTACTCTACCCAGAAAAGCTATCATTTACAAAGGACAAATGAAGAGCTTGCCAGATAAGAAAAGGTTAAAGGAATTCATCACCACCAAGCCAGCATTAAATGAAATGTTAAAGGTTCTTAAAGAAGAAGAAAAAAAAAGAAAAGAAATATAAACAGTAACATGGTAATAAATACATATTCATCCAACAATTGAATCTAAAAAACAAAATAAACAAATAATAAGAGCAGAAACAGACTCATAGATGCAGATGATATTTTGATGGTTGTCAGATTGAAGGGGTGTTAGGAGGTTGGGTGCCAAAGGTGAAGAGATTAAGAAGTACAAATTGGTAGTAACAGAAGAGTCATGGGGATGTAAAGTACAACATAGGAAATATATCGGATTGAGATTTATTGAGATGATCATTTAGTAAGTTACATAATGTCTAATCACTGGGGTGTACACCTAAGAAATGGTATTGTATGTCAATTGTATGTTTATTTTTTTTTTAATTCTCAACTGAGGATATATTTATTGATTTTAGAGAGAAAAAGAAGGAGGGAGAGAGATGGAAGGGAGACAGAAGGAAACATTGATGTGAGAGAAAAATATTGATTGGTTGCCTCCTGTACACAATCCAATCAGGAATCTAACCTGCAGCAGCCCAGGTATATGCCCTGACTGGGAACCAAACCCACAACCTTTCGCTATATAGGAGGACACGCCTACCAACTGAGCCATCCGGCCAGTGTTCTATGTCAAGTGTAATTGAAAAATTAAAAAAAAAAGGATGAAAAAGACAGGGTTCTTTTCAGACATAATATACAGACATAAAAGACATAATATAAGAAGAAAAATTGTATTTGCAGAACTCTTTCTTGTTTCTCATGGATGGGCATGCAGCCCCCTACAGGCACAAGGTGGTAACAGGGAAGCCATTTGCATTTCAACCCCTTGGCGAGACTGAATTGAGGAGACAGAACTGAGACTTTTTCTTTTCTAATGAGAATTCTGGCAATCTCTGAAGACTTTTGTTTCCATCTTCACTCTTTCTTATGTCCTAAGGTGCTTGTGAAAATTAATTTTTTGTGGAGCATAGGTGAGAACGACTTAGAAGGAATGCAAGAATGCCATTAGAGAGGTACACATACTGGAAGACATAGGGTTCAACATTATTAGAGTAATAGCGATAAATTGAAATGTGTAATTTAAAGAACATGTGGCAACCTAAGAGTGTGATTATTATTATTTTTTAAAGAATCAAAAAGGAGTCCAGATAGACATGTTGCTTTATGTGTTTTTTATATTTGGATAATACTTTTAGCCATTATTATTATTTTGAAATATAAACAAAATATCTCACTCAGAGCCTCCATAATTTGAAGCTATTTTTCTCTCTCAAAAGAAACTTCCTTCTCAAATGGAAACAAATTAGAGGAAATAATATCTGTTACTCTCTGGTAACACAACCTACACACAATGAATACCAATTCTCATTTAACTGGCTGCCAGAAGCCAGCTCACATTTAAAGAGATCCATGAACCATACTTCATTGAAACTATGATGTCCTGTTTTATGAGATGTTCAGACTTTGGTAAGAATGGAAAAATAGATCCTCTTCAGCATTTACTGAGATATATGAACATGAAAAATATCTGGTCTATGAATAACTTGACTCACAAATAGGCTTCAAACTTTCATCATCCTGAAGATAAATTGAAGAGAATTTTATTAAAGGCAATAGGGAAAATTTAAAATGTATAAGAAAATTAGGGGCTGACACTGAAAATAAAAATAGCCTCACAAAACACTCCTTTCCTCAATTTGTATGATGCACTTGAAACAATAACAAGACCTAAACCTATATTGTGCCTGATTTTTTAAAAGCCATATGTAACAATTGTCATTATTATAGAAGAGAAATTTGGAAACTATTATTTAGGCAAGTAGTCCCACAGCTTTTAAATGCTTTTCTTAGAAACCATAACCATATTTCAGTGCTGAGTTAATGCTATACCTTTGAATTACCAATTTTTTTATTATGCCTCTGGCACTTTCTTAAGTTATGTAGCTCTGGGTCACAGTGTTTCTCTAAACTAAACTGGATGTCCTAATTTAAATTAGAAGTTACATTATTACTTAGTTGTTAAGCATAGTAACAGACCTAGATTTCTCTGTGATTTAGTGTTAGATCTCTAACTAGAAAACATATCTTAATTTTCATATATATAATCAATATTTTTAAAGTAGAAATTTTTAATAATTCGTAAAAATTGTTTACAGATCAGAGGGTGAATTAAATGTAATTCTATGGAGAACAGATAAAAATGATTTTAAAACTACAGAGCATTAGTCAAATGAGGTACTATGTAATTGAGAGGCAACATTTTCTTTAAATAAACTGTTCATGGTGCCATCTTACTCTGTACATCACCAACTTTCACTATTTTTCTTAAAAATAATTTTGAGTTAACATTTTAATGTTTTATTATTAAAATATGATTTATGAAAAACTGGAAAATCCCCCTAATCCCTGCCTCACCTTCCACACAAAAAAGTGCTTTAATATTATGTCAAAAAATTACCTACAATTAAAGGATTGGTTCAAGAAACAAATACAGGTCTAGCTCCTAAATTATGCAGTGCCTCCAATTTCTGATTGCCCTCTTTTACAAATCTTCTTGTCTTTCTTCTTAGATACCTCTAACTTGTTTTCTAAAATCTAATGTCTAAGAAGTTGAGTGTCCCTCAAGCACTTCTTTGACTCTGCTCAGAAAAGTATTATTTGTTTGTGCAAATCATATGTACTAAACGTTAACCAGGTAATTAGCTTGCTGTTTTGTGGACACTGTCTTAAACAGTGTATGCAAATTCCCCTTGGGCGTGGGGAGGTGTGGGATGAAGCATAAACAATAAAATTCCTTGCCAAGGCACTTGCATTTTTTTCCACTAGAGGTCTCTCTCGTAACAGCTTTCTTTTTGTTGGGATCATTAATCATTTCACTCAAAGGAAAAATTCTGCCTTTAGATTGGAATGCTGCACTTACCATGTTATGTTACAATAAGATACAATACCTCCTTACCTTGTTCACCTTGATGGGTAGATATCAGGTCGACTGAATGAATGATCTTGGTTATTTTATTACACAATGACTATACTTTAGTAGTTTGAACTCTCACCTGAACTTTAAGAAGTTTCCCAATATGAGCATTCAAAACAATATGCTACCATAGATGTGTCTTATCAACAAGACCTAAACAGTTGGTCTTTGAATCTTCCTGAGAACATCCAAGATTTGGTGCCAATCTGAATCATATAATTTCAAGCCTGAACCATTTTGCATTCTTGTCTTCAACTTTGAAAGAAATGAAAGCATATTTTCTCATCTGTGTAAAGATAATGAATTTTTGCTGTTCCCTTATATATTCCTCTTATAAAAAACTAAACTATTAACTTCAAACAAATTCATATTTTATCATGGAGTTTTGTTTTTTAACATATGTTTTCTGGGGGAAATACTAATTAGGATATTCACTTCTTACAACAAAGAAAAAGTCTCCTGCCATTAAGTCATCTAAAAAGACCAGTAAATTACAACAATGTTAAACAGGAGGAATCCAAAATGAAAACAAGCACTGAATATGAACTGGCAAAGAATAGTATGGAATTACATTTTAAAAAGTACTATAGAATGAAACACACTACAAAGCCATTTAAATATTCAGAGAACTCAAAGAGTTCAGATTTCTGAGGGTAGAAGTAGAAAGACAGTGCTGTGCTCCTGACACAAGAAATTCAATGGGAAGATGTGAAATGTGAAGAAGCAAAGGAGCGCCTAGCAAATCAATTTTAGTGTTAAACTGAAGCTACAGTGTGTCTGCATGAAAAGATACAGTGGCTAAGCACAGAGCAATACTGTATAATAAAAAAGGGCACCAGGAAGTTTGACAGGCTGAAAAATGTACCGTCACCTGGCCAAGAGAACACAGACATGTCACACAACAGTTTGAAAGTCAGAAACTATACTACAATGGAAGTAGAAAATAGACAATACATTATTTACATATTAAAATTTTATTCTGCTACTCCCAAAGTTTATCTGATAACTCTTCTTCCAAATATAATTTATTAAGCAGTTAAGTACATATTTTCCTTTAGCACCAACATAGACATATCAGTATACTTGTGACTGACGCTAAATCTGCACTGCAACTGCTTCAACTACTTTAACTAAATTGATTGTCAATTAATGAAAAAATTGGTGAAAAAAATACATGAGGCTGACTGGCACATTTTTAAATTTGAGTGACTAGGTTAAAGAGATGTTTTATAAATTTCGGTCTCTTTGTTTTACTGACAGTCCTTTCCCTTCCAATAAAGGACATACAGGTGATCTGTCTGATTGTTTCAATGGCTGATATAATAGCATAGGTGTGACAGACGTGAGATTGTAGTTCAGAAAGATGTCTCAGAGACCAACTTTTTCATTATACAGTTGAAGAGACTGTTCGAAGAGTTAAAATGACTACTGCAGGACTGCTTTGTGATTGGATTATTCTAGTACTTGAGAAAAATATTCAATCATTTAAAAAATAGACAAAAAAGCAGTAGCATGGCATCATCATGAACAGAGGGTATACACCTCAGAGATGATAGGTTCTAAAAGCTTTGAGTTAAGGACGAGCTAATAACATTTATTAAGAAAAAAATATTCTTAAATATTAAGTGACTCATTTTGGTGGAATGTAAAATAGGTGCTGTCTTTAAGAAAATTAATTTTTAAGACAGGCATTCAATGCAGGAAATTTTTAATTTATTTCTATTTTTTTAATCTATGGGAGGACACTACTCTGCCTCTGCAGATGTTTTCTTAATGTTTCTGTTCCTAAATTATGGACTATTATTACTGGTTTCAGATATTTTTTATTCATTTTAATTTAATTTGGACTATTCTTTTTTATTGAATTTATTGGGGTGATGATGGTTAACAAAATTATACAGGTTTCAGGTGCACAATTCCACACATGTCATTTGTACACATTCCCCAAATCTTCTAACATCACCATTTATCCCCCCATGCCCCTCACACCTCTCTTTACCTCTACCCCCTGGGAAACACCACACTGTTGTTCCTGTCTATGAATATTTTCTTTTTTGCTCAATCCCTCCACCCCCACCAATCCAGCCCTCCAATCCCTTCCATGGCTGTCAGTCTGCTCTCTGAATCTGTCTGTATTTTGCTTGTGAGTTCATTTTGTTAATTAGATGCCACATATGAGTGAAATCATATGGTACTTGTCTTTCTTTGACTGGCTTACCATAAAACTTACTATAAAACTCTCCAGATGTATTCATACTGTCACAAAAGGTAAAGTTTCCTTCATTTGTATGGCCAAGTAGTATTACATTGTGTAAATGTACCGCAGCTTTTTCATCCACTTATCTACTTATGGCCACTTGGGCTGTTTCCAGATCTTGGCTATTGTAAAAAACACTGAGATTGACATAGGGGTGCTATGAATATAGTGGTGCATATATTCTTCCAAATTATTGTTTTGGGTTTCTTCAGATATATTCCAGGAAGTGGAACTGCTGAGTCATAAGGCAGTTCCACTTTTAATTTTTTGAGTTAATTCTATACTGCTTTCCACAGAGGCTGTACCAGTCTGCATTCCAACCAACAGTGTGTGAGGGTTTCCTTTTCTCCATATTCTCACCAACACTTATTGTTTATATATTTATTGATGATAGCTATATGACAGGTGTGAGGTGATATCTCATTGTGGTTTTAATTAGCATTTCTCTGACTATTAGTGACATTGAGCATATTTTCATATGTCTACTGGTCATCTGTACATCCTCTTTGGAGAAATGTTTGTATGGGTCCTTTGCCCATTTTTGAATTAATTTATTTGTCCTTTTCTTGTTGAGTATTATAAGTTCTTTATTAATTTTGGATATGAAGTCCTTATCAGATGCATTGGCAAATATGTTCTCATATTCAGTGAGTTGTCTTTTCAATAGTAAGAGGATAAATTGACCCAATCAACAAACCCCAATTGGACTAAAAATAAAATTATCCAAATTAGAGCAATGAAGACGGGTTCTGTAGAAATGTAGGGTATTTTCCTTCTTTCCAAGGCAGTTTTTTTTGTTGTTGTTGAAATTAGTTCATGGTCAAACTTGTATATTTTAAAATACAATTTTGAAAAACTGATAGTACAAATAAGTTGTCATTAAAAAAAGAAGCTGAAAATCTGTACAAAAGAAATTAGAAGTGAGGGAACAAAACTGGCTTTTATCTTGAAAAGAATATGACATTTCATTTTTATGAGCTTTTTTCTACATATCTATACAAGCAAGGCAGTTGATAACTGTATTTCTGTGTGTTTATGCAATCACTTTTATACAAATAAATTATTGACATTCTGATGTTGAACAAATTATGGGAAAACAGTATAAAAATTCCAGACTTTAACAAGTCACAATTTAGTTTTTTTTGCAGTAACCCTTTAGGTTAAAATGAGTACATTTGTTTTATTATTTACCAGGGACTTATAAAGGGATGCAATTGATTCAGATTTCTATGTAGTCTTGATAATTAGAAGGCTTTACTTTCAGTATTTTGGAGTGGGGGAAAAACAACCCAGATCTCCTTTCTTTACACCTTTTCATTATTCCTTCCTCTATCTTTTAATCTTTAAAACTTTTTCTTTCTCTTTGATTCTCCTGTGAAATTTTGGAAAGTTATATGCTTAACTTTTTTCCCATGTCCATTTTAAATCCTGGATGAGTTTCATGAGGTCAATGAAAACTATGCAGAAAACAATATAAATTCATTTTAGTGATTTTTAAAGGAGGTGCTTCTTAATTACTATGCATATATAGATCTGTTTTTCTTTTTTTAGTCTATCACAAAAGTAGAACTATTTAGGTATCCTCCTCCCAGTATTAAATTATAGATTGTAGTAATTCCTGATCATAGATAAAAATGCCAATAAATATGGGTCAACAGTGTGTTCTCTCTCCATTGAAAATATTAGATTTATTGCTTAAGCAATAAGCTGAGCCTTCTTGTGTGGCCAATCAGGGTTTGGGTGCAATTTATGAGACAAACCTAGAAATAGGTTCTTGTTTTACTTTTGGAAATTTGCATGTTTTTTTCTCTGATAATTAAAGTTTTAACAAATGTTTCCTTGATGGAGTGATTTACAGGTGGTTATTAAGTTTAAATAGCCTGTTATCCTTCCTGTGCTATGACTGTTCACTGATTAGATCATGCAGACATTTGTGCATGGAAGAGCAACAGACTGTTGCACTTAGCTCAGACTTGGGTGAAATTAAGAGGAATTTGGTGTTTTTTTTAATTTAAAAAATTTTCCTTAATGGAGAAAGATTATTTTTCTGAAGCAAATTTTCAAACCATCTTGTTGACAGTTCTTTTAGTTTGGCAGATAACTAAAATGGCACATGAAACACAATGAAACATCATCTACTTTAGTTTACTTGTTAAAGGACCTATTTATTTTTATAGAACTTTGACATATTTATGGGGTTTTTCTTTTTTAAAGTACAAGAATAGTTTTAAAAAACTATTTGTCAGTAACCATCTGATACATCATTTTGATTGCTTTGTTCACAACAAATCTTTGATATAAATATGAATATCGAACCACAACAAATGCCTTGAGCAGTAAGCTTCGTGAATCATATAGCAGCTGTCATCATGAGTTGAAACACATCTACATATTGAGCAGCATGTTTGTTGTACCCAATCAAAACAGTATGTAATATGTGAGTGCATATGAGGGTTTTCCAAATGAAGATTATTTACAAGTTGCATTTTGTGTCTTGGAAAGTTTCATAAGAAGAAACAAGTATCTGAAAAAAAATAAATGGAAAGCTACATGTTGGTTTCAAATACAAAAATTATTTAAAATTGAATTAAAAACTTTGAGCATTGTATTTAATAAATATTATTAAACAACCAAAGTTTCGTAGCTCAATGTTGATTTAAAAAAGTTTTCAATAAACTTTCTTGTTTATATTATTGTTTATACTGATCTTTTACTCTTGCTCCTCTGTGGATATGACATCAGAACATCTTTCAGTTAGTCTTCTATTTTCTAATTCTCAACTCAAAATGCTTACTTACCCATGTAAGAGAGTATGCCTATGGTTACATGTTCCATGTAAGTTGAGATAAACCATATTTGCTAAAGGTAAAATGACATGTGTAACATCAAGAATAGCATAGATGGATTCTTGAAGGAGAAGGAAGAAGCTTATCAAGTCTTAGAAGAGCTTGGAATGAGCAAAATGCATTTTCAAAGACGTTATATTCCTCCTCTGTACCCTTCTTTCAACCTCAGATCCTAAGCATTTAGGCTTTGTCCCCCTTCTCACATAATTTTACTCACACTACTCACCTTTTCTACCCTGTTCTCAAAGCATTTTAGTAAATATTAAACTATTAAATAAAACAGGGCAAAGATTATGACTGGCACTTTAGAAAAATATTTCCTATTTCATATTCCTAAATTTACACCACAGATTATTTACCCATACATTAACTAGCTTGATCTCACTTTGCATAAAATTTCTTCAAATAAATACAGTATAAAGAGCTAGATATCAATCTGAATAACTTAATTTTATGTTTCTTAATAATAATGATTAGTATGATATTTTTAAAAGGCAACTTTGAAAGAAATGGCTAATAGTTGATAAATAGGTAATAATTTCATAATTAGAGGTCAACTCACTTTTTCTTCTATTGATATCAAAATATTGTAATATATTTTGACTGTCTTTTCTTCTTAGAAGATTTCACTTGTAATTGATTTTCACTGAGTCACATACTGTCTTTTATCTTTCACCTCTTGTGATAAATTATGCACAAAAGAGACAGAAATAGATTTTTAAAAAGTAAGAATGAGCATGTTTTGTTGTAAAATAGATTATTACTTATTATATATATGTCTTTATTTTAACAGTAAAACATATCTAAAAGTGTTTCTTTTGAAAAAGTCTTGCTATTTTATAGGTCTCACACTATGTAATTTCCATCATCTAAAATAAGTCAGTAAATAGGTCTATGTGAACATCTTTAAACTTATTTTGGCTGTTAGCCATTTTTAATTTTCTGACATTTCAGTATATTAAAACCTAAAATAATACTACAAAATAACTATTAGAATTTAGCTTGAAAACATGATATTGATTTAACTTGCTAAAAAATGTTAATACTTTCTTTTCTTGGCCATAGGAATATAAGACTCCAAACATTTTTATGTAACTTACAGAAAGACTTAAAAATCTGTAGTTGTAGGATAAAAAAGCAGAAATAGATCTCTTTCTTTCCCAGAGGAGATTAATTTATGGAAGTGTAGGGAGCAATATTGGGTAGTGATGCTCTTTGTAGGAAATTACTAAGAGACTGCTATATTTGTATGGTATTTGATAATTTTTAGTGAAAAATGTCTAGAAAATTAGAAATTTTAAGATATTAGTCACTGGTAGAAAAATAATCTGAATTGAAAATGATTTTATTGGTGTTTGTTTCATCTAAAAGTATACTTTTATGCATACATTGACCATAATATTTCAGTCTATTATAGTAACATGGATGAAAGTGCTCTAAGAGCTATTATTTTTTACCATTAAAAGTGACTGAGATTAAAACTTCCATAATAATTGGGATAATATTTAAAAATATAAATGTATAATTTTAAATATATATTTTTATAACTCAATGTATTTGTATAATAGGAAAGCTAGTATATCAGTTCCTGATTTCAAGTATTCTAATAATCCACAGAGTTCCTTATAGTAAATGCTGATTTTAAAGCAGGGAAAAATTATTTATAAATAAATATTCATTTCCCAGAATATGTGAGGATATCTGTGAATCCAGCAATTTTGTAACATACTTAAAGATGTAGGAAATTCTGGAAATATATCCAAAGAACCCTGAAACACCAATTCAAAAGAATATATGCACCTCTATGTTCATAGCAGTGTTATTTACAATAGCCAAGATTTGGAAACAGCCTGTGTCCATCAGTAGGTAAGTGTATCATAAAGCTGTGATACATTTATACAGTGGTGATGCAGACACCAGCCTGCAGTGTCCACGGCATCATGGATGAGTCATGAGACATTCACACAGACTACCAAGTCCTGTGTGGAGGAAAAGGGATGGCCCAGCTACCCTCTCAAGGGGAGGGTGCCTCGGAGCGGCATGGCCACACTCTCAAAGGAGAGCACCCCTATCTTACCTTCACAGGATTTTTATTGACTTTTAATTTTCCCAGGAATATAGGTAAAGTTCATTAATCATTGTCAGGCAGTAAGGATCAAACAATAGAATAACATACAAAGAACTCTGAGGGCCTATTCTGAGTCAGGGTCTGTTAGCTAATGGGCCACAAAACTCTGGGAAGCAAACTCCCTGCCTGCCTGGACCTTTATCATTTAATTAAGAGCATTCTTAGTGAAGCAGGTTTCACAGGAGGTTATGTGTTTTTTCTCAGGCCTGATCACCCGGGGAACCTGCCCTTTCCAGCACAGGGCTGCACCACCTTCTGTCATTGTTTTAGGATTAAGTCAGGCAGAGGGAATAAGACATCCAAGAGATTAGAAGACGTCTCACAGGCAGAATGAGAACTCAGGCTTTGTCAAAGCTGAAGGGCAAGGGTCCATCACCCCCTTTCTCCATAGCCCCCCAAGTCCTTCCATGGGGACTCCATGTGATCATGCCTGTTTTGGTCATTCTCCCCCCCCCCTTGGGGAATCTTACCCATCATTGGCTAACCGATCAAGCATTGGGGGCCAGTTATGAAAAAAGGAGCAGAAGCGGTGCTCCTGCCAGGGAGGTAAGCTTTGTCTCCTTAGTGGCTTATGGTCCAAAGGTCACTCACTCAGCCTTAGCCCTGGAGGGGTTACAGCTCCTAAAACCAGTCAGGGTGGTTCCCAACACAGTGGAATCCCACACGGCAGTAAAAAAGGAGGAATTCTTACCTTTTGTGACAGCATGGGTGGAACTGGAGACTATTATGCTAAGCGAAATAAGCCAGTCTAAGAAAGACAAATATCATATGGCCTGACTTATACTGAAATCCAATGAACAGAATAAATGAATGAGCAAGATAGAATCAGAGACACAGAAACATGGAACAGACTGACAACTGTAAGAGGAGAGGGTAGGGTTGGGGAAAGGTTGAAAGAAGGTTAAGGAATTAGAAAAAGAACATATTGAAATGTATGCATGACTCATGGACATAAATAATGGTGTGGGAGTTGACTGTGTAAATGAGAGGAGCTGAGGAGGCAAAAGGGGAAGCAGGAACAACTATAAGAGCATAAACAATAAAAAAAGGCTAAAATAAAAAAAATAAAGGTGTAGGAAATTAAAAACATATGAATGTGTCCAACAAGAGGAAATTACTAAATATATACTCACCACTGAAATAAATAAGAGTAAATGAAAATGAGTTTTGTAAAATGAGTTATTCCATGTGGAAACAAACATATTTTTGTCAGTCTGTTTATTAGTAGTCATTGAAATTGTGAGCCAAACCAATTTAGACCTTTTTTAAAAAGTTATTTTGCTTCTCAGCTTTTATTTTTTTAAAAGATTTTATTATTTATTTTTAGAGAGGGAAGGGATGGAGAAAGAGGAGAGAGAGAGAGATATCAATGTGCAGTTGCTGGGGATCATGGCCTGCAACCCAGGCATGTGCCCTGACTGGGAATCGAACCTTCGATGCTTTGGTTCGCAGCCCGTGCTCAATCCAATGAGCTACACCAGCCAGGTCCAATTTAGACCTTTTTAACCATGTTAAAACTCAGGCTTTTCAAGTATCCAGTCAGACTTGGTACTATGAAAACAAAAGAATTACCCTGAATGCTACGTAGAAAAAACATTTCCTCATGCCAAAAAAATAGTTGCTCTAATAGAGCAAGTAATGCATTTTATGGTGCAGTGTTTTAATGTGCCTTTAAGTATGGAAGTATGACAGCGGTGTTTCTTTTCATTATGGGGAGTGTAGAAAGCCTTTGTCTGTTGTTGATCCTGACTATAAGGGTTCATCTATAGTTGGAAAGGTGTTAATATCACGTTACAGGAGCAGTTAGGTAGCTCTTACAAAGAAACACCGGCCATAGCACCAAATTTACAGCAACAACTCCAGAAGCCATGGCAGGGCTGCTATGTGTGCAACCAATGAAATTTTAGAGAATAAGGGGGATAGTGTGGGAGAGGTAAAAACCTCTTTAAAAGAAACCCATTGATAGAGTGATGCTCTACAAAATTCAAATATATTTTTGTTTTTCATTATCACTTATTTACATTTCACTTATTAAAAAAACCAATACCCTGCTATATCAGTAGTTCTTTTTGTTTATTGAGATAGCACAGTTATTAGGTAAACATATTAAAGCTGATGGTATCTTGACGTGTGCCCACCTGCCTGCAGTGAGCACAGAATGCTGCAGATGGTTCGTCGAAGCACGAGAAAAAACATACACAGAAACAACCAGGTCCTTTGGGGGAATAGGAACAGAAGGGCCACTCCTCACGTGGGGTGTGCCTTGGCCACCCTCTCTCCTGGAGGGCGCCATGGACACTCCCTCTTGTGGGGAGTGCCTTGTCCCCCTGCACAAGCAGGGTTTTATTCTTGAATACCAATACAGTTTGCAAATTACAAGTAGTTAGCTTTTGAAAGGTGCTGGCAGATTTCCTACTGGGATCCTAAGCCAGAGATTTTGGGGTTTTATCATTTAAAAAGACTACAGGACTTAAAGCTTAGTTCTGTTTCCTGCCTGTGACTTCATATTCTAATTAAAGAGCATCCTCCAGCAAGCAGATTTCACAGGGTCTTTCATATTCTATGTCTTAGGCCTGATTACCCCGGGAGTCCATTGTTTCTGGTCTGGACTGTACCACCCCTGTTACTTCCAACGGGCCTGAGTTGGGCAGAGGAGACAAAGGCAGCTGGGAGACTTGTATTCTCAAGGACTCAGGCATTGGCAAAATTGGTGATTGATGTTGATCACCCGGTTATTTCCACAGCCCCAAGAGTCTTGTCCCTGTCATTCCTTTGTGAACGCGTCTGTCTTAGATTCATTCTCTATCCAAGAAAATTGTTACCTGTCATTGACTGCCGTTCAAGCATGAAAAGGAATGGGGCATATGAACAGGCAGCGTTCATGCCAGGGAAATAAGTTTTGTCTCCTTCGTGGCTCCTGGTCTGGAGGTCTTTCACTCAGCCTAAGTCACGGGGGGTTACAGCTTCCTGAGACCAGGCAGGGAGGTCCTCAACAGTATCTCTCATGGTAAGAGCTTACTTACCAGAGTGATTTTAATTTTGAAGGTGTCTACTGAACTGTTTAATGATAACTGCATAATTACTAATAATTCTGATGGCTAACAAAATAAATTTAAAAAATATGTAAGCAGGTGAAATTTTATTTGAAAATACGAGGTCTGTCTGGACAAAGTCCAACCACTGTTAATACAGGAATGATTTGCATGACATCTGTGTGACCTGGCAGCCAAGGAGAGTGGACCAGAATACACATGTGTGAATAATGACAACTTCACTGTACTGTTCACTGGGAACAGTAAGCGCTGTTGAGTGAGCATGTGTGCTGTGAGACCATCACAGTCAAAGTGACTAAGTGAGTAGAGCAACGAATCTCCATCAAATTTTGCATTAAGTTTGATCATTCCTCTGAGGAAATTATTTGGATAATTCAGAAGGCCACAGTTATGGGCAGTTGGTGATTGGCAGCTTCATCATAAAAATGTTCCCACTCTCTTGAAGAGGTTTTTGGCAAAACATTAAATCACACAAGTGGCTCAGTACCCCCTACAGCCCACATTTGGCACCCTGAGTCTTCTGGCTTTCCACAAAACTAGAATCATCTGAAAGGGAAGCAATTTCAGACTGTCAATGAGATTCAGGAAAATATGAGGGGTTAGCTAATGGTAACTGAAAGAACCTTGTGAGGTCTCATGGTGCCTACTTTGAAGGGGATGAAAGTGTCATCATCCAGAGCACAATGTTTCTTGGATATTGTATCATCTTCAATAAATGCTCTATTTTTTTCATTTCACATGGCTAGATACTAGGCAGGCCTTATATACCCTCTATCGGTGGTTCTAAACCTTTTTTGTGGAAGCAAAACTGTTTTGTGGAAAACAGTTGGTCCATGGACAGGGGTGTGATGGTTTCAGGATGATTCAAGACAATGATATTTGCCCTGGTTGGTGTAGCTCAGTGGATTGAGCACAGGCTGCAAACCACAGTGTCTCAGGTTCAATTCCCAGTCAGGGCACATGCCTGGGATGCAGGCCATGACCCCCAGCAACCGCACATTGATGTCTCTCTCTCTCTCTCTCCCCCTCCCTTCCCTCTCTAGAAATAAATAAAATCTTTTTTAAAAAGATAATGATATTTATTGTGCATTTTACTTCTATTATCATTACATTGTAATATATAATGAAATAATTATACAACTCACCACATGCGAGGGCTAGCATGTGGGCTTACCATAACTGTGACTGAGACAAATGTGCAGTGAAGGAAAGAGGCATGGATGGTAGTGGTAAATAAAATAATGCATAGGCCATGTGCAGACTAAAATAAGTGTCAGATTCTGACTTAATGCCTGCTGTCAGATGTAGTCATACAATTGATGTATATCAACTCACTTGCCACTATAAAGCCTGCCACCAGATGCAGCTTAACTGCCATTTGCCACTCTTTGGTAGGGTTTTGATATAAGCCTGTAAGTGACTGATTTATTACGGTCTCTGTGCAGTCAAACCTTTCTGCTAATAATAATCTGTATTTGCAGCCTCTCCACACCCCCTGGCATCACCCCCTCAGTTCCATCTCAGATCATCAGACATTAGACTCTCATAAGGAGCATGCAACCTAGATCCCTTGCATGCACTGTTCACAGTAGGTTTTGCACTCCTACTAAGATCTAGTGCTGCTGCTGATTTGTGAGGAGGTGGACCTCAGGTGGTAATGCGAGTGATGGAGAGAGGTTGTAAATACAGACAAAGCTTCATTATCTTGCCTGCTACTCAGTTCCTGCTGTGTGATCTTGTTCCTAACAGAGCAAGGACTGGTACCTGTCTGTGGCCTGGGGGTTGGGGATCCCTGCCCTATATGAATATTCACTTTCAAACCAGATATTTTGGTGTTGCATAAGCACACCCTAGACATACTTTGTGAGCTCTAAACTTAGTTTATCATACAATAGTGTTCTGCAAGATTTAGCCTAGGTGGTTTTAAGGTGTAATAAAATTTATTTTCAACTTATGTTTGAAATTTAATTTACAGTTTTAAAAAATATTTTCAAATAAACAATGATACTCAAAATAATCTTAGTCATGTGAATATATACTAAATTTCATTTTATAAACATAGAAATGTAGACTCAGAGAGTAGAAATGGCTTTTCCAGGGCCAAACTGGTATTTAAAAAACTAGAAATAGGTCAGATGGAAAAAGTCAAGAACTAGAGGATTTCACTTATATGTGATACACAAACATGAAAGCAACAAAGGGCAAACAAACATAGAAAAACTCATAGACAAAGACAACAGTATGGTGGTTAGCAGAGGGAATTGAGGTGAGGCAAGGTAGTAAAGGACAAAGGAGGTCAAATATATGCTGACAGAAGGAGATTTAATTTTGGGCAAAGAACACACGATGCAATATACAGATGAGGTAGTATAGAATTGTACACTTGAAACCTATATAATTTTATTAAGCATGCCACTGCAATAAAATTAATAAAAATATTACATATACATTTTAGCTAGCCCTCATAATTGTCTATGCAATGATGAGTAGACATGTTGGTGCTGGTCTTAAAATGTTAGCATTTCTTCCAGACGATGATGATTTAACCCAATAATTGGTTTCTTTTGAAACATACTACATTGGTGGAGGGGCATAAAAGAAAGGACAAGAGGTCTTTTTGAGCATGCAGGGTGGTTGAACCCCCACTTTCTAAAAAATAGAACTCAGATGAGATATTTGCATATCTTAGACCAGTGCTCTATTCTGTTGCCAATGCTGCCTCTTACACCAGAAGTTATATTTTAATTGTCTACCATTTCCTTCATTTAAAAATACATATACTTAAAATTAAGTCATTGAAAATAATTGAACTTTGTGCTTTTAGGGAAAGAGGGATAATAGAATGTGTTGACTCCAAGCAGGAAGTAGTGCCAACTAAAAGAGCTGGGGAATACTCTATCAGGAATGACAGAAAATATTTGTAAAATTTGTCCCAGGAACAATATCACTAGGTTCAGATACTATCTATATCACTTCTAGTCCAGAATTCAGTCATAGGAAACAAAAAACTGAAGGAAAAAATGCCTAAATGCCTATAAAAATGGTTGTATTGCTCTAAAGAAATAGAGCATTGCTCTGATTCATTCAGATATGTTTAAATTTTATAAAATACATATTAGTTAATAATGCAACCATGTAGATAGTTGCCTTATTTTAAAAGCTTATTTAGAAATATTCCATAAGAAGTTTGAAATTTCAAAAATGATGATGAATCAAGTACAATATCAAAATACTCTTCAGAACTTTAAATGAATGCCAAAAATGAAAGAATACTAAAACTTGAAAATACAAAAACATACCCTAACAGTGATTAGTCCTCAACAGTTTTGGTTTCCCTGTTGATACAACTCTTTTCATACATATTTGTCATTGAAATGCCAGAAACTCACCCATTTCGATCAAAGAATGCTACTTTAGCACTTAATTAAAGCTGATTTAATTTTTATGTCGGAGCATTTTAAACAGATCCCTCTATCACTAAAAACTGAAGTGGCATTGCAGTCACTCACTTATAGGCAGTTTATTTCATACATGACTTCTAAAAAATACCTCTGGTTTTTAAAACGCGGAGAAAACTTTGTTTCCCTTTTTTCTTCATTCAGCACTACAAGACTTCCAGCTAACTTTCACAGTGTTGCATAACAGACATTGCATAAAGCACACAATCTTCAATTTCATTAATACAGAGTTATAAAGGAGAACATACACATCCTGCCTATGCCAATAATTAGAGCACAATGAAGTTATTCCCTGGTACTAAATTAATATATTACAAATTAAAATACTTAATTTTCACCCCATTTACTATCTCTTTAAAGTTGCCTAATTTTCCTTCATATCTGAAGAGAGATTCTAGATTTTCATTTACCCATGTCCTTTTTCTTAAAAATAGAGCCCATAACCCCTGCCTGGTGTGGCTCAGTGGATTGAGCGCTAGCCTGTGAACCAAAGGGTTGCTGGTTGGATTCCCAGTGAGGGCACAGGCCTGGGTTGTGGGCCAGGTCCCCAGTAGAGGGCACTTGAGAGGCACCCACACATTGATGTTTTTCTCCCTCTCTTTCCCTCTCTAAGAATAAGTAAATAAAAAAAAATAGAGCCCATAATTAGGCATATATTATACTTACATTAACTTAAATAGCTCCCCAATTGTTACTATAGCAAATGTAGCCTCTAGTTAACAGTGTTGTAATTTGAGGTCCAAGTATCATGGTTAGCTTACTATTTAACTAAGTTGCATACAAAAACCATCAAAAAAGTGAAAAAATACATTGAGGTAGTTAAGTTTTACTAACCTGTCTTTGTTGGAACACAATTATAATAATGTATTTAAGAAATGAATGAAGACATGGTAAGTTTAAAAAGTTCATCCACGCCCTGCTGTTTAGCTCAGTTGGTTAGTATCATGCCCACATGCCAAGGTTGTGGGTTCAATCTCTCATCAGGGCACATACAAGAATCAATTAATGAATGCATAAATAAGTGGAACAGTAAATCAGTGCTCCCCTCTCTCCCCCCCTTCTCTCTATATAAAATAATTAAATAATAATAAAAAGTTTATCCACAAGTAAGACTTGTTTAAAAAGCCTGAAGGTGCCCTGACTGGTGTAGCTCAGTGGATTGAGCACAGGCCTGTGAACCAAAGGGTTGCTAGTTTGATTCCCAGTCAAGGCACATGCCTAGGTTGCAGGCCAGGTCCTCAGTAGGGGATGCGTGAGAGGCAACCACACATTAATGTTCCTTTCCTCTCTTTCTCCCTTCCTTCCCTTCTCTCTAAATAAATAAATAAATAAAATCTTAAAAAGAAAAAGGCCTGAAGGTAATAAGAACTATATGGATTGAAAACATACTAGAACCTCAAAAAGAGAAAATTGATTTTGATTTTTAGGTTCAGTTGTTGATAGTTGTGAGCTTGTTGTCATTTTACTGTTCATAGTTTTGATCTTCTTTTTCTTAGGTAAGTCCCTTTAACATTTAATTTATAAGAGCTTAGGGATGAAGAACTCCTTTAACTTGACCTTATCTGGGAAGTACTTTACTGCCCTTCTAGTCTAAATGATAGCTTTGCTGGGTAGAGCAATCTTGGATGTAGGTCCTTGCCTTTCATGACTTGGAATACTTCTTTCCAGCCCCTTCAAACTAAGCGAACAGCTAGAATAGGAACAGATTCACAGAAATGGAGATCACATGGAGAGTTATCAGTGGAGAGGGGGAAGGGGAGGAGTGTGGATGAATGTCTAGAGAATAAGAAGCATAATTGGTAGGTACAAAATAGACAGGGGGAGGTTAAGAACATTACAGGAAAAGGAGAAGCCAAATAACTTATATGTATGACCCATGGACATGAGCTAAGAAGGGCAATGCTGGTGGGAGTGGCATGAAAGGTGGAGGGGAATAAAGGTGAGAAAAAAGATGGGACAACTGTAATAGCACAATCAATAAAATATACTTGAAAAGTCATAGAACTTAAAATGAGTTAATTTTATTAAATGTAAATTGTGCTACAAGAAAGCTGATTTTTTAAAAATGGGGAGAAAATTGAATGCAAGGTAAGAGTTTAAAATATCATTCAAAAAACTAAAGTGGACATGGGACATGGAGTAGTTTGAACACTTCTATTTCCTATTAAGTTGTGATATTCAGTTGCATTTATTTATCTTCCTAGGAGGAGAAGTGAGGAAGTCTCAGAGAGTAGCACAATGAAATAGTTTTGGTTGGTTTCCTTAATATCCTCTAGGCA
This sequence comes from Phyllostomus hastatus, assembly GCF_019186645.2. NCBI lineage: Eukaryota > Metazoa > Chordata > Mammalia > Chiroptera > Phyllostomidae > Phyllostomus > Phyllostomus hastatus. The sequence goes on from NW_025333543.1 coordinate 8,017,009, forward strand.
TTTATGCATGGAACTGCCAGCTTAACTGTCACAACTATTTAACTTGTTTTGATTTTTGTTTTATACAAATAAGCCTTCATTATGACTAAAAACCAAGAATGAGAAGGGAAAGTTTTCAAATTCTGCTTATAAAAGAGCACACTTTATCTCAATTTAAATTGTTCTCCCATTGTCATACTATTTAGAAGACATTTTTTTTCTTGTTAACATGCAACAATTTTCTCTATGAAAGAAAATTCTTTGGCTGGTATGATTATAAAGAATGAAATTTTTGTGGAGTCCAGTACACATTATACTACGGCCTCGAGACTTGGCAGCTTTTACCAGTGGTCCTGCATTAAGTGAGCAGAATGGGATATTCAGAAAAAATTAAAGGCATTGAAAAAAATCACCACCTTAGAATCTCTGTTATACAGCACATGTGTATAGTTCAAAATAACACATTTATTTTATATAAATGAGAAATATATTAAAGTATAAATAAAAATGATGAAAAGAATTTGAAATGATACATAAAAAATAACAAAATTTGACACATTTTCTTCAAAATTTTCTTATTTATAAATGCAAACTTGGGTGTATTCCATATATTGTAATAATTTCTCATTTAATAATATTCTAAGTCCACACACTGAAAAAACACCAGTAAAGGTCAATAATTAGATATTTTTAAGCAAATATTTATTCTTCTAATTTGAAAACTTCATAAAAATATTTATGTAATTTTATTAGTGAACCTAAAACATATAAAAATGTAATATAGTTAACAATAACAGTGCAACTTGTTTGAAAGAACAAAGTTGTAAAAGAAAAAAAATGGTTCCAAACAATAACTTGAGTCTTCAGGTCAAATGGAGAGAACCAGAAGGCTCATGTACCAACTAAAAGTATGTGCTTGCTCTTCATTTTTCACTCACTTTTTAATAAAAAAATATATAAAGTAATACATATTATAATATTTGTTGTGTCTATAGTATATATAAACGTAAAATGTATAATAATAACAACACAAACAGTGAGAGGGAATAGAGCTAAAGAAAAGTAATATTTTTATATCACTCTGGAATTAAGTTAATGTAGATATAAAGAAGACAAATTAAGTGTATGTTAGAAAACCTAGAGGACCCACTAAGAAAATAACTGAAAATATGTAGCTTAAAAATTGCTAAAGGAATTAAAATATTATACAAGAAAGTATCAATTAATTTAGTTAATGGCTTCTAAATAATTGCTTTCAGGAAGGGTCTATGTGTAGCATACTTTCTGAGGTCTTACATATCAAAAGCTATTTTTATTGACTTCACACACTTTAGCTCAAAATATTTTTCTTCAAATTTTTTATATATATTTTTTCATGCATTGTTACTAGATGTTATAAAGTGAAATAATTTCTGTCTTCTCATGAAAACTGTCATTTATTCATTTTGAGGTATTGGAGAGATTACTTTTGTTTGAAATTTGATGTCTGAATGTTTATTTACCTTTAAATTATAACATACCATCAGGATATTTCACCTGAATCTCCAAAGATCTTGTGTTCTATACATCCAGTACTATAGTTTTCTGATTTGTTTGCTTTTATCAGTTTGTTTCCTGATTCACCCATTATAATAATTACTGCCTCATTTTAGTTCTGATTTTTTTTTTGTAACATGTAACATCCACTTATTTACTCTGTTCACACATGCATGTAGTATAAGCATTTTTAAAATCATTTTAATGTTTTAGTCTTTTCCCTGTGTATTTGTCTGGCACATCCTTGTTCAATTTTCTGCAGTATCTGCTTTTAAAATTTACTACATTTAATGACAATTTACATTTTCAAAATTCACTTTAAGCTTACAATCCTAATTTTCTATACATACCTTTTTTCAGTCTGTTGTAATGCTTCCTTTCTTTTCATCTTGATCTTTGTGGTCACGTCTTTTGTATGTTTTGGCTGCTGACTTAGAAAACAGATTTTACTCTACTTGCTGTTAGGTTACATGGAAATGAAGGTATTACAGGGTGCATGGCTTACTGAACTGCCAGAACATCTCAAGAAAGAAATTGTAGGTTGAAATTTTAGAATTGAGTCCTATAGTCACACTGCAAAACCTAGTTGCCAGGGAGATGATACTTCCTCTTTGATCAGAAAGCCATTTTGTAATGTGAAACATAGCTGCTGTAGGCTCCAGAACTGTGCAGCCACTACAATAATCTGAAACCCCTGTGATCAATCACTAAAGAACCACCATCAGAAAATCACCTTGTGGGAACAAGACGGTGAGATAGGTGGGAGTGGAGTCTACCTCCACCTGCTCATGGGTGAAACACCTAGACGATATTCTGGGGAACAGAGTGAACAGCCACTGCTGTTATATATAGCATATATAAAGATTTGACAGCAAAAATTGTAGAGGATGTGGAAAAATCAGATGGTAAGGAGAGTGCTTCAGCACAATAAGGTCCCTGGGACAAATTTGGGGACCAGGGCATCTGCAGCTCCAAGCCTGGCACCAACCAGGGTCTGCTGCAGGTTTCTTGGGAGAGAGCCAGGTCAACAGCTCCCTCCTCTGCTAAACAAGGCTTGAGTAGCACCAGGAGGGACCTGGATGCTTGAAGTCACAGGGGGCAAATAAGGATGAAGTGGCAAATACACGGGGGCAGTGTGCACCCACTGAAACCATGGACACCGGCTGGGAAAAGTTGGGCCATGATGAACCCTGACCAACAGGTCCCCAGGCTGGTTGGAGAGTTGGACTGTGTGAGAGGACAGGTGTTTGTTTGGAGCAGCAGGTTTGAAAAGGAGAAATTTTTCAAAAAGAAAAGGAGAAAAGGAAGCACTTACTGGCTGTTTCGGGAATTCTCCCACAACAGCAGCACCCCATGATCACCCCCTTGTGCCTCCTGCACCCCTACCCCTGCCTGGCTGCAGTGGCTGCACTCCGGCTATGGCTGTGGAGGCTGTGTGCTCATGCCCGCAGCCCCGGGGACAGTGTGCACCCAAAACCTTGAACCAGTGGCTGTCAATCCTGCCCCAGCAGTGGAGGCTGAGTGCTCACACCTGTAGCCTTGCGGACGGCACACATCTGACCCCAAGGCCTGGTGGCTGCCCATACCTCCCCAGTAGCAGAGGCTGAGTGCTCACACCCGCAGTCCCAGGATGGAGTGTGTCCAACTGCACCACCTAGAGGCACCCCACACCCATCTCCTGGGCCCTGCGGGAAGCAGCAGAGGAGACATGTGCCTGCATATTCAGTGGCAGCCACTCTGGCCCCGCTGCCCTGTAGGGTGACTGGTTCTCTAAGAGGAAGGCAGGGATGCCCCCACAGAGGAGAGCTGCAGGCCTCAGGGAGTCAGCAATCCCCAGAAAGACTTAACTCAGTGGGGTGGGGTGGGGGCTGAACTACCCTGAAGGGACTCTGAGAGTCCCTAGCATCTAGGACAGCAAAGAGCAAGAAGGTGGTGAGTGAGTTGCCCCTAATTGGTGCATCTCAAGGACAGCGCAACTGGTGGACTGAAGGCTTATGGTGGGTGCAGAAGGCACTGGGGGCCCAGCAGTGAACTGAGGAATGGGACTGGAGGCTGGGAACTTACAAAGAGTGTGGCTCAGGAAGGGAGAACAGCAAAACCAATCACTCTCAGCCTGCTGAAGCCAGGAAGAGCAGCAGAACTGGCTTGGCCAGTTTGAAACCAACAGGAGGCTCTTGTTTTAAATTAAAAAAAATTCCTTCTTCCTTTCTTTCCCTCTTTCTTTTTCATTCCTTCTTCCTTTCTTTCTTTCCTTTTTTATTCTTTCTTCTTTCCTTCCTTTTTTTCCCCACAAGTGAGGCAATAAAGCCTAGAGTTCTGAAAGGACTGGAATAGGACCCAAAGGGGTCATCCCAACAACTGAGACAGCTAGACAAATTTCACTTGGTTACTCCAGAGAATTTGCAAGTTATTGTTTATTTGTATTATTATTTTTCATTATTCTTACATCTTTTATTTTTTTGGTATTTTTGTATTTCTCTTCTTTCTGTTTATCTTCTTTGCTTGGTTTGTTAATTTTCATTGTTTGACTGGTTTCCCTTGTTTTCTCTTTCAGTATATTACTACTTTTCCATCTTTCAATTCACTTGTGTTCCAATAGCACACTACTCTAGGTCCTGTACTTCCTATTATTGTTATTCAGATCACATTGATTCTGTCATATGCTTGTTGCTCCATTACTATTGTACATAATTGCTATTCCATACAGTTGTAAATACCAGACAGCACCCCTCCCATATCTTAGCTCACTTCACTATTTCCAGAACTTTATTACTATTGTGGTTAACTCTATTCTCTCATACACTACAACTATTTTTTAACCTTTACTCTCACGTTACCTCATCATCTGACCTCCCACAGGCTTACTGTGTTCTAGATCTAACTCACAATCCTTCCCTCCCACAATAAGAGTCTTATCTTTTTTTCACCCTTTCTAAAAAGTAGCTAGTTTGGTGAAATGTGATGGTTAACACTATACATATACAAAGGATCTCCTATCTTTTCTCTATGGGTTGATACTTTAAATATTATAGAATACACTCCCATTGCCTTAAACCATTTTGCCTTCCCCCTCCAACTGATCACAAAAAAGAATATGTGGGAGCTGTGAACACCAGTATACCTACTGCAAAAGGAGACCCACCAACAAAGGAACCACCACAGATGACAGCAGAAGAATGTGAAAGAGGGAGTGAAAGCCACACTAACCTCAACCCAGGATCAATCTGGAAATACAACTAAATGGTGGAGAAATTACCTAGAACAAAAAACAGAGCAAGAGCGAGAGGGAAGCCTTAAAACCTTGTACACACAGAAGAAGCAGTTTCAACACAACCTGTCCACACTTGCACAACAGAATATAAGATGTGGTGGATGAAGTGACCCTCATTTAACCAGCTGGAGGGAAGGACCCACCAAAGAAATACTGCAAAACAATCAAAACCCAAAGACATACAAAGAGCCAACATAAATGACAGCACAAGACCAGCAAACTCAGCAGATCAAGGAGACTGTACCACTGAATCTCACAGGTAGTCTACCATAGAAGTTCACACCATAAACCCAGGGAGTCAGAACAGATCAATTGAAGAAGCAGAGGCTAACAAGGAGCATCTCACAAACAATGGGAAGACAAAGAGATAATCTCCAAATGAAAGGAAAAGAGGAAGCCTCAGAAAGAATGCTAAATGACACAGAGGAAAGTCAACTATCAGATATTGAGTTCAAAGCAATGGTTATAAGGAAGCTCAATGAGCTCACAGAGAATTACCAAAAACTACAGGGGAACTACAATGAACTAACTGTAAACTATATTAACATGAAAAAGGAAATAGAAACTATCAACAAGGGCCAGGAGGAAATGAAGAATACAATTTCTGAACTGATGAACACAGTAGAAGGGATCAAAAGCAGGCTAGATGAAGCAGAGTATCATCAGATCAGCAAGCTGGAGGACAAGGTAAGAAAAAACACCCAGAAAGAGCAAGGAAAGGAAGAGAGGCTCAGAAACAATGAAGAGGGGTTAAGGGAAATGCAGGGCAACATGAAACAGAATAGTATCCATATAATAGGGATACCAGAAGGAGAAGAACAGCAAGGGATAGAAAACCTGTTTGAAAAAGTAATGATATAAAACTTCTCTAATTTCATGCCAGAAAAAGTCACATAAATCCAGGAAACACAGAGAGTCCCAATCAAGAGGAACCCAAAGAGGCCCACTTCAAGGCAATTCATAATTAAAATGGTAAAATTCCAAGGCAGAGAGAAACTGAAAGTAGCAAGGGAAACATAGGAAGTAACATACAAGGGAGCCCTAATAAGACTAGCAGCTGACTTCTCAGTGGAAATGCTCCAAGGCAGAAGGGAATGGCAAGAAATATTCCAAGTAATGAAAACCAGAGGCCTACAACCAAGACTACTATATCCAGCAAGGCTCTCCATTAAAATGGAAGGCCAAATAAGGAGCTTCCTGTATAAAGGAAGCCTTAAAGAATATACCTCTTCCAAACAAGCTCTGCAAGAGGTGCTAAAGGGTCTGCTTTAAGAATAGGAAGAAAAACTGTGTGTGTGTGTGTGTGTGTGTGTGTGTGTGAGAGAGAGAGAGAGAGAGAGAGAGAGAGAGAGAGAGAGAGAGAGAGGCACATAGGTATGAAAAATGGCAAGGGATGAGTACCCAGCAATACTAAACTTAAATGTAAATGGATTAAATGCATTAATCAAGAGACATAGAATAGAGGAATGGATAAGAAATCATGACCCACACATATGCTGCCTACAAGAGACCCACCTCAGGACAAAAGACCTATGTAGACTGGAAGTGAAGGGCTGGAAACAAATATTCCAAGCAAATAGATAGGAAAAAAAAAAGCCAGGGAAGCAAGACTCATAAGACAAAATAGACTTCAAAAAAGAGCCACAAAAAGAGACCCAGAAGGTCACTTCATAATACTCAAGGGAATAATACATCAAGAAGACAAACATTGTAAATATATATGCACCCACCATAGGAGCACCCAAATACATAAAGAAATTCTTGGAGTACTTCTGGAAAGATATTGACAGCAAACAATTATAGTGGGGGATTTTAACATTGTCAAAAGTGGACAGATCTTCCAAACAAAATATCAACAAAGATATTCTGGCAAGGAACAATGCCCTAGATGAAATGGACCTCACTGATATATATGGGTCCTTCATCCCAAAGAAGCAAAACACACATTCTTTTCAAATGCACATAGAACATTTTCAGACAGATCACATGATAGGACACAAAACAAGCCTCAACAAATTCAAGAAAATTGAAATCATATAAAGCATTTTCTTTCCCCACAAGGGAATGAAACTAGAAACCCACATCAAGAAAAAAACCCAAGACACTCAAACTCATAGAGAGTGAAGAGCTTACTATTAAACAATGAATGGGTCAAAATCAGATAAAGGAAGAAATTAAAAAGTTTCTGGAAACAAATCAAAATGAAGTCACAACAATTCAAAACTTACGGGCAAGATCAAAGGCAGCCCTGAGACAGAAGGTCATAGAGATATGGAGAAGTTCAGGGATACCTAAAATAAATAGAAACATTTCAAATAAAAAACCTAACCCTACACCTACAAGAATTCGAGAAACAACAACAAAGACAGCCCAGAGCAAATAGAAGGAAGGAAATAATCAAGATCAGAGCAGAGTTAAATGACATAGAGTATAAAAGCACAATTTTAAAGATCAAAACATCCAGGAGCTGATTCTTTGAAAAGATAAACAAAATCAACAAGCCTTTAAGCAAACTCATCAAGGAAAAAAAAGAGAGGACCAAAATAAACATAATCACAAATGAAAGAGGAGAGATTACAACCAATACCATGGAAACACAAAGGATTGTAAGAAATTACTACAAAGAACTATATGTCAAGAAATTTGAAAACCTAGGTCAAATGGACAAATTTCTAGAAAAATATAATCTTCCAAAACTGAATGAAGAAGAAGGAGAAAGCCTGAACAGACCAATAACAGCAGATGAAATCGAAACAGTAATCAAAAGCATCCAACACAGAAAAGCCCTGGACCAGATGACTTCACAGGATAATTTTACGAAGCATTTAAGATAGAGTGAACCCCCATTCTTCACAGATTATTCCAAAAAATCTAAGATGGAAGACTCCCAAACTCTTTTTATGAAGCCAGCATCATCCTAATCCCAAAACCAGATAAAGACATAACAAAGAAAGAAAATTTAAGGCCAATATCACTAATGAACATAGACACTAAAATCCTCAACAAAATATTAGCAAACCACATCCAGCAATATGTTAAAAGATCATACACCATGATCAAGTGGGATTCATCCCAAGGATGCAAGGGTGGTACAATATTCAGAAATCAATAAACGTAATACATCAAATAAATAAAACAAAAGACAAAAATCACATGATCATATCAATAGAGGCAGAAACAGCATTTGATAAGGTTCAGCACCCATTTATGATAAAAACACTTAGTAAAGTAGAAATAGAGGGAGCATTCCTCAACATAATAAAGACCATATGAGAGAGACTTACAGCCAACATCATACTCAATGGGCAAAAACTTGGAGCTTTCCCACTAAGATCAGGAACAAAAAAAGGATGCATGTTTATGCATCCACTCTTATTCAACATAGTATTGGAAGTCCTAGACACAGCAATCAGACAAGAAAAAGAAATAAAAGGCATGCAAATTGAAAGGAGAAAGTAGAACTGTCATTGTCTGCAGATGACACAATAGTGTACATAGACAACCCTACAGACTCTACCAAAAAACTACTTGACCTAATACATGAATTTGGCAAAACAATGGGGTACAAAGTTAATATTCAGAAATCGAAGGTATTTTGTATACCAACAATGGAACATCAGAAACAGAATTCAGGAAAAAATCCCATTTGATATAGCAACAAGAAAAATAAAATACCTAGGAATACACCTAACTAAGGAAGTAAAAGACCTGTACTCAGAAAACTATACAACATTGAAGAAAGAAATTAAGGAGGACACAAGCAAATGGAAGCATGTACCATGCTCATGGATTAGAAGAATTAACACCATCAAAATATCCATAATACCCAAAGTGATTTATAGATTCAATGCAATCCCTATTAAGGACCAATGACACATTTCACAGATATAGACTAAACATTTCAGAAATTTATATGAAACCATAAACAACCCCAAATAGGAGCAGCAATCTTAAGAACAAAGTAGAAGGGATCACAATACCTGATATCAAACTGTATTACAAGGTCATTGTAATGAAAACAGCCTGGTACTGGCATAAGAACAAATACATAGACCAGTGGAACAGAACAGAGAGCCCAGAAATAAGCCCAAGTCTCTACAGTCAATTAATATTTGACAAAGGGGGCAGCAGCATAAAATGGAGCAAAAATAACCTCTTCAACAAATCGTGTTGGGAGAACTGGACAGCTACATGCAAAAAAATGAAACTCGATCACCAACTTATGCCATAAACAAAAATAAATTCAAAGTGGATAAAAGACTTAAATATGAATCGTGACATCATAAAAGTCTGAGAGGAAAACATCAGCAGGAAAATCTCAAACATTCCACACAGCATCTTCACTGATATGTCCCCTAAAGCAAGTGACACAAAGGAAAGAATAAACAAATGGGACTTCATCAAATTAAAAAGCTTTTGCATGGCTAAAGAAACTACAGCAAAATGAAAAGAGAACCACCTATATGGGAAAAGGTATTTGCCAATGATACCTCAGACAAGGGTTTGATCTCCAAAATATATAAAGAACTCACATGACTGCACTTCAGGAAGACAAAAATCCCAATTAAAAAATTGGAGAAAGTCTTGAACAGACAATTCTCCAAGGAGGACATAAAGAGGGCTCCCAGACATAGGAAAACATGCTGAGCAACACGTCATCAGAGAGATGCAAATTAAAACTACTATGAGATACCACCTCACACCAGTCAGAATGGCGATCATAAAAAATTCAACAAACAAGTGTTGGAGAGGATGTAGAGAAAAGGGAACCCTAGTGCACTGTTGGTGGGAATGCAGACTGGTGCAGCCACTGTACAAAACAGTATGGGATTTCCTCAGAAATCTAAAAATGGAACTGTCTTTTGACCCAGCAATTCTACTGCTGGGATTATATTCTAAAAGCCCTGAAACACCAATCCTAAAGAACCTATGCACCCCAACATTTATAGTAGCACAATTTATGATAGGCAGTTGCTGGAAGCAGCCTAAGTGCCCATTAGTAAATGACTGGATCGAAAAACTGTGGTACATTTACACAGTGGAATACTACGCAGCAGAGAGAAAGAAGGAGCTCCTACCCTTTGCAAGAGCATGGATGGAACTGGAGAGCATTATGCTGAGTGAAATAAGCCAGGCAGTGAGGAAGAAATACCATATGATCTCACCTTCAACCGGAACATAATCAATAAAAGAAAAAAGCAAACAAACTATAACCAGAGACATTGAAATTAAGAACAGTCTAACAAGAGCCAGAGGTGAGGAGGGAGGGGACAATGTGGGGAGGGTTTTTAGGAACTACTATAAAGGACACATGGATAAAACCAAGGGGGAGGGTAGAAGCAAGGGAGCGAGGTGGGTTTGGCTGGGGTGGAGGTAGTGGTGGGGTGGAAATGCAGACAACTGTAATTTAACAACAATGAAATAATTTAAAAAAAGAAAAGAAAAAGAATAATTTGGCCTACACTAAAATAAAATAAAAAAAATAAAGAAAATCACCTTGCTATCCATTCCAAATCAATACTATGCATGTTGCAATCTGTATAGCAAAACAGTTGCCACAATCCTGTCTTGACATCCATGAATTTGGTGACCTGGCACTGGGATCTTTATTAATGGTACATCAGAAAAGAAATCACATACCTCTTTCATCATGATTCTTAATAGAAACAGAAAAATCCTTTTTTTAAATATTAAATTTCAATTATTTATTTATCTTAAGAGAGAGGGAAAAAGAGGGAAAGAAACATTGATGTGTGAGAGATACATAGATCTGTTGCCTCTCACACACCCTCAACTGGAGAACTGGCCTGCAACCCATGCATGTGCCCTGACTGGGAATGGAACTGGTGACCTTTCACTTCACAGGCTGGCACTCAACTCTTTGAGCCACACCACCCAGCCTAAACTGCAGATTCTTTTTTTATGTATTTTTATTGATTATGCTATTACAGTTTTCCCAAATTTTCCTTCTCCCTTTATCTCCCCTCTACTCCACCCCCAACCTTCCAGCATTCCCCACCCCCTTAGTTCATGTCCATGGGTTATACATATAAGTTCTTTGAGTCTGTGTTTCCTATACCATTTTTGTCTTTCCCCATCTATTTTATGCCTACTAATACTTCTTTGTCCCTGTACTATTCCCCGCATCCCTCCCTTCTCCCTCCCCACTGAACTCCCTCTTTATGATGTCCACTTCTCTGATTCTGTTCTGTTTTGGTTGTTTGCTTAGTTTTTGTTTTCATTGTTTTTCTTTTCTTTTAGGTTCATTCGTTAATGGTTGTGTTTGTTGTCATTTTATTGTTCATATTTTTAAATTTTTTTCTTAGATAAGTCTCTTTAATGCTTCATATAATAATGGCTTGGTGATAATGAACTCCTTTAACTTGACCTTATCTGGGAAGCACTCTATCTGCCCTTCCATTCTAAATGAAAGCTTTGCTGGATAGAGTAATCTTGAATATAGGTCCTTGCCTTTAATGACTTGGAATACTTCTTTCCAGCCCCTTCTTGCCTGTAAGATTTCTTTTGAGAAATCAGCCGATAGCCTTATAGTAACTGTCTCCTTTGTAAGTAACTGTCTCCTTTTCTTTTGCTGCTTTTAGGATTTTTTCTTTGTCTTTAATACTAGGTAACTTAATGATGATGTGCCTTGGTGTGTTCCTCTTTGGGTCCAACTTCTTTGGGACTCTCTGGGCTTCTTAGACTTCCTGGAAGTCTATATCCTTCCCCAGATTGGGGAAGTTTTCTTTCATTATTTGTTCAAATAAGTTTTCAATTTCTTGCTGTTGTTCTTGTCCTTCTGGAACTCCTATAATTCAGATATTGGAACTTTTCAGGTTGTCCCAGAGAATCCTCAACCTCTTTTCATTTTTTTGGATTCTTATTTCTTCTTTCTGATCCAGTTGAATGTTTATCTCTTCCTTTTGTCCCAAATCGTTGCTTTAAATCTGGTTTCCTTCTGGTCATTATTGGTTCCCTGATTATTTTGTTTTATTTTATTTTGGGTATCTTTCATTTGTTCTTTCATTTTTTTTTGACCAAGTTCAATCAGTTCTGTGAGCATTTTGATTACCAGAGCTTTAAATTCTCTATCAGATAGGTTGGCAATCTCCTCATCACCTGGTTCTGAGGTTTTGCTGTGTTCTTTCATTTGGACCCTATTTCTTTGTCTTGGCACACCTGATAAGTTGTAAGGGGCAGGGCCTTAGGTATTCACCTGGGCAGGACAACTCTCTTTGCTGCCCTGCTTGTGAGGTAGGGGCCAGAGAGGGAACAGCTTGGCTTGCCTGCTCATCTCTAGCTCATTTTCCAACAGACTCTTATGTCAGACTGGAAGTATCTCCTGCAGTGGCAATCCCAGCCTTAGCCCACTGTCAGCTCTGAGTCTCAGTTTTCCCCTCAAATCAGTCCCTCTCGTGCAGTTCTGCTGAGCTGGGCAGCCAGCCCCACCCCTCAGCCACCTCACTATAGTTTTTGAGTCAGCCCTAGCAGTCTACCTTACCAGGCTGGTTGTTCTGGTTGATTTTTTCTTTAATTTCTTGGTTGTCAGAGTTCCATGCAGTTTGATTCTCTGGCACTTTGGTTGTTTATTGATTTTAGATTGGTTGTTATCCTTCTTTTGGTTGTGTGAGGAAGTGAAGGGTTTCTACCTTTGCCTCCATCTTGGCCGGGACCTCAGAAACAAAAAAGTCTTTTGCTTCACTTCCACCTTCAAGATTTCATCAGACTATATCTGACATCCAGGCTGTAGCAAGATCTTGAAAAAAATGTGTGTGTGTGTGTGTGTGTGTGTGTGTGTGTGTGTGTAGTTTTCTAGCATCTTCAATATGGGAAGCTGCCTTGAGAGGCATCTAGATGGATGTTGAGTACCAAGCCATCATTCCTACCTCAATTTACCTCCTTGGCTACTCAACTTCATTGAAATCCTTCTTTCCAATATAATTTTTCAGATGGCAGCAATATAATAGCAATAAAGCAGTTTGCAATAATACCTGCAATGATGCAGTTTTCAATGTACAAATAATTCTTTCATCTTCTCTCTAAGAAAAGAGATCTAAAATCTCATTAGTTACCATATTTACAAATCAGTGATGTTTATTTCTTCTTTTGTTCAATTATTGCTCCAACTTCATATTCTTTAACTTATGGACAAAATTGCAAAGTAAACTAACACTAACATGCCACATATAAAATGACAGGAGAAAATTAAGAGTAAAATAAGGTGTTTATTAAAAATGATATAGAGGTAAGTACACATGGAAGACAATATGCATAGCTATTTTAGTACTTACCTTTGTAATTGATCACAAGGTCATAATTATTATTTATAACCTCTTTCCTTTCAAAACCCTTCCCTGGAATTTTTTGGGCAGCATGTCAAATGAGTTGGGATTATTTACCTGATGAAGTGACTCAAACCTTCACAACTGTGGTTTCTAAGTCTTTATTGAACCTGTGTGCTATCCTATTAAATCATTTAGATGAACCTGACAGATTTGTTCTATGTTCTAGAGTATTTCCTTAGTAGTAAACATGTTTCTTCGTAACCCACATGAAAATAGAAACCCTATTTCCCTTTAATTTTTAGGATCAATAACTCCAGAGAACACAAAAAAACATTTTTCTGTATGTTGGTCTAATGGCATGAGTAGCTCAATATTGAAAGATGGCAGGTTCAACTTTCAATTCAAAAACTGTTGATGTATTACTGGTGGAAGTACTTATCTCTTGAGTATCAAGTCTAAACCATCAGAAACAAAGTCATAGAAATGAGAAACAAAAATACTGTAAGTGGGTCATTAAATGTACTAAAAGAAGTGTTGCATTAGCATTTTTGCTTCTTCATGCTTAGACCAGTGTGTTCCAACTGAAAGAAAAAAGACCTACATATCATATGCTAGCTGAAAACATATATCATCATGTAGGGAAACATCCTTCCCAAGAAAGGTATTGACTTACAGTGTTTAATAGTCTATACTACCTTTACAAAAGGCCCATTATTTCTGAGTACATGCTAAGAAATAATGTACTCATTGGGAGTAAGCCCACTGTCTCTCCTATTTCCTTCATATAATGAATTTTATAGTCAGTCAGTTGTGTTGTGTGGTAATACCATGATAGAAATAAATTCTTTAGTGAGTCCAAAAATGTTGTTTTACAAAGTAGGCAGTGCAGGCAAATCCACAACCAAATTTATTGAGTACAGAGGGATTCCAAGATGGCAGTGGATTAGGTAGAAGTTACACACACCTCCACCCAGGAAATTGCAGCTAAATTACAGATCAATCAACCTGAATAACCAGCTGAAGACTAGCTGAACAGAGGTCTTAAAGGAAGGATTTACAGAAGCTACACCAAGACTTGTAAGAAGGGCAGAGATACAAAAAAAGCTGAGCTTGCAGCCACATGTGGCAACTGAGAAACTGGAAGTGTATCTCAGTGGCAAAGACTCCCTTAGAGAGAGAATTCTCAGCTCTACTCTGGGCTCCCCAGTCTGGGATATCAGAGCCAGGAAAAATAACCCACATAATATCTAGCTTGAAAATCAGCAGGGATTCTGTCTGCCAAGGAGAGATGGAAGTCTGCTAGAATCTCTGGCACCAGCTTAAAGGGCCAGTGCACAAAATCTTGTTTTGGCCACTCACCTCAGGCTGTGACAGAAGGAGAGCAGCTTGAAGCAGACAACAGTTGTGCAGAGCAAAGGCTGGTTTTGTGGCTCCAGGAAGAGAACTGGAGGGTCATCTTCTAGGATTCCTGTGATGAATCTTCTCCTATGCCACCCATTGTTGCTATCTTTCCTGGGTCAAGCACTCCCCCCAGACTGGGAGAACGCACTAGTCCCATCCTCCTGAGTACATGTTGCCCCATCCTGCAGAGCTCACATGGAGCTGAGGAGTCAACTCCCTGGGTTTGTGGTATAGACTTTCTTGGAGGGATCTTGAGGAAGGCAAGGAAGTTTCAAGGGGTGTCAGAAACTGAGTGTGTGGCTTTGAGGTGGGGCTATTTTCTCCATCTCACTACAGGCCTGGCACCACTTCCCTACTGTACAATCCAGTAGCTCCACCCTCCTGATTTCTAGTGGCCCTGCTTTGCATAATTTTTTCACAACAGAGGAATCATCCGGCTGCCTTCAGTCTGGACCCCAAGTGTGGACTTTCTTGAAAGGCTCTTAAGGAGGTCCAGGCAGAAGTGAAAAGAGATTGAGTTGTGTGGCTTTAAGATAAGGCTATTTTCCCCTTGTATACCCAACTGGCACCATGATTTCTGTGCAGACCCCTCCCTTCACATGACCAAATATTGGTCTGTTTGGGCCTCATTCTAAAGACTCTCTGAGACCCAGTCTCACCTGGGCCCCAGGTGGGTGGTGTCTGGCCATGGTATGCCCTAAGACATTTGCTGAATAGCCTCAGACCCAGCACTGGTATTGAGCTTAAATTTATACCAACTTGGTGAATACCACTAGTGCCTCCTGACAACTCACTGAGAACCTACCTCACACAAATCACTTACCAACAGAGGCACTTTTAGGGATTGAGCCTAACAGGAAACTGGCAGGCTAATGTAGATCTCAGGATGCCTTGGGCTTTTTGCTGACTTGGCTTGAAATCAGTGTTGGTGGAAGCCAGCCTTGGTGAATAGCTTAGCCGCTGACATGCACACAGGAGCCTAGCAAAGGCAGTTACATACTATGGATGGCTTTGTAGCTTTGAAAAGGTAGCCCAGGGCTGGTCACAGACAATGTCCAACATTGACTGCACTGGAGTCATAACCAAGACTACCCTACACAATAAGGCTATTATTTAAAATTGAAGGTGAAAAAAGACCTTTCTAGACAAGAAATAACTACAGGAGTTCATGAAAAGAAATGGTAAAGGAACTTCTTTAAGAAGTAGAAAGAGAAAAGTAGTAATATAGTTGTAAAGAATAAAATGGCACTAAATACATAACTATCAGTAAGCACATTAAATATAAATGGATTAAATACTCCAATCAAAAAAAATAGGGAAGTTGAATAGGTAAGAAAACAAGACTGTATATATGCTATCTACAAGAGAGCACCTTAGATTGAAATACACACACTGACTAAAAGTAAAGAGATAAAAATATCTATTTTACATAAATATAAATTAAAAAAGCTTGGGTATCAATATTTGTATCACACAAAATAAACTTTAAAACAAAGACTATGATATTTGCAAAGGACATGATATTTCATATAGAAAATCCTAAATATTCAAACAAATAATACTAGAACTGATAAATGAATTCAGTAAAATAGCAAGATGCAAAATAAATACTCAGAAATCTGTTGCATCTTATTCACAACTACCAAAAAGTGACACTAAGAAAACAGTTTCATTTACAATTGCATCTAAAAATACCCAGGAATAAATTTAACTGAGGAGGTAAAAGAGCTGTACTCAGAAAATTTTAAGACATTAAAGAAAAAATCAAAGAAGATGTAAATAAATGGAGCATGTACTGTGCTCATGGATAGGAAAAATTAACATTATTATAATGTCTATACTACCCAAAGCAATCTACAACTTAAATGTGATTCCTATCAAAATACTAATGTGTTTTTTCACATAACTAGAATAAATAATTCAAATATTTGTGTGGACACACAAAAAACCCTATAGAGTGACAACAATCTTAAAAAAGAAGAACAATGTGGGAAGTATTATACAACCTAGTATCAAACTGTATTACAAACCTATACTAATCAAAACAATGTGGTACTGGCATAAATACAGATACACAGATCAATGAAACCAAATAGAGAGCCCAGAAATAACCCACACCTACATATTCAATTAATCTATGACAAAGGATGCAAAAATATACAACAGGGTAAAGACAGACTAATCAATAAATGGTGATGGGAAAAATGAGCAGATACGTGCAAAAAATGGAACTAGGCCACTTCCTTATATCAAAATGTATTAAAGACTTAAATGAAAAGCTCAAAACCATAAAACTCCTAAAAGAAATATAGGCACTAAAATCTGGAACATTTCTCTCAGCTATTTTTTTTTTCTGATATAGCTCTTTGGGCAAGAAACAAAAGAAAAAATAAAAATTGGGACTACATTAAACTAAAAGGTTTTTGCACAGCAAAGGAAATCATCAACAAACAGAAAAACAATCTACTGACTGGGGAAATATATTTGCCAATACATCCCATATGGATTTAATATCCAAAATTTATCATATAACTCAATACCAAAATTCAAACACTTCAATTAAAAATGAGCAGAGGACCTGAATAGACACTTATCCAAAGAGGACATACAGATGCTCAGTAGGCATATGCAAAGATACTCTGCATCACTAATCATCAGAAAAATGCAAATTAGAACCACAATGAAATATCATCTCTCACTTTTCAGAATGGTTATCATCAATAAATCAACAAGCAACAAGTGCTGGCAAGGACTGGAGAAAGGGAAATCTTGTGTACTGCTGGTGGTAATGCAGATTGGTGCAGCCACTATGAAAAACAATACAAAGTTTCCTCAAAAAACTAAAAATGGTGTTGCCTCATGACCCAGTGATTCTACTACTGGGTATATATCTAAAGAAATAAAAAAAATAAATCTAATTTGAAGGAATATGCAGTTCTATATTCATTGTAGCCTTATTTACAACAGTCAAGATATAGAAGCTACCAATGTGCCCACCAGTAGATGATTGATTAAAGGAGAAGTAAGTGGTACATATATACAATGGAATATTACTTGACCATAAAAATGAATGAAAAAAGAATGGGATTTTACCTTTTGCACAGCATGAATGGACCTAGGGGGTATTGTGCTAAGTATAATAAGTCAGTTGGAAATGTACAAATACCATATGATTTCACTTATATGTGGAATCTATAGAACAAAAAAAAGGAACAAACAAACCTGAAACAGACTCATAGATACAGAGAACAGACATAGTTGTGAGAGATTAGAGGAGTTGAGGGACTAGCTGGAAAATTGAAGGATTAAAAAGTATGAATTAGTAGTTTCAAAATAGTCATGGGGATGTGAAGTATAGGATATGGATTTTAGGCAATAATATTATAATAACTGTGTATGGTACTAGGTGGGTATTAGAAATATTAGGGGGAACACTTTGTAAAGTATTTGCCTAAACACTGCACTGTATACCTGAAATTAATACAAAATAATATTGAATGTAAGCTATAGTTGAAAAATAAAATTAAAATATTAAGTCAAGTGCATTCACTAGTCTTTACACACACCTTCACTTCCATATAGGGGAGATCCAATATAATCAATCTGTCCCAATTGTTGACTGGGCTATCTTGATAACGCTTCTGTAGTTTGATGAATCCCACAACCAGCAACAGATACTCAAACTTTCCTTTGATGATGGTGACGATTTAAGTAATTATTTGCCGCTATTTGCGTACTATCAAAGGCTAACGAGATCATTGTTGCATTCAAATGCAACTAGTTTAGGAAACCAATCCCATATTGCCATTTTCTAAAAGTGTTTGTTCTACAAGTGATCTGTTCCTCATAGTAAAGGGTGGAGAATGGAATAGCACTCCAGATAGTTAAAGGCAAAGGGATATAGTATAAGGTCTCATGTAGTTCATAGAACTGTTAAAGAAAATAAACACACCACCCCCTGCCTCTCAAAATCTATAAAAATATTTACCAGACACTAGACACTGTCTATTAATGCTATTGTCAATATATAGCATGGACTTGCCTTCAGTAGAATTGAGGCAACTGCCACATTTTTTACTTTAAATTTTACCCAATGCTATTCAGAATTTAAGCTGTAAAAGAGTATAGGAAATGTTGTTTACAGCTTTCCAGGTGCTGTAGATAAGATGGGAATGAAAATAGAATGCCAATGCATTCTTTCTATATAGTTACTTGTTCATTTTTTGCTTGGTTGACTGATCAATCGATTGATTTATTCATTCCACAACAATCCTCAGTACCTAACATTTCATTTATTTTACTGGAAGTTTATTTTACAAAGATTTTTATATTATACTATGTTTTTAAATTTTATTTTTAAATTTTTTATTGAGTTTATTGGGGTGACATTGTTTAATCAAATTATATAAGTTTCAGGTATATAATTCTATAATACATTATCTGTATATTATACAAAGATTTTTAAATAAGTCTTAATTTTTCAATTACAGTTAACAAAATTTTTTTTGGTGGCACAGACTTTGTTTCAGTTCATAGCACCAGAGCATGTCATACCCATAGTAGAAGATCAACTAATGCTTGGTTTTATTGAATTTTTGATAGTTTAAAAAGTAGATACTATCAAACACTTATTTCTACTTTCTCTAGATTAAAAAAATAAAAGTAAACACTTCTGAATGAATACTTTCTTTCATATTGCAGAATTTCTTGACAATTTTCACTTAGATGTTTATTTATTAACTTATTCTTGAAAGAAGAGAGATAAATCCAGCTGGCAGTCTGCCAATAAACGTAGCTTATCTTTTTGGGTCCCCACATTACTTTCTCAGTTGTTCTTAGATTTCTGCTGTGAAATATTCAACTGGAGGGCTGGTAAATGCAAACATACATTAGTAGTATAAAAACCTTGCTTCCAGAGAGAAGTGAAGGACAAACTCAAATACAGAACTTTTCAGAAGAGGAAGTAGTCTTTTATGCAGTTTCTTCTTTATTTGATGAAACTGGTAGACCAGAATGAAGGCTCTGGTCTTTCTGCCCAATCTTCAGAGTCAGGGATATTGTGAGACTGCTCTTTTATGGGCATCCCATACTTTGTTTGCTACATCTGGCAAACCTAGCCATTGCATATCCATTGGCATTTCTTGTGTATTATTGAGAAGCCAAGATAGGTGATGGCACTGTTGACTCTACAGGGCCATATCTAAAGGTGTCATCTCGAATCAGATTTCCAGAGTACAAATCTTGTTTCCTTCACTTATTATTTGATCTTGGATAAATTACTCAGACTTAAACTTTCTGTACCATAGTTTACTTATGAAATTGATAACTGGGAGAATTAAGTGTGATAATTCCTATGAAGAATTTAGGAAGGTATGTGTCATGTGAAAAACTCTCTATAAAATTTATTATTATTATTATTATTATTATTATTATTATTATTATTATTATTATATTTCTGTTGGGAAAACAAAGGAATGCTGGGCCCACCCCCAAACACCTAATTTGAAATGTTCATTATCTGAAATAATAAAAATGATCCCACATTGAAATGCTCACATTGCCTATCAATAATCTTTACCTCCGATGATTATGTTTCCAATTGAAAAGGTGTCAGGGTTCTGCCAGCACATCTTCTGATTACTTCCTGAGAGTCTGAACCCCTTTATCCAGAGGTGGGTTTTGAGCCGGCCTTGGTGCCTTGTCATTTCCACTGCACCAAATTTGGCATAAACCCATAGCTACTTCTGATGATGGAAATGATAACTCTTTGTGCCTTCAACTGATGCAGATTAGTAGCTGTTTTTATATTCCTTTGGTCATTTCAGGAGAAATGTAACAGGATGAATATTAGACCCTGGATTCAAGTCATCATTTTTCTCAGTATTACAGAGCAGAAGCAGAAACTTCATTTTGTTTTAATCACTTGACTATATTGATACTGAATAACTAGTATGATACTTAAAATTCATCAAATAGTGAAGAAAATATTTTTCAACATAGCTTCATTTACTGGCTAACGACTCTATTGTTTATAAATTTTAGCTCAAACCTCCTCACTAGTTCTCTATATGTTAATTCATGAAATTCCCTCTTTCTGAGGTTAATGTAATACAGATCTAATCCTTATGCAATGACTCTAGCCTAGGCTTCTTTCCAGTCCTCTGGAGTTATTTATATGCAATTTTCAAACAGAGATGAACTTTCTTATATGCACTAAATAACATTTGCATTTTTAAATGGAGCACAGACTCAAAGTTGAGGTATAAGGTTATGAGGTTAAAGAAACATAGAGATTAGATTTTTAACCATAAAAGACTGTTACATATTGAAAATAGCAATATCATATTTTTGCAAATTTTATGCTTTCATTGGAGATATAGAGGCCTAATAGAAGGAGAATTTCTTTAGGAAAGAATGACTCTATTCCTCAATAACTATTAAGTAGCCCATATGTAGATCAGTGACTATTAGGAAAAAATATATGAACAATTCCAAGACATGAAGTTTAAAATATTGTATGTAAAGAGATGGAAATAATTAGTGATTATATATCAAATTATCAGTGACAGAAAAGCAAATATATGGAGCTAGTTTTTTAAGGGGTTACATCACTATTTGCATAAGAGCTAAATACCAAAAGATTATTTTAGTGGTGTGGTGTTAAACTCTTGATTAATTAAAAAACTCATGGGATAAACAGAATCAAACCAAAGTATAAAAGCAAAAAGCAGGCTAATTGAAAAATACTTTCTCCTGGTTCTTTGGATTCATCCCTTCAGAAAAAGACAGTTTCAAGAAAGAATAGTCTGTAGACCTCCCATTAGTTTGCACAGGTCTTGTTTCCTTTTTACATTAGAATAAGTTTTGGGGGGTAATGGCTGACACTTTGTGCTCTCTAGTGTATGAAGTAAGATTGTAGGGATGATGAAAACTAACTCCTTCAATGTCTAATAGAACATTTCCTACAGTAGATCTCAAGTGGTGGAGGTTTATACTATGGCTGAGGCATTCTGAGATATAATGTTTCTTTTTTACACATTGGCTCTAGTTCCTGAGTCTCATGCCTGTTTATTAGTTATTAACATGATAATAATAATTAGAAAATTGAAGTTCAGAATTTTCTTCTTTATTGACACTGCTCTCTAAGATAAGTTCTTTTACTATTCAGTAACTAGAAAAAGCCCAGAAAAGATATATTTATAATTTACTACTAGAAAATGTGACAGCTACTACATTCAACCTCTTAATTTGGGGAATGTTCATTTACAAATATACATGTTAGATGAAAGATGCAAACTCTTTCTTTAAATGGTCAGATAAATAGTTTAGGGTTTGTAGGCCTTTTAGTCTCTATTGCAATGACTTAATTCTGCCATTGTGGGGGGATGCAGCCATAAACAATATGTAAATGAATGGACATGGCTGTGCTTCAATAAAAGTGCATTTGCAAACACCAGAGGCATGGCTGTGGGCCTCAGTTTGCCAACCCCCTGTACTAGATAATACAATTTTTATGTAATAAAGTAATAACTTGTTCTTTTGTCTTTTGCATTAAAATGTTAAATAAAGGGGCACTATTTTATTTTTTACTTTTCTAAATATATGGTACATAATTCCCATGCCTTTATTATGCATGTGTGCTGTATATATGTATAAACTATAATTTATATTTAAACTTTTAAAAATGTATTTTTAGAATCAAAAGAAATATTTTATAAATGTGCTTTTTAACATCATAACTATTTTATCTTAAGAACTTATCTCTGTATAGGCAGAAGAGTAATGAAAAATATATAACTTTTCAAAGGGATGGGAGTCCAATTCCATACATCTGACACTTGAATATATTCTATTTCAAACCCTCAATGAAAGTATTATATGTTAAAGAACAAAATAGGCATCTTCAGGCTGTTTTCATATTTTTTCTAATTCACTGTTTTAGTGGAATAGAAGAGTTTTGTGATACTGAAAGAAAGGAAAAGGGAAAAAAAAGAAGCCCTCAGATGAGCTCTGCATTTGCAATAGTACCTGCCACCTGAATAAAGTGTAGTACTGTGAATGATTGTGATATTGTCAATGATGCATTTAAAATCAGCTCTAAGGAAAGGCAAGATCTTTTCTTCATTTTACATTACTGTAGTTACCATTTTTTTCTGGGATTTTCTTAGGTACTAAATAGTGATAGAAATTATGTTAGAAAACAGTGACAATGAAGAAGAAAATTCTAAACTTCAATTTTATAATAATAATTATTATAATAATAACTATAAAAACATTTCACAAGAAACTGTAGTTTTCCTGTGAAAATTAATAAGTATCTTAACTTACAAGTATAAGTAATACTTCTGAAATTACAGCAAGTCACAAGAGGGAAATAAGGCAAGATGGTTCCAAGTACTATTTCATATGCAGATATAAGGTCCCTACATATTTCAAAAGGAACTTTCCATTTGCAAAATTGTATAGTTTTGAATTTGGAGAAATGTAGTCTAGAAATTATTTTTTACAGTAAAAACAATGAGCTACATCCAATGAAGGACAGAAAAAGTTAACTGAGTATCCAGTGGCATCTTTTGTTATAAAATACCAGACAGAAGCCTGTGTGTGGGCATAATGCTGAAAGGTGAATATATATATATATACATATATATACACATACACACATATATACACACACATATATATATGAAGAGTATATATATATGAAGTATATATATATGAAGTATATATATATGAAGAGTATATATATATATGAAGTGTATATATATATATGAAGTGCGTGTGTGTGTGTGTGTATATATATATATATCACTTCATTTCTAAGCCACATGACCAAGGCAAGTGAATTACAATATAGAGAAGAGTAAGATAAGACAAATAGAATACCTCTGTATCAGAAAAGGGGGTTGTATTAACAAAAAGTATCTGAGCTTGAATTGTGAGGCTCAGGAAAAACAGCAGTGCAATTTTAAGTGTGAAGAGTGTGGCAAGTGCTGTCTTTTTCACTGATGTGTAAATCCTTGCCCTTAGTCCTCTAGTGTTGCATCAGCTGTGCAGTGTCATTGTTAAACCCAAGCTCTGCATTCTTTTTTTTTTAAAGATTTTATTTATTTATTTTTAGAGACAGAAGGGAGGGAGATAGAGAGAGAGAGAGAGAGAAACATCAATGTGTGGTTGCTGGGGGTCATGGCCTGCAACTCAGGCATGTACCCTGACTGGGAATCAAACCTGCAACACTTTGGTTCGCAGCCTGCACTCAACCCACCGAGCTACGCCAGCCAGGGCTAGCTCTGTATTCTAATCATTAAGAGAGAACAGAAAATATTATTTATCCTGGGTTCACTCACTTCTGTGTTATAAACATAGAACAATAAGTCATTTTGTGGGAGCTCAGTGTGTTTTCTGATCAACTGGAAATCACAGTGGGATTTCAATACTCAGTTTTAGCCCCTGGTTAAGTCTCAGAGTACAGTACCTCAAAATTAGAATAAAATAAAATAACTCATTAAAGGCATGCTATAACCAAGAGCATTTAGTCTTTCTTACATAAGGCTTTGAAAAAAGGTAATAATACATAGCTCTTCCATTGTATAAAAACTATATTAAGATTTCTTCCTAAGATACCATTGTGTAAGTAAACCTGGTGACCATCTGTGTGGAAAAAAAAATTGTAATCTGTCTATCTATTAATCGCCTATTTATTTTTGCTACCAAAACTAAAAAGTTTGTTTCCTTAATCTGGATTTCTACTTTCGATTCTTCGTAACTACAACAGCATGTGCCTTGAAGATATCAGAGAATCATGGTTCTCAATACATTAGTTGAAAATTTTGGGAAATTTATTTAGCTGCAAAAACAGCAGGAAGCCAACTGCTTAACATTTTTTTAAAGATTTTATTTATTTATTTTTAGAGAGGGAAGGAGGGAGAAAGAGAGAGAGAGAGAAACATCAATGTGTGGTTGCTGGGGGTCATGGCCTGCAACCCAGGCATGTACCCTGACTGGGAATCAAACCTGCGACACTTTGGTTCACAGCTGGCACTGAATCCACTGAGCTACACCAGCCCAGGGCACATTTTTAAAAGAATTTTAATGAATGCTTTATCCCTCTATATCACACAAGGTTCTGAGTCATGGGTAATAGAAATCAATTCAGCTGATTTAAAATCTTAAATTGATGACTTAAAATCTCTAGATTGATCAGAAAAATAGGGATGGAGGTTATATAACCAAGAACAAAACTAAAATTATCTTGTAAAGCTTGTCCCATGAAGACACCATTGTCATCACCCCTGTGCATGAAAGGTATATAACTTTTACTAATAATAATAAGTTTGCTGAACCTGGGACACTGCTGTCTCTGGAAAAGTGGATATATCTACTGCTAGTTCCACTACCCTTGCTTGAAGTACTTCCTCATGGTTTGTGCTCTTTCATGTCATTGCCTCATATTAGAATTGGGCTCAGGATCTAGCTTGTATTCCTATGCCTGAACTGCAGGGAAAATGGAAAAGTAAGTATCTGGCAACTATTGTTTTATAATGTAGGGGTGGCACTACCTAATAAGGATAAGGATGTCCTAGCAGAGGAAGGGGATTGAATTTTGGGATAGTCAAAATAAAAACACTGTCAAAATGTCTACTGCATCCACAGAATCAAAAGTCCAGTGGTTGAGCAGTTCTATGTTAATTTATTAGCCATATGCTGTCAGTAAGAGCCTAGATTCTTCCCATCCCTTTCCTCTGCAGTCCTCAGTAAATGGTTTTCAGTCTTCTCTTGGCATTTTTATTATCTTTCTGTATCTGCCCACATATGTCCAAAAGCAGTTGCAGAATATTTTAATCTTCTTATGTTCTAGACCCAGGGAATATAGCCAGGAAGAAAACTATCTAGTCTTAAAGGCATGAAGTTTTCCAGATAATGGGTAGCCAATAGCATCAAAAGGAACATCTGATATACTTTAAAGATACTCCCTTAAAAGTGTGAGCCTGAGAATGAGCAAGATATAAAGTCTCTAAGTATAAAACTGTGCTTCTTTTACTACCACTGAACCCCAGGGAACAAAAACAAGAAGCCTGCAGAAACTCTGAGGATGACTTACTGATATGAAGATATTCTTGAAAAAACTTCTGACCAAATGAAAGATGGAGAAAGGGATTAGTTCATTTTATTAGTATTGCTACCTTCACAATTGTCCTATAAGGCTCCAACATGCACTCCCCAAAAATCTATACACTACTAACTTCATCTTTTTGAATGTTAACTATTTTTTATTATAGCATAAATAAACTGTCTCAGTTAAAACTCTTTGACTTGGAAGTGAAAGAAATCTTATCTGGCTTAAGCATAAGGAAAACTTATTGGATCACATAATGAAAATGTATATAAGAACTAATGCTAAGCACGGCTTGAGGCAGGGGCTTAAATGACACTGCCAGGACCAGTTTATCTATCTCTATTTCTTCTACACTGACTCCAACTCAGAAACGTACCTTTTGATGATTACTCATGGCATAGCAGCTCTAAATTTTATGTTCCCAAATCTTTGAGGCTAGTAAAAAAGAAAAACAAACTTATTTGTTTCCAGATATTCAAGCACAATCTCATTTGCTGTGATTAGCTCACATTTCAATTCCCCATTCTCAAACCTCTCACTAGTCCACGTGTTATGTCTGCTCTGGCATGTTGCAGTTACCCCTGGAGCATAGAGTAGTCAACACAGCTAGATAGACGAGAAACTAAGAGAGTGGGAGAGGATATTCTTTCTGAATGAAGTTTGTATGAAATTTAAAAAAAAGAGATTAATGAATGCTGAGGATTAAAAAATATATATAGTATCTCTTAACGCTTAGAAAGATTAGAAAGATTAGAAAGAAGGCAAGTATTTAGGGGGAACAGAACTGCAATAGAAAATGTGAATATTGATAGAGGTGAATAAGAGCATCAAAGGCAATTTATCTGCCTCACAAATTAGTTCACAGTAAACATTTCAATGAGAGATATGGACTTTTGGAATTTGCTACCATGTTCTTTCTTATACAAAAAAGCTATTATTTTAAGGCTAGGGATGATATTATTTTTCTTTACATCTAAAAATTAAATAGTTTCTGGAATTTGGAATAGTTATTATTTACATATGTTAACATGCAGTATCATTTATTAAGACCTTATTATGTGCTAGTTTCCATGCTAAATGTTTTGTATGAGTCTAGTAGAAGAGAGAACACTCTGAAATTAGACTACTTATATTTAATACTCAACAATTTATCAGTTTGACTTTTAGCTTATAGCTTTAAATTATAATTATTTCTTTGACTATAAAATGGAAAAAGAGTACATAATTCATAGGGTTGTTGCTGTATTAAATAATTTTAAGTGTATAGAACATTACTTATCATATAGTAGTTGCATAGTAAGAATTATAAAGGACTTCCAGCCAAGACGGAGGCATAGGTAGACACAGTGTACCTCCTCACACAACCAAAAGAAGGACAACAATGATTTAAAAACCAAAACAACCAGAACTGACAGAAAATTGAACTGTATGGAAGTCCGACAACCAAGGAGTTAAAGAAGACATATTCACCCAGGCGGGTAGGAGGAGTGAGACAGGCAGCAGGGGAGAGAGGACTCCCAGCAAGGCGGCGGCTGGCAGACCCAGTGAGCTGGCAGATAGTGGAGCGGGGTGTAGCTGGCCTGCAAGGCAGCAGTGGGTGGACTGGCGAGGCAGTGGATTGCAGCCTGGGGATTCCCACACTGGCACGCAAATAAACATGGAAGAACAACTGGGGAGCGGGATGGACCGCACAACCCAGCATGGGGAAATAAAGCCTCAAACCACTGATTGAAAACACCTGTGGGGGTTAAGGAAGTGGGAGAAACTCCCAGACTCACAGGAGAGTTCATCGGAGAGACCCACAGGGTCCTAGAATGTACACAAACCCACTTACTTGGGAATCAGCACCAGAAGGGCCCAGTTTGCTTGTGGGAAGCAGGGGAAGTGATTGAAATCCGGCAGAGAGCGGAGCAAGCACCATTGTTCCCTCTCTGACCCCTCCCCCACATATAGCATCACAACCCAGCGACTTGGGTTGCCCTGCCCTGGTGAAAACCTAAGGCTCCACCCCTCATACGTAACAGGCATGACAAGACAAAAAAAAATGGCCCAAATGGAAGAAGAGATCAAAGTTCTGCAGCAAATACAACTAAGCAACCAAGAGATAGCCAACCTATCAGATGCACAGTTCAAAACACTGATAATAAGGATGCTCACAGAATTGGCTGAATTTGGTTTCAAATCAGATGAAAAAATGAAGGATGTGCTAAGTGAAATAAAGGAAAATGTACAGGGAACCAATAGTGATGGGAAGGAAACTGGGTCTCAAATCAATGGTGTGGACCAGAAGAAAGAAAGAAACACCCAACCAGAAAATAATGAGGAAACAAGAATTCAAAAAACTGAGGAGAGGCTTAGGAACCTCCAGGACATCTTTAAACATTCCAACATCTGAGTTATAGGGGTGCCAGAAGGAAAAGAGGAAGAGCAACAAGTGGAAAATTTATTTGAACAAACAATGGGGGACTTCCCCAATCTGGCAAAGGAAATAGACTTCTGGGAAGTCCAGGAAGTTCAGAGTATCAAAGAAGTTGGACTTAAGGAGGAACACACCAAGACACATCATAATTACATTGCTCAAGATTAAAATTAAGGAGAGGATCCTAGAAGCAGCAAGAGAAAAGGAGAAAGTATCTACAAAGGAGTTCCCATAAGATTGTCAGTTGATTTCTCAAAAGAGACCTTTCAGGCAAGAAGGGGCTGGAAAGAAGTATTTTAAGTCATGAAAGGCAAGGACCTACATCCAAGATTACTCTATCCAGCAAACCGTTCATTTAGAATGGAAGGGCAGATAAAGTGCTTCCCAGATAAGGTCAAGTTGAAGTTCATCATCACCAAGCCCTTATTATATGAAATGTTAAAGGAATTTTCTAAGAAAAAGAAGATAAAAAAATATGAACAGTAAAATGACAGCAAACTCACATTTATTAACAACCACACCTAAAATAAAACCAAAAGAAACTAAGCAAACAACTAGAACAGGAACAGAACCACAGAAATGGAGATCACATGGAGGGTTATCAACAGGGGAGTGGGAGTGGGAGGGGGGAAAGGTACAGAGAATAAGTAGCATAGAGGGTAGGTAGAAAATAGGGGAGGGTAAGAACTGTATAGAAAATGTAGAAGCCAAAGAACTTATATATATGACCCAGGGACATGAACTAAAGGGGGGGATGTGGGTGGGAGGGGGTGTGCAGGACAGAGGGGAGTGAAGGGGGGCAAAATGGGACAACTGTAATAGCACAATCAATAATATTAAATAAAAATATTAAATAACTATTAAATAATATTAAATAAAAATAGTATTTAAAAGAATTATAAATATTAAGTATTATTATTAAGTATTAATTTCTCTGAAACTCACAATCTATGAAATAGGTACTATTATTATGCACAAGGGAAGTAGAAGAAAAAAGATTGAATAATCTTTCAAGTTGCATAGATAGCAAAGTAAGTGAGTTGAGTTGAGTTGGGATGTGAATCCAGGTCTCTGTTCTATAACTTGTGCTGTAAACCACAAGTTAGGTAGCTTTTTGAACTTTAGATCTTTACCAGAATTTAGAACTTCACTGAGATACAAATGAGCTAGAAAGAAATACACAATTGGGCTCTCTACCTTTTTTATCTTTGCATATTTCATAATTTTTAGTCTTTAAAGTAGTGTAGACCATTGTACATTAAGTAATATAGATTGTACTTTGTGGAATAGTTTCATGTAGTCAAGAAACAATTCACATTCTCATTTCTAATTCAAATTTGGTCATAGCCTGACAATAAAAATAATCATAAATTAACACTAAAAATGTAGTAGATCATCAACCAAGTAGCCTACATACCATTAAAGACTTAATTTGCTGGGACCAGAAATCCCCGTTAAAATAAGACTAATGCTTAGCATATCAATATTTAAGCTGAGTCTATTTTTATTAATTAGGATTTGAAGGTTGTCAGAAAATCACTGCAAAGCATCAATTACCTTATACCTGGGATGTCTCTTTTAAGAGTATCACACTACATAGCCATAAAAATTCAGAAATAAAGTAGAATGTGCTGGATAATCTTCATCTAAAATTGAAGGAATGAAAATTAACCCTTATCTTTTAAGAGGCCTTATATTTAACTTTGTGTCTTTCTAGGTTTTAAAACTATTAAAGAACACTGTAGATACCAGTTCTTTTTTGTTGTATCTAATCCAATTGAATGTACTTTAAACAGCCATAATTGGTGATTTTCCAGATCAAAGGTGTTCTGCAGATCAATGAGCAGAGCTTGTCTATATTGATTACTAGCCATACTTATGAAAATATCATTTGTTACCTTGAAAACAATAATGGAATGAAGACGGAAATACCAAATTGGAAGGAGATTAATGAGTTTCATGTAGATAAAAATAAGCATGTTATCTGAGAAGAGAACATTGATTTTTCATGGACTCTGGACCAAACAGCAAAGGGAAAACTTATCTAGTAGGTCAGTCCCCTGAATGTTTACAATACCCTCTTATTCATAGTGGAATACCTAACCTAGTAGAATTTCATCAAAGGGAAGAGGAAAGACAAAGTTTGAGAACCCTTAATTTTGATTGATTGGTATAAAAACATTCCTACATTTTGTTTTTTCAAGTTCAAGCCTCACATTTTCTACATATTTATTAAACATATTCAAAATACTTTATTTTTCTGCAGAACTTAATTTCATGTAACTATTCCATATCTTGATGACTATGACTTCTGCTGAATGAAAAAATGTGGTTGACCAATATATTTATTAATTTAGAGCACTTTAAACTAAGGAATTATCTGGAGAATATTTTAAGTTTAAAAAAAAACAAGATTTTTGACAGAATTTTGTTTTTATCCAATATCCCTATAGCAATTTGTTGGTTAAATTACCTCCAAATACATACAGCCAGGATTATTAAGACATTCCTGCTTTCTAGAATGTTCAGAATGTTTTGCCCAATCAGAGCTTAGCCCTGGCCAATTGGAGGTGTCAAAATGACAAAATCAGACACAGTGGGTTAAGCTGAGATTTAGCCAAGTAACCAGAGGCAGAAGTTGCATTTTTAGCTGTATATGGCTAGGCAGAGCGCACTCACAGAAGAAAAAGTAATAAGCAGGTTTTATATAAAAGAGGAAAAATAAAATATCAAAGATAGAACAAAAAGAACAGAGATTTTGGTCTAACGGAGGATGATACCTAAGAAGAATAAGGAAATAAAGGTAAAGGATCAAGATTAGAGCCAAGGATAAGAGAGTTCTCAATAGACTAACCATGCCAACAGAGGCTTTTTGTCTGTGTCATCTTTAGCAAGATGGTTGAGGAATTTCTTTAGCAGCCATCAACTGTCCTCTTTTTGTTCATCCTGATCACAGAGATCTGTGATGTGTATTTTTCTGTCCAGCATTTACTTCTGGCCAGAAGTACATTTACTTCTGACCAACAGCAGGACCAAAGTCTTTCTCAGATAGGTAAAAAGTGAAGGACTAGAGATTTACCATGATACTCAGACTGCTCAGTAGTGCATGTGTTGGGTGAGACTGCATGGGATTTATGCTTTTTTTGATCATGTGTGTATTCCTTAAATAACTGGAGTGTTATTACTATTATAATCAGAAGATATGGTTTTAAAGTGCACATGATTTGAAATGATGTATTGTACTATTTGATAAAGGATGAATAAGTCAGTTAGTTAACTGGTTCTTTGTTCAACATCCAAAGAGCATGGTTACTCCCTCTATCCCTTTTCTCCATACATAGAGACCATTTTGACTAGAAAAAAGTCCTAAACTATTTAAGTACTTTGTATATGGTGACAGACTTATAAGATCAATTTAAATTTATTAATTAAATGAAAATATGCATTGTATGCATATTGTAATGCATGCACTGTATGCATGTATGTAATATTATTGTATGTAAAATTTATTCCACAACATGGAGCTAAATATTCACAACAGGAAGAATTATTAAAAATTAAGTGTTCAAAATTTATATAGTACTAGAAAAGAACACAAAAGTAAGTAGTGTCTAAGTTTCTATTACTTGATTGCAGTTATCAGTATATTATAATATATGAGCTATGGTATTAAACTATAATATTAAGAAAACCCCCCAAACTTATATAAATTGAAGCAGCTTACCTTTATTTATTTATTTGTTTATTTTTAAAAGATTTTATTTATTTATTTTTAGAGAGGGAAGGGAGGGAGAAAGAGAGAGAGAGAAACATCAATGTGCAGTTGCTGGGGGCCGTGGCCTGCAACCCAGGCATGTGCCCTGACTAGGAATTGAACCTATGATGCTCTGGTTCACAGCCCATGCTCAATCCACTGAGCTATGCCAGCCAGGGCTGAAGCAGCTTACCTTTAGCAGTAGGAATTATGATAGTCAAACTGATGATGTAAATAGTATTCTGATTAGTGATGTTTCTATTTTTTTCATGCATTAGCCAATTTGAATCTATGCACTTAGATATTGTTTTGGTAAGTCCTTAAGAAATTGTATCAATGACAAAACATAATGTCATCTACATGAAAACTATAAAATTATACTGAATGATGAAGTAAGATTTGAAGTATGGACAGTGTTGATTATCTGCCCCTGATACTTCAGTCACTTTTTGACTCATATATTCAAGTTATTAATTCTCACTCCATATAAACTATTGACTAAAAGCCTATTAGCCAATGCTCATTGCACCTGCTGACCATGTCATGGCTGTCTTATAACTTCTAGCTATTTCTTAAGTATTAAATATTCAGAGACATGGTTGTATTTTTTTCTGGTTCATGAATTCCAATTTCAACTCTGTAACTATACAGCATTTTGTTTTATTAATAACATAGCTTCTACCACTTAATCCTTCAAAAACCTTTATCTTCTATGGAGGGGGGAAAGGCAATAAAATTTTATGGAAATGTTTAGTGGGAAAAAAGTTATTATGCCAACTTCTCTCAAATTTTCAAGTGTTCTTACCTTTCAGTACAAGATTGAACCTCCACAAATTTATGCTATAGGTATATATACTTATTTGCAAAACAATACAGATAAAAGAAAGTTGTCCTTTATTTTTAGTTGCAGTAGCATTTATAAGAACAAAATATTATAAACAACCTATAAAATGGAATTATTTCCAAAATATAATGTTAGTAAAGTGTCAGGTATAGACTAATATGCACAGACTATGACAGTTAATATTTTAAAAAGAAAGTAATATACACAGACATTGATTTATATATATATATATATATGTAATATTTCTGAAAAAAATACCCAAATATTGACAGCTTTCAAGATGGGGAACTGAATGAGGGGCGGATGAGAAAAAATGAAAACATTTACCATATGTCTTTAATACCTTTTGAGTATTGAATATAAGAAAGTATTTGTTATTTATTTAATATATATCTATTTAAACATTTCTTAAAATTCTTATTGTTGTTCAAGTACAGTTGTTTGCATTTTTCCTCCACCACTCTCCCTCCACACCAGCACCCCCCTCTCTCCCCTGATTCCACCTCCCCTTTGTTATATCCATGTGTCCTTTATAGCTGTTCCTGAAATCCCTTGTCCCTTTCCCCCCATCATCTCCTCCCACCTCCCCTCTGATTACTGTCAGATTGTTCTTAAATTCAATGTCTCTGATTATAGTTTGCTTGTTTGTTTGTTGATTAGGTTCCACTTATACATTTAATCTATATTATATTATATTACATATTCTAATATATTATATATTATAATGATATATTATTTATTAACTATACTAAATGTATTATTATTTATAATATATAGCTATATTTATATAATTATAATTATATGTAATTATAATGTGCATACAATATTTTATATATTTATATGTAATTATAATTATATATAATTATAAATATATAATATATATTTATATTTTTATTTATAACAAATATATTTACAATGATATATTATTCATTATACCATCTATTATATTATATAATAACATATAATAATATATTATAACATATAATAATATATTATAACATATAATAATATATTATACAATATCATTATAATATATCATAATATTATCATATATTATATTATTTTACTATATTATAATATTATATTATATGTTCTACATTATAATATATAATATAATATATAATATAATATAATATATAATATAATATATAATACACAATATAATATATAATACAATATTAATATTATATTAATATATATATTAATATAATATATTAATAATATAATATATTATAATATAATACATATAGTGTATTTCATATTAAATATATATTATATATAATATATCTATTTAAACAACAGAATAGGAACAGAAATAGATATCACATGGAGGGTTATCAGTGGGGAAAAGGAGGGCGGAGAATGGGGGAAAATGCACAGGGAATAAGAAGCATAATTGGTAGGCACAAAATAGAGAGGAGGAAGTTAAGAATAGTATAGGAAATGGAGAAGCCAAAGAACTTATATGTACAACCCGGGGACATGAACTAAGGCAGGGGAATGCTGGAGTTAGGGAGGGTGCAATGTGGAGGGGGATAAAATGGACAAAAAAAAGTGGGGCAACTATAACAGCATAATCAACATAATATTCTATATAAATATATATAAATATACATATTTAAGCAAAATTTGAAATAAGTCATCTTGGCAATAATTAGGAAGGTGAAATAATACTTGAATAATTAATTATTTGGAAGAATACACTGTGCATATCCGAATATAAGAAGATTCTCATCTCCTATTATCTTTCAAAAGGAGAGAATTAGTTGATTTACATTTGAGCATTTACAAAGTATCTCATATTATAGGTGCTTTCCCAGTTATCTTATTTTGATCATAGTGTTCTGTTTGGCAATTTGCTTTATTGGATTTAGAATCAGTGAGGTTAACTGGTGGGATTGTTATAAAAGAAGGAACAGAAATTTAGCAGTTTTATTCCCCATTAGGTGTTGAATTAAGTTAAAAATAATGGTGTACATTATAGTTTGGAAATCAAGACAACAATAAAAAATATATTCTAATGTTAAGTTCAAGGGTCTTATCTATTGGGACATAGCTTCCAGGGTCAATAATACAAAAATTAAAAAATAGTGTTATATTACAAACAATTGTAGATAAATGTAAAAAAATATATTTTATGGAAAAAATTGTTAAACAAACTTTAAAACTTTCTCTAGTCATGACCAAGAGATTAAGGTCAAAGATGGATATAAAAAATTGAAAAATTACATGTATGAAACTAGAGATGAATAAAGCAATATTCATAATTACTCTATTATTTTTACATTTGTAAATGTGGGCAAATAAATAATTATCTTAAATATTATAATAAGACATTTGACTACCTAACCTGAGTCTCTAAGTATCTGTATGTTCAAATTGACAAACAAAAGTCTTTAATTGAATCTCCTCATTGGAAAAGCGGGAAGTTTATTTATTTCATGATTATCACATATATATATATATATATATATATATACATATACATACATATAGTGTGTGTATTTAAAAAATGGAGACAATTATACTTGAACAACAGGATAAAAAGGAAAAAACTTTTAGTTGACATATAATATTAGTTTCAGCTATACAACATAGTGCTTAGTCCTTTATAATAGTTACGAAGTTATATAAATGTTGTACCCATCTGACACTATACATAGTTATTACACTATTATTGACTATATCCCCTATGCTGTACTTTATATCCTTGTGATTATTTTTATATCTACCAGTTTGTACACCTTAATCCCTTCTTTTTCTTTACCCATTTCTCAAAACCCCTGCCAACTATCAGTTTGGTGTCTGTATCTATTAGTTTGTTTCTGTTTTGTTTGCTTATTTTTTTTTTTAGATTCCACATGTAAGTGAAATCATATGGTATCTGTCTTTCTCTGTCTGACCTATTTCACTTAGCATAATACCCTCTAGGTACATCAGTGTTCTCACAAATGGTAAGATTCCACTCTTTTTAATGGCTGAGTAATATTCTATTGTATATATGTACCATGTCTTCTTCATCTATTTGACTATTGATAGACATTTAGGTTGCTTCTGTGTTTTGGCTATTTTAAATAATCCTGCAATGAACATACCAATGTAAATACCTTTTCAACTTAGTGTTTTGGACTTTTTCTAATAAATACACAGTAGTAGAATTGCTGGGTCATATGGTCATTCCATTTGTAAGTTTTTGAGGAACCTCTAGAATGTTTTTAATAGTGGCTGCGCCAGTTTATAATCCCACCAAAAGTGAATGAGTGTTCCCTTTTCTCCACATCCTTGCTAACACTTGTTGTTTGCTGATTAATTGATGATAGCCATTCTGACAGGTGATAATCACCTTATATTTAGTATTGTAAGATATTTTAAACTTTCCCAAATAAATTTATTTTCAAAATTCTTCAAAATTGAAAGTGATATTCTTTTTACTTTGTGCTTTTCTAACCACAACCTTTTAAATGAACTGTTTAGTAAGGCTCTCAGATTGAGACAAATTTTATTCTATAGCCATGTAAAATATCTTGTAACCACAGAGATGGCATAAAAACAGGTAAAATTACCTTTGAGTCACAATATGTTAGATGTATTACAACTCAAGGAGTAGATATAAATCAAAACTAAAATCATTTTAATAAAGCTTAGGTTTTTTGAGATTTTATTTCCTGCAGAGTCGTGAAGACTACAGAATAAAAGCCTGCTTCATTAGTAAAAACCACTTATCATCACAGAGTTTGCAAATTGTTCACAGCTACTTCAAATAAATACTTCTCCATAGTGCAGTACTCTTAAAATATTTTGGGTAGTTAAAACAAATCAAATGAATTCATGTACCAATGGAAAAAATGCATGAAAGTTGAAAATACAAACACTACTGTGGCTTATGGAATTTGTAGTTTAATATAAACAGGGTGGTTGAAATGCCAATCTTTTATTTATTTAAAACAATGAGGAAGGTCATAAAAATAATTCACCATACTGATTTTGGCATGTAAGGGAAAAGTGAAGGCTCTGTCAGTAAAGAAAGGAATGTGAATACAAAATTAGTGTGCTGGATCCAACTCATGATGTTTACTGTAGTTTTGACTGTGAAATTACTTTTTCACTAAGGCTGAAAAGTGGTTTATAAGCTTTGTTTTATGAGTAATGCCTATACAGAGGATAAGAATTTAGTATACATTTTATGTCTAAAATTAAAATTCATGATGAGCTAAAAGTATAACCCTTAATTAATATATTTTAAAAGGAACATATAAAAAATAAATTAAACCATTGATTCACTTATTAGGAATTTCCAACATAACCTCCCCATTACTTTGGTGGAATTCCCATATTTAAAGCTTTCAAATAAAGGTCATAGGAGCAAATCTTGTTTTGTCAGGTGGATGGGCTACAGTATATGAGCTTGATAGAAACCAGCTGTAGTGACCTGACATTGGTTAAGGCTGAAAACTCAGACAGTGCAAACAAATACTATATCTTGGCTCACAACACTTGCCACATCTGCCAACAATTAGTTTTATATCAGACCCAGAAAGGGGCACTGAAAACCAGTATCAGATTCCATAGAAAGCAAATAAACAGGGGGCCCTGCATCATTAGTCATCAAGTGGATGCCGAGGTGCCCTATTTCTAAACTGAAGCTCAGAACGTCAACCCTCCAGTTTGGCACATAGTGTAAGTTGAAAAGGTTACAGAGACATTGCAAGTCGATAGTCTAATTGGGCCACTGACTTACAGGAGCCACCCCAAAACTGCTTATTATTCGGAATAACAGATCATCAAGAGAGCTTAAAGCACTAAACTTTAGAAATGGAAGATTTTAAAAGCATTGATATGTCACCTACTGATATTTCTGGTCAAGATTTCTGACACCTCTGACACCTCATTGACAGTTCAATGAGGCAACAGATAAGAAAGAAAGATCAACTTTCCTGTCGTACCTTCTGTCCCTTAGAAATTCACTTTTCTAACTCTCATTTTACCTTTTCTTCAGCTTTTTTATAACAATGGGTCTATTCAAGATGATTTTTAATTTCTTGGGCCTGAAATGTGACTTCCTGCATGGATTATTCCTGCTATCGTGATTTATTTATTCATTTTTTTGCTTTTTGTGTTGACTTTCTAACCCTATAATTGTCCATTTGCTCTGTCTCATACATGGCTTTTGGGTATCCTAGTCTGCTGAGATGGACCTAAGAAGATATAAACCAATCTGGATTGGAAACATTGCCACCATGGTCCAGAAATACTCCAAGCCCCTATCAAGTTGGTTGTCACTGTAAGCTCTCCATGCCTCAGAATATTGACTGACAGCTTTTGCTCTAGAAACTGAGTCTTTTAGGCTCCTCTTCCCACCATAGTTAGAGACTTTTTCCCCTTTTCTCTTCATGATGAATACCTGTTTTACAAAATTGAATTGCTGGACACAATGTGCCACTC
This sequence comes from Phyllostomus hastatus, assembly GCF_019186645.2. NCBI lineage: Eukaryota > Metazoa > Chordata > Mammalia > Chiroptera > Phyllostomidae > Phyllostomus > Phyllostomus hastatus. The sequence goes on from NW_025333543.1 coordinate 8,055,056, forward strand.
TTTCTACTCAGAGTGATGGGCCTTTCTCCCTAGAACTTCTCCCATTGCACTGTTCCTTTTAGGAAACCTGTTTATTCCCTTATCCCTGAATTTTGGTGACTTACTTCTTCTGGAGTATAAAACAACAGATTCATTAAGTCTTATTTTGCTTGTTTGCTTTTTTTTTTGTAGGGGGAGGGTATTGATGTTATTTAACCATGTGTCAAAAATATTTAAAATTCAAGGGCCAGAGCAAGAGAGAAAGAGTGAGAGAGAGAGATAAGGACAGAGACTGAGACCTGTTTATCTGCATGTATCTAAATTTTCAAAATGCAGGCAATTGAATTGGGTGGTGATGGGGGAAAGATTTATTAAACAAATAATCCTTTTAGACCCAATCAACATTTATTCAAGAACATTATTTTAAATATCCATTGGTAATAAAGCATAAAAGTTTGGCTATAGAGTCTCTTCAATATAAAAAGAAGATGGACTTTTCTACTTCTATATCCCACTTGAAAGAATAATTTAATTAAAAAGTAAAGCCAGCAGGAATTTTATAATCTGCATGCAATGCAGGATATTATATAATGAACTTCATTTAAAACCCAAATCATTAAAACTAGTAAGTCTAACTGGTGACAAGGGAGATTTCAACATCAGGCTCAACAGCTTAAAATATGAATAAAAATCATAGCCTAAATGAATCTGTCCATTGAGAAATTATTGCAAAGTAAAATGAGAGAAGAAAAAAGTTACCTAGGCAATGAATTCTCTGCTGTACTATTTTATCTTTTGACATGTGCTTCTTTTTTCTTCTTTGTTTTTTTTTTTCCTTTTCCTTCAGTGTTTCCTCCTCTGTATGAAATAAACCCAAATCTATTTCCTGGGAAAAATTATTTTAGACAATTTTATATAACAGTGAAAATAATCTTTAGAGGTAGCTAAATCACTTCTATCCTTCACAACCTCACTTGTCACATAATCTCCAGAGAAGTATTTGAAATAAAGTGGGGGAGCTGTGGTCCTTTAGAAAAGCATAGAAAATTGACTACTCGTTAACAACAAATTTTGGACATTTTTTTTTTCAGCAGTAAAACACTAGCTGGGGGTTAGTTAAGTTTCTGTAACACTTTGCTTTGGCATCAACTTCTTTATTTAATAGCCACTCTTAACAGAAATGGGATTGAATCAACATTTAATGGGGACATTTTCTTCTAGTTGTTGCAATTGTGTCTAAGCTTTGGAACAAGGCAATGTAACTAAGTGATTAAAATTATATAATGGTGATAGTTCACATTTACCAAATTCTCTTTTCTTGATTTTCCTCTTACACCTTTGTATCTGTTCTTTGTCTTTTTCATGTGAGCGATTACACTAATTTCCTTGTGTCCTCTAGCCCTGAGTTCCCAGGTGGCAAACAATACCAACTATCCTGCCTCATGATGACTTCCAGAAGTGAACAAAGGAAATTCAGAACATACTGCCTTATTTGGAAACATGATGTCAGAGTTACTAGAAGAAAGATAAATATTAAGTCTAAGTGGTCACTTGATGTCATGTAAAAAATTGTCTTGAGTTTATTACAACACCTTTTATCAATTGATTAAGGCCTCATTCAGAAGCTGAAACTGCAAACAAGTAGAATAAAGAATAAAATATTTCCCCAACCAGTGAATGTGTGTGTTTATAAACAAATAGCAAGTTTGATTAATGATTTTAACATAAGTTTACTAGCCACTCTGGTAGTCATATTATTTATCAAAATAATTGCTTAAGCACATGACTAAACCAATCAATTTATAGACATATATGTGGCATTAGCACAGTAAAAGCTAGTAAGTAACCTTAAAACTAAAACTAGACTAACGAGTCAAGTGTCTTTATCAGATAATTGTCCTATTATTTTATTATTAAAGATAGCTGGAATTTAACAATAGTAGAAAAAAATATTTACTGGTTAGGAATCTAAAGTCTGAATTCTAGTCCCTGGTCATCCTCCTGGTTTGATCACATTGGATAAAGGATGCATGTACATCCTGGTCCTCATTTTCTTTGTTACAAAAATATTAGGCTAGTTAGCTTAAGATCATCTAGTTAGATGATCTTATTCTCATTATCTATAGCTGGATGTGATGCTAGTTCTGAAATACATGTCCCAAAGAATAATACAAATATGAAGTTAGGTCTTTAAGTCACTAACTTTCAATGAATATGTATTACTAATTAATGGTATGGTTATTAACATTTCATAATGCAGCTAAAAATTAGATGTGTTTTTAACTAAGTGAAATATGAAATGATTACCAAAAAACACAGTTGGTCTGCATAGTACACTAGTGGAGTTTCTTTTGTTATAAGTAATGCTGATAAAGTGTTTTTCTTTTTTTTATCGTTGTTCAAGTACAGTTGTCTCCATTTTCACCCCACCACACCCCCACTCCCCATCCTTCCCTGCCTTCCACCCTGGAACCTATCCTCTTTGGCTTTGTCCATGTGTCCTTTATACATGTCCTTGATGGCCCTTCCTGTATTATCCCCTATTATCCCTCTCCTGCTCCTCTCTGATTACTTTCAGTTTGTTAGCTCAAGGTCACAACACAAAATCTTTACAGGAGTTTGTTAAGTAACTAAGATTAGAGACAGTCAATTGGCTCCCTGGGAGGGATGGGACTGTGAAGAATGGAAAATTTAAAGGGGCTTTAGATACTTGGATCCTGAAAATTATTGCCATGAGGAAGTCTAGGTCCTAAGTAATCATATCCTCAAAGTTTTCAAGAGAGGGTAGAAATGGAGATTCTAATGTAAATCTTAATTTGAAATTATTGGCTCTTAAAAAATATGCCATGCTTAATGAATAACCTATAGCCTAGTTTGTGACTTTAGCTCTAAGTGATTTTTTTGTGAACCTGCAAAATCTTTTGTTTAATTATGTATGGAAGTCAATATGGTCTTTAGTTCCATATAGTATATACATATGTCAGTCCTACCAGAACAAAGTTCACCCAAAATTTGAAGGTCATTTAGAAAATAATTAAAGAAGTTTTATAATTGTAACTAAAACTAAATCCAGAAGCCATTAGAGGATTGGGATGTCATTATAGTTTCTATTGTTTCCTGTATGCTGGTAAATCACATTAAAATAGAAAGACATAACTAACTGAAGCTTTCCCAGACACAGTGACAGATTTCTGGTATGCTAGGAAAAAAAAACATTAAAAACAATGGAAAATTTAGCTTGCCATTTCTCAAAACTTTTTCCTATATGGATAATAAAAAACTACCCAGTAAACAAGTATAAAAATTCTGCTTTTATATATAATAAAAATAAAAATACTGTTTTATCAACTTTTTTCAGTGTTACCTTATGTAAATACATTTATATGTATAACAAGATAACACTGAAAGAAGGTTAATAAAATATTTTCCTCATCTTCTACATGCATGCTATGTGCTATATGCTGGAAACACAGGAGTTCAAATCACTACTACCTATCCCTGGTACTCAGAAGAGAGACCACAGATAAGAACTGAACATTCTCTGAATCTTGTCACTTGCATATCAATGTATTCAGATGACAAGGTACTACTTAAAGTAAATCTGGAGCAGAAATAATTCTGACTTCTGACTGATTTCAGTTTTAGTTTTTCCTGGTTTAGAGATAATAGATTAGTATTAAATGAAAATAAGTCAAGGTCATGGTTTTTTGGTCATAAGTGAAATTCATCAGCCTCAACCTTTTTTCCTATATCTTCTTCTCTGACTTTTGCTGAAACTTCCCTATTCAGATGACTTATGTGGAGAATTCTAGTAGTATTACTGTAGAAGGCTTCAATACAATGATATTCATGGTCCTTAGAAAGAAAATTATACTACCCGTCAAATTGATGTTCAAATGCTACTATGCCTTTATGAGACAGCTTTCCTCTTCTTTGATATTATATGTTTCCAGTAAGGCAGACAGATTTGTTTCAAGTTGAGATGAGACATTCATTATTAACTCAAAAAGGTCTCATTGGCTGATCAGTTTGCTCTCCAGTCAAATTCTGAACACTCACATTTCTTTTAACAATTTTTGACCCACTAATAATTTCTTTTCTAAGAGAAAAGTTTTCTAAACTTTTCCATCATCTTATGTCTAGGCAACATTTATTCTTTCTTTATTTAGCAGGGAAAATAGCACTTGCTGACTTTCATTTTTCCTTTATATAGGTGATAACATAGACTAAAGGGTTTTATTTTTCTAACAAACATAGGTTTTTGACCAAAGACGCCACTTGTGCTCACTATGAAATACATATTTCTTTCCCATAACCTGAAGAGAGACAATGATACAGATGGTGGAATAATGTTCTCAAAGTTATTGGATGATACAATGCCATGCTGTTAGGAAGGTAGCTGAGATATCCTTATAGTATCTGGTGACAGTGTAGTGATAACTCATGTATGGTGGGCAAAGCTATGGACATCACAGTTGATTGTTGTGTGAGCTCTGGGAGAGGCGAGGCCCCAGGATAGAGAACCCAGAAGAACCTCAAATGATCTGTATGGATGAGAGGCATGACTAGTAAAGACTCTGCCTGCCAGGGGTTTTTTTTTCCTGTCCCTTGATGGCTGTGTAACCTTGCAATGCTGTGATCTGTGAGTCAGTTTCCTAATTTGCTAACATTATTTTTCACACTAAGTCTTCATTAGTGTTCTGCAGAGAAATAAAATGCTTCTTAAATTCATAAATATCTAAAGAAGCGTCTGTCTTCTAAGGGAATAAATTGTTTTCCCTTATAAAATATTTTCCCTTTTATTGTGTGGGTGTAAAAACATAAGCTTCAAAACATGTGTGGGAAGGCCAGGAATCTATAGAGTGAGGTCAAGAATGCTAATTGCTCTTAAAGACAAAGTAAAACTTTTGATATTTCTGGACCAAAGACAGGGACTTGGGAGTACTTGAGGCATGAAGGACCCAGCAAATGGGGTAAAGGGGGAAGGGGTGGAATCTGTGGGATATCAGTTAATTAAATCAGCAGAGAGTAAAACAAATACATGTGTATGCTCAGACTGATTTCAGACTGCCTCATTTTTAGTTTTATTAGCTCTTTGACTTTTGAGTAAGATTATTAGCTTTTCTGTACCTGTTTCTTCATCTGTAAAATAAGGGTTATTATGAAACCTACCTCATAGAATTGTTAAGAGAATTAAATTAATTGATAATTATAAATTGTTGAGATCTATGCCTGGCACGTGGTGTTAGAAGTCATGTGTAGTGTACTTTCCCAAAATCTAAATTATTAAATTTAGAAAGATACTATGATGTCTGAGGGAGGAGAAGGGAATGGTGCTGAGTTAGGACCCAAGGGGCAGAGAATTTCAGCATATGGTCTGGGAAATTTTGATTACTCCTGGTCTGGGTAACCTGAAAACACTATGTTATTCCTAACCATTTGGTAGGTAATGGTTGCATCAAACCACATAGACCACATATTGGGACACATATCCCAATAACAAAAAAGAATTCTTGGAGACAATGAAGTTGAAGTCTAGATAATCACTCTCCAATAAAAATATAACTGGAACCACAAATATAATTTTAATTTTTGAGTACCACATTTAAAAAAGGAAAAGCAACAAAATGTAATATTTTATTTAACCCATAATATCTAAAATTTATTATTTCAACATCAGTATAAAATTAATGGTATAATTTACATTTTTTATATACTAGGTCTTCAAAATATGGTGTGTGTGTTTTGCATTTATAGCACATTTCAATTCAGGCTAGGTATATTTCAAGTATGTAATAGACACAATTGACTATTGGCTATTGTATTGGACAGCACAGAACTAAATTAAGGAAGAAAAATATACACAGATATCTTCAAGTACATGAAAGATTTACTACTGCTAAACTATTTCTTGTCAACAGAGAACTTTCAGCACCTGCATACTCATTTTCTGGGTACAGAAAGATGTAATAGAAACTTTGAAATAACTATAATCATATGCTGCTTAATGACAGGGATATATTTTGAGAAATGTGTCATTAAGCAATTTTGTTAGTGTGCTAACATCATATAATGAACTTACACAAACTTAGATGAAATAGCCTACTACATACCTATACTATACAGTATTTTTCTTAGGCTACCAACCTATACAGCATATTACTGTACAGAATACTAGGCAATTGTAACACAATGATATTTGCATATTTAAACATGTTTAAACATAGAATAGATGCAGTAGATATGGTATAAATGATTTAAAAAATGGTACCCTTGTATATGGCACTTGCCATGAATGGGGCCAACAGGACTATATGTTGCTCTGGCTGACTCAGTGAGTAAGTGCTGAGTGAATGTGAAGGCCTAGTACACAACTTAAGACTTTATAAATACTTTCCTCTTAACCTATACTATATTTATAAAACAACACAAGATTAAAGAAAGTACAAGAGAAAAATTATACAATCAAGAGACATGGTAAACACAAGCTGTATGAAGCTGTTAGAGTAACATGGCATACTGTTATGCAGCAAACTTTTTTCTTAGTAAAAATAATACACTGTAAAAAAGTATAGAATAGTAAATACAATTAAGTAGTAATATAGTCCTTTATTATCATTATCAAATTATGTACTACACATAATTATGTATGCTTTACTTTTTTTTATCAAACTGGTAATGCAGTAGATTTTTTTATACCAGCGTCACCACAAACATGTGAGTGATACATTGCCCTACAACATTATGACAGCCACAATGCCTCTAGGCCATTGGAACTTTTCTGCTCCATTATAATCTTATTTGGTTACTGTCATACAATCAGTTCATCATTGACTGAAAGGTTATCATGTGGTACATGACTATACTTTGTACTTTCCTTAAGTGAGATAATTCTGAAGTAAGCTCCCTCATTCCATTCTATATTTTCTTCCACTTACATTTACTAAATGTAAACTAAACTAAACTAAACTAAAAAGTTATGTTATGCATTGAGAAATGCACAGGGCATGCACAAGTAAATATCTAGTCTCATCTAAATGTGCCTAGACTAATCCAGAATTGTGATGAAACAGTACTTACGTAAAATCTTTGTAGATCTGCTTCCCTAAATTTGGGACAGTCTGAGAAACAATCAGAAAAATGCAAAATAGTTCTTAGACATTGCACATGTTGAAGAAGTAGATATTCAACAAAAGTCTGTCAATTACCATAAGTATAAAATAAATACTAATTTTTTAATCCAAGTAAGAAAATATGTTCTTCTGAAAATATTTAGGTTTGCCAAATATTATGCTTGTTAAAGCAAGACTGCTTATGCCATGTCCAATTTTTTTGTTAAATGATTTCTGTGCAAATGTATATAATTGGGTGAAACCTCAATCCTAAAATATGCCTCTTTGTCCAAATTCAATCAGAAGAATCCATTTGAATTTATTTTACTTAAAAACATTACAACCTGTTTCTAAATATCAATACATCTCTTAAGTCACATGTATGATAGTATATATATGCAAAGTAATTCTAAGAAATGTTTAAAAAGATTTTATTGTGTTACTAGGATATTTGCTTACAATAAATGAAATATTGAAGTAGAAAAATTAGTCTCTTTACTGTTAGAACAGTGCCTACATTTGCTTGAAACTTTATGTCTATGAATACACTATTTTTGATACTCTTTTTGCTGTACAGCCAAAAAGCAATCATTGTCTTTACTTAGATGTGGCATTTGTGTGACTGTACATAACTTCTTAGTAATTGAATGATGAGTTGAACTAATGTTTTTAAACAGTTTAGGCAGAAGGTATAGTTAAGACTACAATGAAATACAAGCATAGGTTATACTACAAAATATTTGGCTGAACCCTAGGAGCTAACCCATCAAAATTAAAAATAGAAATAGGAAGTGAGATACGTTATTTCAGAATTATAACAATCCCTTCAGGAGAGCTGGTCTAAACACCCCAAAATTAAGTAACCTGGATTAAGGTTTCTCAATTATCATCAAGATAGAAAATAGATTTCTTATTCATAAATTCTCTCTTTCTCCTCCTTTTTTTTCTCAATCCCTCCACATCCCAACCAAGCCCCACAAGCTATACCCTTGACAGCTGTCAGCTTGCTCTCTGTCAATGAGTTTGTCTCTATTTTGCTTGTTAGTTTATTTTGTTCATTAGATTCCACATGAGTGAAATCATATGATACTTGTCTTTCTCTGATTGGTTTAGTTCATTTAGCATAATTCTTTCCAGGTCCTTCCATGCTATTGCAAAGAGTAAGATTGCCTTCCCTTTTACAGCCAAGTAGCAATCCATTGTGTAAATATACCATAGCTGTTTTATTTACTTATCTACTGATGGACACTTAGGCAGCATCAAAATCTTGGCTATTGTAAATAATGCTGCAATGAACATAGGTGGGAGGAGCTGGAAGAGAGTATAGAGGGGATAAATGGTGATGGAAGAGACTTGACTTAGGGTATTGAGAAGACAATACAGTACACAGATGATGTGTAATTGTGCACCTGAAACTTGTGTAAATTTTGTTAACCTGTGTCACATCCATAAATTCAATACAAAGGAAAGAAATGAACCTAGATTTCTTACCTAGTCTCTCTAGCTGTTTTCCAAGTATGTTACTGTTCAAAATGGAGGGACTAAATTTTAGCAAAGCAATCGATCATCTGGAAAGTTAAGGAGAAACAGTTTGTAAACAGTCTATTTGCAAAACAAATGCAACCCTACAGACATAGCTTGCTTATGTTTTTTCCCCCCTGTTCTTATGAAAATGCCTATTAAATGAGATAATGCATATGAAGCATTTAGCAAAATGCCTGATTCATAGTTCAGACTTGATAAGCTATTTTTTAAATCATTGTTAACAAAGCACTTCACCTTTTTTACATCAGAGATATAGGAGTGATACTACTTATATACATGGATATTCAATCTTGAAGGACAACAGTCTTATCTATTTTTGAAATAATCTAAATCACTGTAATGAGTGTCATTAAATCTTTTCTACCTGAGGCAATATAAATCATTCTGGTAAATGAACCAATTAAAAACCAATTACCAACATGGTCTGACAATGGAAGATTGAGGAATGGAAAGAAAGGCTGATATGGCCTCCCTGATGGTGGTAGGAAGGCTCTACCCCTGAGGTTTCAGGGAATGGATTTGACAAGATGGTTAGAGTGTGGCTGTTCTTCTCAGAGGCATTAACTCATGCATTTATTGTAAAAGCAGATGCTTGCTGGGTAGATGCAGCAAAATCAACTGCATTGAGAAAATGGTCATATTCATGATGACTGTTCCTTTACTACTTTATTCGTTTTAAAATTTACTTGGTACAGATAGTTTTCCTTTGAAAATTTTCTGGATTTGGGTCTGATGTAAGATTCCTCAAATCAGTAGAAGCCATAAAATTATGAGTCTGTTTTTGTTAGGAAATTTGGCTGAATCAGATGAGCAGTCTTAATGGAAGCTGAAATGGCCAATTCAGTGGCATTTATTTGATATGGTTGAGGGGAAGACAGGTTGGAGTTGTTGCTTTGTAATAGGCCCCTAATTCATTGATTGAAATGGATTTTTTATTTTTCATGTATATGTTACTTATTTGCAATGACACAAAACATTCTTCTACTTCCATTTCCTGGACCTCTGCTGATTTAAACCCATGACTTATATGAATAGATATAACTCCCAAGATATAGTATACTAAGATTTTTTCAGTTTCTGATTTCTCTAGGAATACTTTACTTATGGGGAACTAAATGCCCCCTAACTGTAATTCTACTCTATCTTCCCCTTTCATTCTTGCTCTGTGGTTGCCCAACACTTGTCATTTCTGATGAATGTAATAGTAGAAATGGAGATAAGAGCATAGAATGGTGATTTGGCTATCCTCACTCATGAAGAGTTATGTAAATGGAAAGCTTTTGGGTTGGCACAACCCATGATTCAAGGATTAAACAATGGAGAAGTACAAAACATATTATCACCTTTTAAATACATGGGCTCTATTTCATAAGGTAGCTATGCCACAGAGTGTTGATGGGTTTTTCTGGCAGTAGTTTGCTAGGAAGTCTGAGTTTTCAATGATATAAGTACTCTTTGTTTTCTGGTCTTCCTATAGGAAGACCGTAGAACTGGAATAAGCTGCTTTGGATAGTGCTAGTCAAAGTCATTTTATGTGAGCAATCTCTTGAAAATGATCCAATAGAAACCAAGGGCTAGGAGGAAAAGGAGGATAATAGAAACATGTGTGTTGATTTTGCATCTCCTGTGAAATTCTTCTTGAATAATATATGTTTTAAAGTGTGATTTACATGTTTTTGACATTTCAGAGTTAATTCAATTGAATATATAACATCCAAGACAGTGCTGATATGTTCAACAGCATATTGGTGACAGTGTTTTTATTTTCTTTAATAAGGATCCATAACCCTACATAGAGTCTCTGAATCACTAATCTCTATTTTATAATGTATTTCACATTTTCCTTCTCAACATTTTTATTAGTATTTTTCATTATCTATATTACTTTCCCCTTATTTAAATTTTTCTTCTTCATTCATTTTTAAAGATATTTTTAAAATGAGCTCAATATATCAGCCTTCTTAGTGTAATAATTAATTCTTTTCTTCTCTCATTTATTAGTTGCCCTCTTTCCTCTTTTGTTTCTGACTTCTCCCGATATATTTGTTATAGATTTTTAATTTTTCCTTCTAATAACATATTAAGTCACTATTTTTATTTACTTATTTTCACTTGATTTGTTTTTCTTTTCTTCTCTTAATAAATATCAATTCTATTTTGGAAGGGGGATGAATGAAAATATATGGTAACACTGACTATTATACCCTAATTTTGTTTCTTTTTTCCTTATTTTTTTGCAATGCCTAACCCTTCCTATTATAAAAGAGGTTATTCTATTCTTTTTATTTTGTGATTTTTCTCACAGACCCCCAAGATGCCTTTGGACATCAATTAACCCTATCTCTAACTACAGAAGAGGGACTCATTGATATACTGAAAAAAAGTGAGTATTGATTATAGTGTTGTTTTTCTTTTCTTTTTTAAAGAATCTTTACACTCATCTTTACCCCAGTATTCAAACTTGTTCTTTACTTGACAGGACCTTAATTTAATTTTAGAAGAATTATTTTAGAAAGTAAGGCAAATGTATTTCAGTGAGAACCCATGTATAGGATGGCCAAAGACTTATGAGGTAGCTTGAAATTTAATAATTTCCAAGAAGAGATGTTAATTTTACAAACCCATCAATCTATTCCTTTGTAATTTGAACTAGAGATGTGGGGGTGGGGATCAACATGTTAGTAGCAAATACAGATGGCAAAATACCTACAAAGAAAAGGCAACCTACTGTTGATAGAGGGAAATGAAGCTATTGTTAAAAATAAATTCTGTGAAGTTTGAAGAATTATTAAAAGTAAGATTAAAAGTAAGGCACTTGGTTGGGAGACACAGAAGAAAAGATAGGCTTCAGCTGGTAGACTACATTGTGAAATATCATTAATTACTGCTATTGAGGAGAGGATAGCAAAGTAATGCAGTCACTAGTTCAACATTGGATGCTTCTACTACCTAAAGTTTGTTCTGATTTTAGAGACAAATGCATAATTTTTCCCATGTTCTTATGAAGAGTGATCACATGGTTAAGATTCCTATTTGTGTATTATTCTAAGGTACTTCCTTGAAATAAATTTCTTATTAATTGAGGTAACAAAACTGTGCAGCGTGATTATAAACTGATCTCATAAAGTGCAAAAATGAGCTATAAGAAGCCATGTGCGGTAATAAAAATTCAAACAGATAGCATTTTAAATGCAGTTGGGATTAGGTGGTACTGAGAATTTAAGGTCTGTAAGTTTTAAGTTAGGCAGGTATAAAGAGCAAAAGAAATGCAGAACCCAATCAAGTGATTAACCTGGTTTGTCAGTGATTAGATATTTTCTTTCGGTTTCAAATTGGTCTCTTTCCCATGCTGTGTGTTAATGAAACTGAACCCTATTAACAAATTTACTTTGCCATCTAGCAAAAATGTTAAGTAACATTAGTAGAGTGCACTGAAAAGATACTATGAGGCTGCAACAGAAGAAGATACCTCTCTTCGGGATCTGGTCTTCAATTTGTATTATTCTTTTTATTTTTATTGTTCAAGTACAGTTGTCTCAATTTGCACCCCACCACAGCCCCCTGCCCCACCCATCCCTGTCTTCGACTTTTGAATCTACCCCCTTTGGCTTTGTCCATGTGTCCTTTATACATGTTCCCTGATGAACCTTCTCCTATTTTCCCCCACTATCCCTCGCTTCCCTCTCTTTCCTCCCCTCTGGTTACTGTCAGTTTGTTCTTAATTTCAATGTCTCTGGTTATATATTGCTTGCTTGCTTGTTTTGTTGATTAGGTTCCACTTGTAGGTCAGATCTTATGATATTTGCCTTTCACCGCCTGGCTTATAAGAGAGCCCAGTGGCCTTTTGCCAGTGTGCCCTTTGGTTATGACCTTCCTGCTAGTGGCTGCTTTTAAGCAGCTCTGACCTGGCCACACCCTCCAGCAACTACTGGCCATTTCTTCAGTCTCTAGAAAATATCTTTCCCACCAGAAGTCACCATGTTCCTCCTATTGGAAGAGGTCTGAGTCTTAACCTTGAGGATAGGGCTCTCCTAGTCATTTTTTGTGTTTGTTTTGTTTTGTTTTTCTTTTATTATTTACATACCCTCATCTGAGAGAAAGTAATTGCCTTCTTGTGTCTGCTACTTCTGAATCCTCTTTTACCCTTTTTACCCACTTTCTACTAGTTAACATTTTTTAACTGAATTCAAATAAACACTATGGCTACTGTCTGCTGTTTGGACCCTGAATAATATATCTACATAGGTTTTGCAGTCTTCTGTGAATACTGAATCATAGCATTTGGACTACATGATCATCTCCTGAGCATAATGATATTATGAACACAGCAAATATAAATAAGTTTCAGTAGCTAAAATAAACAGGTCATCAGAATGACCAGCAAGAATTAAGTTTCCCATTCAAAACCTTAGAGAGCTGTCTTGACTAGTTAGAATGCATCTTTTAACCCTGAGAAGATTTTAAATTAAATATAGAAAAGTATCTTAGGTTGGATTCCAGGGAAACAGAGTCTGGGACAGAAATTTGGGTATAGGAACTCGTTTGGGGAGTCCTCTCTGGATCTACACCTTTGGGAGGGTAAAGAAAGTAGCATTGGGAAAAGAGTTGATGTGTGATGCATCCCAAAGGTCTGTGGGAGTTCATAAGGAGCTCAGGAGCTGGGATGGCAATGCAACCTCTTTCACCTTGATGGTGTTTAGGACAAGGGGATATTAGTTAATCCCCTTACATCAACTAGTGCTTAAGGTGAACTGACTCTTGGAGGACAAAGCAAATCTCTTTAGCAGAGCGATTTTGCTGATAACCCTCCCATTAGCTTCTCACACTTCCACCAGCTGGGGAAAAATGGTTGCCACATTCCTAACAGGGTTTTCTGAGCAGCTGGTATGTGATCAACTGCTGCTTAACAACCCTCCCTGTTTTAGTGACTTAAAACAATGACAACATGTGTTTTGCTCACAAATTTGCAATTTGGGCAGGGCTCAGTGGGGATAACTTTTTTCTTTTCCACTCAACATTAACTATAATAGCTTGAAGGATGGGAACTGAAATTATTTGAAGACTTGTTCATCCGCATGTATGGTGGTTGATACTGGCTATCAGGCAAGGCTGGAGCTTGGGCTCTCATCTTGTGTGGCCAAGGCTTTCCCACAACATGCTGGTAGAATCACTTGCTCTTCATACCATTTTTTGAGGCAGTGGTGAAAACTTGCCCAGGTTTACAGGGTAGATTAATAGATTCTGCCACATGATAGAAGTGAGGTGTGACCAGAAATATTTCTCTGACCATTTTTGGAAAATATAATCTGTCACATCACAGAATCTAGTATAAAAGGAAATACAAAAACATTGTATAAATATTTTGTTAGGAAGGCATGTGTGTGTAACTGACATTTTGTTTACTCTTGTATTTAAGAGAAACTTGACATTTAAAGTAAAGCCTTATAACTCCAATTTAAAATGTATAATTGAGCAATTTATTTAGAAATGAATTTATGTTGAAATATTACATTTTTCTTTATAAAACTGGAACTGTTTAGAAAATGTAAACCTCACTATATTTTTAGTTTTAGATTAATAAAGTAATATTTATATATGATAAGATACAGTTAATTAATTTAAAGTATTTAAAATAAGAAAAGTATAAATTTACATCTTTTAAAATGTCTGAAGATATATGTCTAATATATCTAAAAGATAAACATATGTAGATGATATTAAAATTATTCAGTCTTCTTAAAATGTATATAGAGGTCTGTACTATCAAAAATACAATATTTAAGTTTGCAAGTTGAACTTCATCAGTAAGAGGAAACTATACTTTTAAATGTGTAACTTTATTAGATTGAATAATAGTTCTTAGTTCTCAAAATGAAATTCTTATTGACTTTTATGCATATAAAACTCACTTCTGGATGCTCCTTGTTTTCCTCCATCAAAAATTCTTATCAATATAACCAAGAGAGTCAAATAGCATAGAGTATTGATTGTAGCCCTGAAATCTTTAATATGAGTTTTGATGTTGGAGAATAGGTTGTAAATATTTACCAACACAGATTAACTCAGCTGTATGTACAGTGCAATAGACTTCAAATAATAGATTTAGCTCCCCAAGATTATCTGGCAAAGTTACTCATTTTTATGAGCCTACAATGTGAAGGAAAACAATGCAGAGTTGCTTTGCTTACAGAAGCTAAAATGGAGGTGTGGTTGAGTTTAGCCCTGACCAATAGACTTTCACCTCCTCTTAAAGCACATTTTGAAAACCATTTGTTGGTCTACTAGTAAAAAAATCAGTTTTAGGACTCAATAGTATCATTAACAAGTTTACTGTCAATCATCTAACCATTAACTGGAAATGAAATATTTTTCTTTTTTTTTTGAACTCAGACTTCTCAAGATCAGCTCTGTGGGTTGGAGCTCATGCAACATTCTTTCTTTTGGCAACTTTTGACTTTAAATTTTGTTTTGGAGTAATAATATTTTCTAGAGATAATATAATTAAGCTTCTAATTAGCTATCTTTTGTTATGTAAATTTTTTGTGTCACATGACTTTTATGGCAAAATAGTATTATGTTAAATAGATTGATATGAGATTTAATTAGATTGGTAGTTTCCCATCCAGGAAAGATATGAAACATGTCAAGGTGGAGGGTCCAGATTCTAGAACTCTCTTTCTAAATTGGCCAGACAGACATATTCTAGATTTGAGATTATGTGATATTAAAATGGAAAAGGTTGATTCAATTCCAAATGTATGTGCTAGCATACTTTAAGTTATTTTTCAATAATCAGTGTGATAAAATATCTAAAAAATGGCAGCTGTTGCCTTAAACTTAGTGCACCCTAACTATTTTTCTTCACCAATGTCAATTGTCAGAATAACATTTACTCCTACTCCCAAAGTATTACATATTGATGAAGACTCAGTGGTATAATATTACTGATAAGGAATA
This sequence comes from Phyllostomus hastatus, assembly GCF_019186645.2. Classification (NCBI taxonomy): domain Eukaryota; kingdom Metazoa; phylum Chordata; class Mammalia; order Chiroptera; family Phyllostomidae; genus Phyllostomus; species Phyllostomus hastatus. The sequence continues at coordinate 8,070,649 of NW_025333543.1, forward strand.
CTAGTTAATACTTTATGGTTAGGTCTCATTGAATTGAGTTTATATTTGATTTAGTAAGTTCTTTCAATTTTGTGGTAAACAATTATCATATTAAGAAATTAATGGTTACTTTTTTAGAAAATATATTATGGTATTTTAAAACTTGCTTAAATAATGAAAGACATTAGAGACCTACTGCATTTGAGCTCTTCAGCAATCAGCCTCTGAGGCAGGAATCAGAGACTGATTTTAGCTATATTTATGGTTGGAAAAGAAGTCATGTGGAATTTATAGCAAACCCCATGTGTATAATCATAATATAGACCCCTTGACTTCTGGAGGAAAACCATGTAGTGTTTAGCAGAAAATTATACACACCTCAGAAATAACACCTGGCATGCTACTCACTGGGCTCTAGTACAGAATAAGCATCTGATAACAAGACATGAATTAACCAGGCATCCAGGGATGACCCACATAAACTAGGCTCAGTAAGACAGATGTGGTACAGCTGGGATAAGGCAAGATCAGAGCCTAAAGTTAGATATATTGTGTCATCTACCACTGCTGTACTTGGACCTCTCATTTAAACCTATTGCTCATGCCTGTGGTGCAAGTGTCCTATGTGATAAAGAGAAAAAAGTTCATATATAATTTGTGTTTAGACTTCTGCTCAACTCAGGGGTGACCTTGAAATATTCTTGTGACAAGAACACCTCCCATTGAGCTTTGGGGGTGATGCACCTTGTCACCCACTTTTTAAAAAAATATGTTACATAGATGGGTATATATAGAGACTCATAAACTGTGGTGACAGTTTTGACTGGTTGTTCAAGGACATGAAAGGAAAAACAGTAGAAGACTAAGAACCTGGAGGTATGAGGAAAGGCATATTGATAAACCTATGACAGTGTGAAGTTCTTTCCAGGAAAAATCATAAAAGTTGTGTATACTTTATATCTGCATTTTCTCACTTCCCATGTTCTCCTAAACCTACTGTGCACAGGCTTTCAACCTCACCACTTTATTTTCAAAGTCACCTATGGTCTTTGTTTTGCCAAATCCAAGGTCTAATCTTAGCCTTTATTTACTTCATCTCCATAGCATTTGACATTAATGGTCACTTCTTTGTTCTTGAAACAAGTTTTTTTTCCCCCATATATCTTCTAGGATATCTAACTTTCTTGGTTTTCCTTTTATTACACTGAATACTAGTTTTCATTGACTTTTTCAAGCTTCTTATCTTTTTGTCCTTTAAATGTTCAAGTACCCCAATAATAAGCCCTTCGTCATTTTCTCTTATCTATGTATATTTACTCATGAGCTGATATTTACATATTTCTATGGCTTTAGATGCCTCTTACAGCGCTGAGTCCTCCCTCAACTCCAGGTTGGTATATTCAACTATGAATGTGTCATCTGCACCTAAATGAATAATTAGTATGCCTAACTGAGAGTGTCTAAACCAGAAACTGTAGATGACATTTTATACCTGCTCCTCCTCCTGATTGTCCTTAAATCCTCTCCATCATACATTACATCTGCTCTATCAGCATCAGATCTCACATTTACACTCAAAATACACCATGAACTGAACCCCTTCCCACAATCTCAGGCAATCTCTTTAAGCAACGCCTCCTAAACTCTAAAAGCTAACTTATAGCTTTATTCTTGCTCTGCTACATTCAGTTCTCACTAAAGACATCCTAGTGACCTTTCTGGAAAAAATGCAATAAAGTCACATCACAGCTCAAAGCCCACCAATTGTTTCCATTCCATTTGGAGTAAAATCTAAACCCTTTACCACAGACAAAAAGGGTCTACTTTTACGCAATGGAATTCTACTGGGCCATAAAAAAGGAGAACATTTTATCCTTTGCAACAGTATAGATGGATCTGGACAACATTACGCTAAGTGAAATTAGCCAGTCAGAGAAAGACAAATAGCATATTATTTTACTCATATGGGGGAATTTAATGAACAAACTGAACTAACAAGCAAAACAGAGACAGACTCAGATGGAGAATGGATGGCAGCTAATTGGGGAGGGAGGTTAGGGAGTGGAGGGATTAAGCAAAAAGGAAAAAAGATTCATGGACATGGATAACAATTTGGGGATTGCTGGGGGAAGGGGGGTATTAGGTGACTAAATGGTACTAGAAAAATATAATAAAGATAAAAAAATAAATAAAATAAAACTAACAAAAAAGAAAGGGTCTATCTCATTTAGTCCAAGTCCATAAGTCTGACCTCTTATTCTAGTGACCTCATTCTCTTCACTTATTTATTTATTTGATAAACTAGTGTTCTTACCATTGCCCAAATCTACTGTTTTCAGGCATGTTGTTCTTGCCATTACCTAGTAGGAACCCTCCTTCCCTAGCTCTTTATGCACCTCTCTTCTTTTCTTCACTCAAGTGCCTGGTCAAATGCCCCCTCTTTTTTATTAGATTTATTTTTATTTTTATTTTTTATTGTTCAAGTACAGTTGTCTCCATTTTCACCCTACTATGCCCCTCCACCCCACCCATCCCTGTCTCCCACCTTTGAACCTATCCTGTTTGGCTTTGTCCAAATGCCACCTTTTAAAAGGGTTTTTGCATGAACAGCTTATTCAAAATTCATAACTTTTCATTTTCCCCTTACCTCACAATATTGTTCTGCAAAGCATTTACTTCATCTGACATGCTATATTTACTTTGTTTATTTATTTTCTTCTTTTCCCTGTAGAATATAAACTCATGAGGGGGAGATACTGATTGTTTGATTCACTGCTTACCTTCGATACCTACAAGTGTGCCTGAAGTACAAAGCAACTTAGTAAATATTTGTTAAATAAAATTCATTTTTGTAGTTATTGTCTTGTCAACCTTAGAAGATATACAAGATATATGATAAATGATTCAGTTTGCAGATGAGAAACATGAGTTAGAGAAGTTAAGTAATTCATTGAAAATCACATACTTATATTATTCAATGTTCTTTGAGAATGATTTAAAGGGGAATTTTCTTGTAAACTTTAGCACCAAGAGAAAGCATTGTGTAAAGTATGTGATTGTCTAACCACCAGGCTGTATACTTAAAACTGATACAAAATGATACTAAACATAAACTGTCACTGAGGAACTCTTTAAAAATAATAAAAATTAATTTCCATTTTATACAGAAAAAGATTATTGCAGGATGATAATAAGAACAGAACTTTAATAAATAGAAATTTGTCCTGCTCCATAGATAGCTCAAAAGAAGTTATCTGTGATAATCTCTTATGAGCAAGGCCTCTAATTCAAATTCTTCTAGGAAGTTAAAAGGGAAGACAAAAGTTTTTCTTGGGCCTGAAATTATAATTGCCTTTAACTCAGAGTAATCTGCATACCACTGAGGCCCACCTTGAGGTGACTCAATCTGGACCTCCATATATACTTTACCCATTAAAAATGTCCTATCTCATTCTGCTTATAGTCTAAATGTGCTTTGTTTTAAGTCTAAATGTGATAAATTTGAAAAATTTGGTCAACTTCATACTAGAATAGCTAGCAATGTATAAACTGTAAAGTATGTATTTGTTGTAGTTTTAGGTAAAAGAGTTAACAGATAAAATGAGGGCAAATGATTTCTAACAGCATTCCAGAAGCATTATAGATTTATCAGAGAAAGAAAAGCTCAGGAAAAAAAAGACCTAATAATAAATGAGGGTGCACAGATTATTAATAATTCTGTTAAAAGGGCTGATATATTGAACTCATTTTTAAAATCTCCCTTTAACAAGAATAATGAATATGGCAATGTGGGCAATTAGCTACTGACATGACCACTGCACATCTAGGTAATGATCAAAAGTGTGTGGGTGGCACAAGGAGCCCAAATTCAAGAAGGATGCACTCTCTGACAGTAAGCATGGGGTCGGGGCATTTTTAACTATTTGAGGTTCACGGGGAATGCAGACAAAGCATTAATTTTGTATTTGTTTCTCACTTAGTCTTTATAACACAATAACATGCTTTAATTTTATTATGAAATATTTTAATTCATTCACTATGAAATACTATTTATGAATAACAGTTTTTTAAATGAGAAAGTAAATCATACACAATCTTCAATGGGAATATAGTTTCAGACTCTCCTTAGTCTTGGAAATAATCTTTTCTGTTAAAAAAAAAAGGTATTCTGATATCATTAAGAGCAAATTAAATCCATAAGCACTTTTAATTATTATACTATCTGATATTATGTTATGTTATATTACATTATATCACATAATGTTACAGTATACCATATCTCTTATTGTACCATATTGTATTGTGTTGTATATTTGTTTATTCATTTTTATCTATATTCCATAGAAAATATAAGTTCTGTGAAGCCAGAGGTTGATCCTTTTTATTGTCATATGTCTGTAATAAAATAGAACCTCAATAAATATTTTTGATAAATAGTTTATACTTTACAGTTTAATGGGAGAATTGCTTACAATAATTATTTAATTACTGAATGTTGTATGATTCTTTATAGTTCTCCCATTTATTTATGTCCTGCAAGTAGAAGCACCAATGATCTTATCAATGATGCTTATATACAGAGTGGCCTCAGGAAACTGAGATAATGCTTCCCTCTGGAGAAAATGGCAGGCTTGCTTACTATCTGGTATATATAATGTCTCCCTTCAGGATAAAAATCAGGCAAGTTTGTTTATTGCCTATTTTAAATCAGGCTTGTTAAATTCAGGGTCTCTTTCCTGTAACACACTACATGTGCAGGCATCCTCTGGCCTCATTGTATTGTCCTATGGGAATTTGGGCTTTGAAAACCAGAATAAGAAAATATAATTCTCTGGCTATTGTTATTGCTGTGAGTAATAAACTAACCTTTGTCTCTGACCAGGGTGTCTTGTTCTTTTACTAGCACCAATGAAATTGTGGCAGGTTAACTGGTTCTTTACATATAGAGTGAAAACTCAGACCCTGCACAGTTTTTGACAATTGCATTTTCATATATTTTTTAAAAATAGTATTGTATTGATGGACAAGACAAATAGTAAAAAACAACTAATCATAAAAACTTTAATTCTAAAAACTAAATGAAACCCTAGACTTGAGTAGGAAGAGAAATCCAGAGGTTGTCTTAGCATATGGAATTAAAAAATAAGAAGAAAGTCTATAAGAAATACTCACTTAAAATTGGTTGAATATTTAAAAAACAACTAATATTTATGTTTTATTTTATAACAATGATATCACTTTGAGGAAAATGAGAATTAGTATCTAGGGAAATTTTCACTTTTTCTATTCTTTTTGTTTTTTGTTTATCCAACAAATATTAAACATGAACTGTATTCCATGTATTATGTTTGATACTAGGTTTGTAGTATTGAACACAATGGATTAGGTCTTACCCACTCTCTGCAGTAGAATGCTGGATACATATAATGAACAAGTAAAAACTCAAAATATGGAAAATGAAGGCAGTCAAAAATTTCTGAGGTGGAGAATAATGGAGTTACTCATTTAACTAAAATGCCCTGAGTATTCCCTTACCTCATGGAGAAAATGAAATTTTAGATGAGATAAAAATATGTAAGTGAACAAGCAATGCAAAAATCCAAAGTATGTACAAAGGACCTCAGATAGAAGAGTTTGCTCTGTTTTGAAACTGAAATAAGGGCTAGTTATAATGTGATAACCAAGAAGTAAAGTAGCTTCAAATAATGTAAACATAAGTGTAGAAGATTAAAAATTCCACTTTTATACAGTTTAATTTAGAGATCTTGAAGAGACATGCAATTGGAGATATACCGAACTATAGATCCAATAGCATACTGAGCTGAACATATGGAATTGTGATAAATGAGTGAGATTATCTGGTGAAGGGAGAGAAATTATAGGCTGAGATTGAGGCCTGTGAAACTTTCATTATTTAGTGCTAAATAGCAGAAAATCAGACAGCAGTGGGGAAGAAAAGAATGTATTTCAGAAATGAGAAGAAATCTGAAATAATAGTATAACAGAACTCAAGAAAAGATAATGTCTCAAGGAGATGGGTGTGACTATCAGTTCAAATACTGAGGAAAGCAGAAAGGTGCTTCTGGCAACTATGCTAGATTTGCTTGCTCAACATCTAAGTGTGTCCTTCAGTTTAATAGAACTGATAACAATAAATGTGCTGTTTTTCAGGATTTCATGCAGATTACTTTTTGGATGTGATTTAGATTTTATAAATTATGTGCTTTCACACAGATGTAGATTTTAAACTAAGAGAAATTTTTTTTTCATATACAAATGCAACAAATATAGCATAATTTTGGAGGCTAAACTTTTGGCAACCATTTCCAAATGGATTCATCTATCAAATATAAGGCATTGTCATCCCAGTGAAAGCTGACTAGGGGCAGCTCTCTGTTTCATGAGTTGTAATTAATGCAGTAGCATTTTCAAGCTAATAGCTGGTAGAGTTAGATTTCTGACAGCTAAACTTCCAGATGGTGTCACAGTAAAAAGTTTCTTGTTTTGACCAGTTTGTGGTGTTTTTCAAGTACTAATTCCTAGAAATCTAGCCCAGAGTTTTCTCTTCTAATACTTCTGCCAATTTTGTAAATTCCTAATTTCTTATAAATACCTTATGAGTTAAAAATAGGTTGTTTTCTGACTTTTGCAACTTAACACTGACTGATATAATATTTGATACATTACAGGCAAGAGAACTTTAAAAAGAGAATCAGTAGAATTTAGAATGCATCATCTGACCTAAATAGAGGAATTAAAGACATGAGGATCTGGTTATAAGTGGAGCATAGAATGCCAGTAGTCTTTGCCAACTAGTAGCAAAGCAGTTCCCTAAGAAGAAATGTCTGACTGGAATAAAATGCCTGTTGAAGGCATGACTTTGTCAGACCACATGACAACTGCCACATCACAGAATGATGTGCATGAAGAACACAAAATTTTTGGATGGCCTGACTGTGTTTATCTGTGTTTGAGAAGTAAAGGAAGAACATGACACACTCAGGGCTTTATGTTCTCAGCTTAAGGCATCAGAGAAAAAGAAACTTTCATCTTTTGTATACCAAATTTACACCCTGATTCTACCAAGTTGGAGAATCTGCAATATAAGTTGAATTACAGATACGTTTTTTATATAAAGGTTAGTTGGGGCACTAATTTAGAAAAATTAGGCTCTCAGAATAGAATAGTGACATTTGGAAGTATTTGATGACTGAGTACCTCAACCACAAATTGCACTGAGCAGAAGCAACCCTGTTTTCCAATCAGAAGATGCTGGTTTACAGTGATCCCTCACCTATCACATGAGTTATGTTCCGGAGACCCCTGCAATAGGTGAAAATCCGTGAAGTAGCAGCATTGTATTTATTTTATTATTTATATATATTTTAAGGCTTTATAAACCCTTTCCACACTCCTATAAACCTTTCCCACACTCTTGTAAACATTTCATATGGTTTTAAACACTTTCTACACTCTTAAGCCTGTGTAATTTTAACAACATATAAAATTCTATATGGGTACTCACCAGTGAAGTATACAGTCGTCCCTCGCTATATTGTGGGTCATTCATTGTGGCCTCACTCTATCTCGAGTTTAACCCATGAGTTAAACCCTTGTTTGGGGTCCTAAAATAACTTTACCAAGAATTATGGCTAGTTATCCTCATGCTTCTCCAATACTATGCCCCACAACCTTCAATGTTCTAGCCATAGTCAGATCTCAGTATGTCATAAGGGTTCAATTACCAAGTAAAACTAAGAATAGAATACTTACATGTCAAAAGAATTCAAATACGAGATCATTTGCATTGGGGAATACATATGTGATTCTACAGTGATAGATACATCATGGGAAAATTCTCAGATAAGGCAAAATTAATTAAAAAGTGACATTTACCAAAGATTCTGGATTCAGTGGGATAGCTTGAGTAGTTAAGAGTGGTTCTCTAGTTGGTTAACTAAAAGTAGAGTTCAAATGTAGTCTATACTGAATGACATGAACACTCCCTGATATTATGTATAAGAAAGACACCAATAGGGAGATAGGGGTGTTGGAATAAATGTGACACATGCAATTCACTCACTCTCTATTCTGACCCCTCTCATTTCATGGAAGTTATGAAATTTTCATGATAATGTTTTACTGCCAGAGATGATTAAAGCAGAGCTACTATAACAGACACAATGTAGAAAAAAGAGTGAGAATTGTTTCATCAATGGAGATCTTTGCTAGTGACTAATGAATCATGGGGTCTTTAAGGTTGAAATAGATGAAAAGTACCAAGGCACTACTTGGTCTTTTAGTGACTATAACTTTAGGCTTGGTGAATAAAACTTTCACCTAAGTCCCATGAAACAGAGTTGCATTACCCATGTAATTCTCAGGACTGAATTACTAGCAAAGTGGTTATCATTGAGAGAAGATCCCACAATGATGTGTATATTAAAAAAATACTATTATAAATACTTCTCTACTTGAAGCTATGGGAAAAGAAAAATACCCAGACCTTTCACTAAACCTTGGAGATGAAGAACATCACTAGTCAGAGTGGGGGTTTATGTGGTCAGATGAAAAATGAAATTGTGGTCTGTGTTTATTTCACAGTTATATCAGTGGGTCTGTAACACCATTCTGTGGTTATGTTGGCACCCTGAATATAAGATTTAAGTAGCGCAATCATAATTTGGCAGAAGCCCCACTCTGATTCCTGACCCAGCCAGAACCATCAGTGCAGCAGCAAGTTGGTGCTTCATCATGTCCAAATAGTAAACCAAAAATAATAGCATCCTATAATAAATATTAGTCCTGCTCTCAAAACTTAGAAAATACAGTGGTGTAATTCATATTATCTTATTTAATTCATCTGAATGAATCATAGCAAACAATGGTGACTTACTATACACTTAATCAGATGGCATTTTAGTAATTCCAAATATAGCTTCTGTTTCATATGTGGGTTCTTTAGTGAAGATGATCAATGTTACCCTTTTCCCCTGGTGTGCCTCTAGTAATTTAACAGATAATATATTTTTCTTTCTATCAATGATCAAAGAACATCAGAAACAAATAGAATTTATATGATGGGGACTGAAGTACATCTTCATTTGTTTACTGTGGGGTTATGCTAGCTCATTGGCTCAGTTTCCTATGATAGTATATAGCACCATGACTCTCTCACTTTACCACAAGGCATTATGCTACTCTGTTACCAAAGAAGTTTTTCAAGATCAAGTTAATAGTGATCATATCACTGAGCAGAAATCTTGATTTACAAGAAGTGAGAGTACCAGAAACATATGAGCATATATAAAATATTTTATTTAATTTTACTAAAAATATTGACTTTCTAAAGTAAAATACTAGATGTATGGTAGAGTATATAATGTAAGTAAATACATTATAAGAGTACCAAAAATAATAGGGGTATTGCATATTTCTTACAGTATATGTGAATTACTATAAAAACAATTCAAGTTAAACTATACTGCTTTAAAGTTGTACACATTATCCCTAAAGATTAAAGGCAATAAAACAGACATATTGCTGAAAATCCCAAATAGGAGATAAATGAAATACTAAAACATGCTCAATTAATACAAAAGGAGAGGGATCCAATATGGTGGGGGAGTAAGTGGAACCTACACTATCCTCCTCCCTAAGCCAATCTGGAATTACAACTAAATTGTAGATAAATCATCCAGAATAACCAACTGAATAATAGCTGGAGTGAAGACTTATAACCACGGACAGACAGAAGAAACTACTTCACCACAGTGTGACTGGTGCAGAGTGCAGAGGAGACATAAGAGAGCTGGCTGGGTTTTCATGGGTGGTAGATGAAGTGCCAGAGGGAAATTTCAGTGGCTGGGAGTTCCTCCTGAAAATTTGGGGTCTAAACCTCAAGCTGGGTTACTAAGCCTACAGCACCAGATTCAGAAATGAACCCAGATAACATCCAGCTGTGGAAAATGGTGGAGTTTCTGTCTGCTGGGGAGAGATGGCCAGAGACACAGAGAACTTCTTAAAGGGTCACCACACATAATTTCATTTGCAGCCACTTACTGTGGGGTCCAGCAAAGGAGGGGCAGAGAGGATGAGACAAGCTTGAGGAGAGTCTGGAGATGGTGGCTTTGGGGAGGAAACTGAAGGAGCAGCTGCCAGGATCCTTGTGCTGAATTATTCCCCATACTGCAGAAGCCATCTTGCTCTGGAAGAACAGTCCCCTCCAAGTGGCATCAGACTGAGGGGAAGCAGTAGCGCCACCCACAGGAATCACTCTGCCCCACCCTGTGGAGGTTGAGCCTGACTGCTGATTACAGATTGGCTAGATTAACAACAGAAGGAGACAGCCACAGGCTATAGATCACTGATAGTCTCAAACAGGATGCCTAGGGCCAGGCTGGGACACCATCTTACATTACCAGGGGCAGATACAGAAAGAGAAGATAGCAGTAAATACAAGATTCAATTGAGACAAGTTCCATCGTTGTCTTCTTTATGACTTGGTTATTTTCTCTCCTGCACAGTTTTTAAACATTCATTTCTTGTCTGTCAAGTTTGTGTCTATTAGGTCACTAGATTTTATGTTATAGTTTATTTCAAATCACATATTTTGCTCTTTCCTTCCTTCTTTTACTCTTTACCTTCTTCTTTCCTCTTATTATTTTAATTTTAAATTTATTTTCTCTCTTGCTATGACTTGTTTCCATGCTGCACTCTTAATATTTCCCTCCTCTCTAGCCTGTCAAAACCATTTTTCTTGTCATTATTCATTTCATATCCTTTATCTTGTTCTTATTCAGCTTTATCAGTCTTTGCTAGTTGGTTGTAGATACAGTAGTTGTTGTTGCCTTTCTTCAACTTTATTTCTGGATCTTCAGTTTTTTGTATTTAAAATCTCAAATTTTGACACACCATTCTCCTACTACATTTTGCCTTTCTCCTGCCATTTCTTTTTTTTTGTTATACATTTTAATTTCCCCCATCTTAGCCAGGTTTTCGTTCCTCCCTCTTATTATTTCTTCTCCCTCTATCCTCTCAAAATCACTTCCCTTTCCTCTAGACATCTCTTAAAGTTTTCTTTATTTCTTTTGTCCCTCTCATTCCCATCCCACATATATAAATCTTTGCTCTTTTGTTGTTGATAATGCTATGGTGGATATTTTCCCCCAGTTTTGTTCTTATTTTTTTTTCTCTAACTATTTTTTTTAAATTTCTGTTTAAACCTAACACTATAAGCTTCCTTTCTCTTACCCCATTCTGCCTTCTTCCCGTTCTTTTTTATTTATAATGTAAATTTTACTATTTCTTCACTGTCTTTATTCCCTACTCTGATTATTGCTTTTCCTCACATCTTCTCAAAATCAGTTAGTCATCTCATATCTGTTTTCCCTTTCTTTTAATAGTCTTTTTACACCTTTATTAGTATTGGCTCATTGACTTTTGATAGTATAATTGTGGGTGGGGGCCATTTTTGCAGGTATGGGTTTGTTTCATAGGCTGTTTGGATTTGTTCTGGCAGCATACAAGACATGGTGGGTGGAGTAACTCTCATAAGCCAGCCATCAGGAAGGACACACCTAAGAATGACAAAAGAGCAACCAAAACCCAATCACTCCACATAAATAAAATCAGGGCATCCCAAGAACATCAAGCTCAGAAGATCATGGAAACAGCACTACTGAATCCCACAAGTCTCCTACCACAGAAGGTTGCACCACAAAGACAGGGAGTCAAAAGACATAGAAACTGTCAATAAGAGCAAGGAGGAAATGAAGAATACAATATCTGAAATGAATAATACAGTAGAAAGAATTAAAAGCAGGTTAGATGAAACAAAAGATCAAATCAGAGAGCTGGATGACAAAGTGGAAAAAAATTCCTGGACAGAACACCAAAATAAAACAAAAAAGAAAACAAAAAAGACTTAAAAAGAATAAAGAGGGAACTGTAGGACAACAGGAAATGTAACAATATCTATATCATAGGGATACCAGAAGGAGAAGAGAAGGAGCAAAGTATAGAAAATCTGTATGTAAAAGTAATGACAGAAAACTTCCTTAACTTGATGAGAAAAAATATCACACAAGTCCAGGAAGAACAGAGGGTCCCAAAGAAGATGTACCCAAACAGGCCCACTCCAAACACTTCATAATAAGAATGGCAAAATTAAAGACAAAGAGAGAATTTTAAAGGTAGCAAAGGAGAAATAGCTAGTAACATACAAGGGAGCTCTGATAATGCTATCAGCTGACTATTCAAACGCCCCCCTCAAAAAAAAAAACTACATACCAGAAGGGAATGGCATAGAATATTCCAAGTAATGAAAAGCAAATGCCTATAACCAACACTACTCTACTTAGAAAGGATCTCATCTCAAATTGAAGGCAAAATAAGAAGTTTCCCAGGCAAAAAAAATAAAAAAATAATAAAAAGGCTATAAGAGTATACTTCTACCAAACCAGCATTGCAAAATATGTTAAATGGACTGCTTTAAGAAGATGAAGAAAAAACACAGGAGAGAGGAACGTGGGTACAAAGGGAAAGAACAGCAGTAAATAAATACCTATCAAAGATAACCTTAAATGTAAATGCATTAAATGCTCCAATCAAAGAGATAAAGTAGCTGAATGGATAACAAAACATGACCTACATCTTTGTTGTCTACAAGAGAACCACTAAGAAAAAAAGATCTACACAGTCTGCAAGTGAAGGGATTAAAAAAGGCATTCTAAGTAAACTGATCTGGAAAAAAAAAATCTGGAGTAGCAATACTTATACCTGAAAAAATAGACTACACAACAAAGGCCGTAAGAGGAGACAAAGAAGGACACTAGGTAAGATTTAAGGAAATAATTCATCAAGAACATATAACCCTTGTAAACACATATGTGCCCAACTTTTGAGCACCTAAATATATAAGAAAAATCTTGGAGAACTACAAGAGAGATATTGATAGTGACACACTTATAGTAAGGCATTTTAACACCCCCCTGTCAGCAATGGATCAATTTTCCAGACAAAATATCAACAAGAATATTGTGGCATTGAACAACACTCTAGATCAAATGGACTTAATTGATATTTACAGAACCTCTCACACCCAAAGGAGCAAAATATACGTTCTTCTCAAAAGCACATGGAACAGATTTAGAGATAGAACATATGGTTTAGACACAAAACAAGCCTCAACAAATTCAAGAAAATTGAAATCATATCAAACATCTCACATCACAATGGTTTGAAACTAGAAAGCAATCTCAAGGAAAAAAAATGTCAAATTCATGGAGACTGAATAACATACCATTAAATATTGAATGGAATAACAATAAGATCCAGGAAGAAATCAAAGAGTTTCAGAAAACAAATGTAAATTAACACACAACTCCAGAAACCTATGTGACACAGCAAAAGCAGTCCTGAAAGTTCATAGCAATGCAGGCCTACTTAAAAAAAAAGATAGCAAAATTTCAAATAAACAATTTAACTCTACATCTACAAGAACTAGAAGAAGAACAACAGACAGAGCCCAGAACAAGTAGAAGGAAGGAAATAATCAACATCAGAGCAGAATTAAATGACATAGAGACTAAAAGAATACAAAAGATCAGTATCCAGGACCTGTTTCTTTGAAAAGATAAACAAAATTGAAAAGCCTTTAATCATACCAATCAATAAATAAAGAGAGAGGACCCAAATAAATAAAATAAGAGAAATTATAACTGATTCTACAAAAACACAAAGGATTGTGAGAAATTACTATAAACAAAAATATTCCAAGAAATATGATTACCTAGGTGAAATGGAAAAATTTCTAGAAACATATAGTCTTCCAAACTGAATCAAGAAGAAGCAGAAAGCCTAAATATATGAATAACAATTGGTGAGTCAAAAAACTCCTGGCATATAAAAGCCATGGACCTTTACAGGTAAACTTTACCAAACATTTAAGGAAGAATAAACTCTTATCCTTCTTAAATTATTCCAAAAAATTCAAGAAGAAGGAAGTTTCCTAAACTATTGGTATGAAGCCAGCATTATCCTAAATCCAAATCCAGGTAAAGATACAGCAAAGAAAGAAAACTACAGGCCAATATCACTGACAAACATAGATGTTAAAATCCTCCACAAAATGTTGGCAGACTGGATCCAGCAATACATTAAAAAGACCATACAACATGACCAAGTGGGATTCATTCCAGGGATGCAAAGATGGTATAATATTCACAATGCAAAAAACATCATACACCACATAAACAAAATGAAAGACAAAAATCACATGATCATATCAATAAATGTGGGAAAAGCTTTTGATAAAGTACAGCACCTATTTATGATAAAAACCCTCAGCAAAGTAGGAATAGAGGGAGCATCCATCAACATAATAAAGGCCATATATAAGAAACCTACAACCAACATCATACCCAATGGAAAAAACCTAAAGACTTTCCTCCTAAAATCAGGAGCAAGACAAGTGTGTCTGCTTTTACCATTTTTATTCAACATAGTATTGAAAGTCTAAGTCACAGTGATCAGACAAGAAAAATAAATCAAAGGCATCCAGATTGGAAAGGAGGAAGCAAAACTGTCATTATTTGCAGATGGTGTGATAGTATACATAGAAAACCCTATTGGCTCCACCAAAAAACTATTCAGCTAATAAGTGAATATGGCAAAATAGCAGTATACAAAGTTGGTATCAGAAATTGAAGGCACCTTTGTAAACCAACAATGAAATATCAGGAAACAGAAATCAGGAAAATGATCCCACTTACTATAGGAACAAGAAAAATAAAGTATCTAGAAATAAACTTATTCAAGGAGGTAAAAGAACTGTACTCAGAAAACTACAAGACACTGAGGAAAGAAATTAAGAATAATACAAATAAAGGAAGCATATATCATGTTCATGGACTGGAAGACTAAACATTATCAAAATGTTCATACTACCCAAAGCAATTTATAGATTCATTGCAATCTCTATTAAAATACTAATGACATATTTTATAGATTTAGAAAAATATTTCAAAAATTTATATGGAACTAAAAATGACCCCAAATAGCCTCAGCAATCTTGAGAAAGAAGAGCAAAGTAGGAAGGGTCATGATACTTGATATCAAACTACATTACAAGGCTACAGTAATCAAAACAGTGTGGTATTTCATAAGAACAGACACATAGATCAAAGGAACAGAACTGAGATCACAGAAATAAACCCATGTTTCTAGAGTCAATTAATATTTAAAAACGGAGGAAGGAGCATAAAATGGAGTGAAAATAGCCTCTTCAACAAAAGGTTTTGCGAGAACTGGAATGGTAAGTTTTAAAAAATGAAATTAGACCAACTTACATCAGCAGAATGAAGTCAAAATGGATAAAAGACTTAAACATAAGCCATGACACCATAAAAGTCCTAGAGGAAAACACAAGTAGTAAGATTTCAGATATCCCAGACAGCAGTCATTTCACTGATATATCCTCTAATGCAGGGGTGTCAGACTCATTTTCACTGGAGGCCACATCAGCCTCGTGGTTGCCTTCGAAGGGCCAAACATAATTTCAACTCCTTAACAGTTAAAGAGTAGTTACATTTACACAGTCCTAAAATTAGTTTGACCCTTCAAAGGCAATCACAAGACTGATGTGGCCCCTGGTAAAAATGAGTTTGACACCCCTGCTCTAGGGCAAAAGAAATAAAGGAAAGAATAAACAAATGGAACTGCATCAAATTAAAAAGCTTCTGAATTGCTAAAGAAAACATCATCATAATTTAAAGGGCACCAACCATATGGTCAAACATGTGTGTCAATGATATCTTACACAAGGGTTTGATCTCCAAAATATACGAAGAACTCAATATGACTCAACACCAGGAAGAACAATCCAATTAAAAAATGGGCAAAGGACCTGAAGAGACACTTCTCTAAGGAGGACATACAGAGGTCCCATAGGCATATGAAAGGATGCTCAATGTCACTAGCCATCGGAGAGACGCAAATTAATACCACAATGAGATTTTTCCCATTGAGTATGATGTTGGCTGTACTGCAGAGCATTATGCTAAGTGAAATAAGCTAGGCACTGAGAGAAAAATATCTTACCTATAAGGGGAACATAATCAACAAAATAAACAAGCATGCAAAATATAACCCGAGACATTGACATTAAGACCAAATTGATAGTAACCAGAGGGGATAATGGGGGAGAAAGGGGGAAGGGTTTTTAGCAACAGTTATAAAGGACACATGGACAAAACCAAGTGGGGGTGGGATCAGGGGTGGGAGGTGGGGATGGCTAGGGTGGGGAGGAGTGGTGAGGGGAAAATGGAGACAACTGTAATTCAACAACAATTTAAAAAATAAAATAAAATAAAATAAAACTACAATGAGGTACCACCTCACACCTGTCAGAATTGCTGTCATTAATAAATCAACAAATGACCAATACTGTTTGTGCCAGATGTTTAGTGAGGATGCGCCAAGTGTTGGAAATAGTCTAAGTTCCCATCAATAAATGAGTGGATCAAAAAACTGTGGTACATTAACACAATGGAATACTACACAGCTGAAAGAATGAAGGAACTCCTACCCTTCGGGACAGCATGGATGGAACTGGAGAGTATTATCCTAAATGAAATAAGCAGGTGGTGCAAGGAAAATGCCATATGATCTCACCTATAAGAGAAACCTAATGAACAAAACAAACAAATGAGCAAAATAGAATCAGAGGCATAAAAATGAGAAACAGACTGACAGAGACCAGAGGGGGTGAAGGAGGGGAATGGGGAGGGTCTATTCAGGCAACATGTATAAGTGACCCATGGTTATGGACGATAGGGTGGGGATTGACTGTGGGCCTGGCATTGGTTGGGGCAGGGGAAACCAATGCGGGAGACTGGGACAACTCTAGTAGAATAATAAAGTATAAAATAAAAAATAAAAATAAAAAATACAAAAGGAAATTGTAAGGAACAAAAAAAAAGATAAGGAAAATAGTAATCAAAGGATAAAATGGAAGCCATAATTGTCAGCTATAAAACAAGAAACAGATAAGTCCCAAATCATAGTTGGAGAACTTAACACTTTATTCTCAGTAATTTTTATAGTATGTGAAAGAGAAAAATATCAATATTATAGAAGAATTAAAAAATATATTAACAAATTTGACCAAATGATATTTAAAGAATACTACATACAATACCTTCAAATATTTTTTCAAGTGTATGTACAAAGTACACTATTTGCTGGCTCTGAAACAGATTTTGAGAATTATTTTTAAAAAAGAGACTTGAAATCAGAAGCTAAAGAAAGTAGAAGAAATAGTTGTCACTACTTAGCCTCTGTCATTTTTTTCAGCATGATGAAATCAGTGAGTTCATTTCAATTATTCTTTTTCTTATCAGTTATTTCTCACAAACAATAATCTATGCAGTTCTCAGATATATGTTCTCTGATGATAATGGAATTAAGTTAGAAATTGGTAACATTAAGATATCTGAAAATCTCTGAATATTTGTAAATTAAAGTGTACATATCTAAATATTGAACTGACTTAAAAATCAAACAGGAAAGTGTAATAAAATTTGATATAAATGAAAATAAAAACAAAAATTCAATTCTGTGTTATGTAGTTAAAGAAGTGCTAAAAGGGAACTTTGTTACTTTAAATACATATATTGGAGAAGTAAAAATTTGGAATCAATTATCTAATATCCTAATTCAATAAACCCAGAAGAGAAATTTTATTTTAATTTTGCATATATCTTTTTAATCTTTTTTCTAAATATTTTTTATTTTGTTTTCCATTAACATTTAGTCCCCTTATACCTCTCTCTCCCACAATCACCACACTGTTGCCTATGTCCTTGAGTCCTTTTTCTTTTACGCTCAATGCCTCCATCCCCTACCCATATGCCCCTTAGCTGTCAGCCTTCTCTCTATCTATAGGTTTGCTTTTATTTTGCTTGTTTTTTTCAGTTTTTTTCATTAGATTCCACATGTGAGTGAAGTCATATGCTATTTGTATTTCTCTGACTAGCTTATTTCACTTAGCATAATGTTCTCCAGGTCCATCCATTATGTAACAGATGGCAAAACTTTCTATGGGACATTTACAAAATGGAATACTAATCTGCCATAAAAATGAAGAGAAAATTTAATTTAAAAAGTAAAAGAAAGGAAATAACAGAAGAAATCAATGAAACAGAAAATTAAATAACAACAGAGAAACTTGATAAAACTAAAAGTTACTTTCTTGAAAAGATTTTTAAAAAATTGGTAAAGTTTTAAGAGGGAGGATGCTGAAGAGTTTATAAACAATAAAAAGATAATATGGGGAAATCATAAATGACTTCATGCCTATACTCCATGTGTCGATTTATATAAGTTAAAATACATGCAAAATCAATTTGTGGTAATAAAATCAGAATATTCACTTCCTCTGGATAGGGGAATTAACAGAAAAAAATGCAGAATAAAAATTGGAAGGTTCTAGAAAGGGTCTACATCTTGATCTGAGTGTTGGTTACATGATATATTTTCATAATTTTTAAAAAGATTCCATTGATTTATTTTTAGAGAGGAAAGGGAGATAGAAAGACAGGGGGAGAAACAGCAATGTGTGGCTTCCCTCTACCGGGGGCCTGGCCTGCAACCCAGGCATGTGCCTTGACTGGGAATCCAACTGGTGACCCTTTTGTTCACAGGCTGGTGCTCAATCCACTGAGCCACACCAGCCAGGGCATACAATTTATATTAAGTGTACATTTAATATTAGAGTGTTTTAAGCACTTTATTGTGTATGTATTGTATGTGAGTTTCACCTTAAAAATGACATATTTATGGGTACTGTCTACAAGACTACTTAAAACAATAGTTAAATCTTATACCTGTGGAGGATACTGGCCAGCAGTATCCATCCCCGCTGCAGATGCTCGTTGAAACACGAGAAAAACATACACAGGGACAACCGAGTCTTGTGAAGAAATAGGGGCGAAACAGCCACTCTCTCTAGAGGAGAGCGTCCTGAATCCCCCCTACCCCCAGTAGGCTTTTATTCAGAATACAGACACAGTTTGTGGATTATAGTGTGGCAGGAATGATAAAAAGGAATAGGTAGTTTTCAAAGGGACCGACAGAACTCCTGCTGGGATTCTGGGCAGAGTTTGGGGTTTTATCACTTAAAAAGACTACGGGGCCTAAAAGGCTAGTTTTGTTTCTTGCCCATGCCTTCATATTCTAATTCAATAGCATCCTCCAGCAAGCAGATCTCACAGGATCTTGCATATTCTATGCCCCAGGCCCGATTACCCTGGGAGTCCTCCAACTCTGGTCTGGACTGCATGGCCCCTGTTATTTCTGCAGGCCTGAGTTTGGGAAAGGAGACAAAGGCAGCCAGGAGACTTGGATTCCTCACAACTAAGAACAAGGACTCAGGCTTTGACAAAGCTGAGGTGGCAGGGTTCAATGTCGATCACCCCTTCATTTCCACAGCTCCGAGTCTCTTCCCTGAGGCCTCCATGTGATCATGCCTGTCTTAGGCAATTCCCCCCATGAGAAATCTTACCTGTCATTGGCCAACTGATCAAGTATTGGAGGCCAGGCACAGAACAGGCAGCATTCATGCCAGGGAAATAACTTTTGTCTCCTTAGTGGCTCCTGGTCCGTAGGTCTCTCACTCAGCCTAAGTTGAGGGGGGTTACAGCTTCCTGAGACCAGGCAGGGCAGACCCCAACATATATCAAGTGTTTTTAATGAGTTCCTATACTTTACTTGATCATGCCATTATTTACATAGGTTCAGTGAGATTATATATTTCTTTACAAAAAATAATAAAAGTTAAAAAAATTACCACCTTACTGACAATGATCTTCTTTGATTAGGTATGTTAATCTCTCTATGATAAATTAGAACTATGATTCATGTGCTAAATTTGTGCCTATAATATTCTCCCAGGAAAAAAAGCTTGTTCTTATTCTGTGACAAATAAAATCCCATATTCACAGATAGTCAAAAATGTTGCTTTCTAACAGATAGGTCAGGAACATACCAAACCATAGGAATTCTGGAGAAAGGATTGTTCATGTATTTCTAGATTATAAATTTTATAGATAAAACTTGGTATGTATAATTTTAATGATTCTTATTTTCTGATCTCAGTAGGTAAGCTTACAAAGACAGAAAATATTTCAGACATATAACAGTGAATTACAACCCTACAGGTCTTTCAAATCCTCCGTATGGATATTAACTCATAAGCCTTAGACTCCTGCAGCTCTGTTTTTAAATTCAGATATTCAGGAGGTTTATATGTATTACTTAATACTATTTTAACTCCCACAAATGAAACTGATCACATACAACATAAAATTAATATTATTATTTTTCTAAATTTGGCTCTAAAATGTCAAATCCATGCCTTAAGAATAGAGATCTGGTCACAATGAAAAGCCTTCGATGAAGGGACATCCTTTGGTTCTACTGAAACATGCACCCAATATGTTCCACAGTCAGAAAAAGATACACACTTTGCACCTTTGGATAACAATAAAAACAAAAAAGGATTGCTTTGCCTAGTTTTTACCTCCCAAAGGATATGAAACCTTGAGCATTTCCTTTAAGTTACTGCTATTATAATGAAAACATTATCACTGACTTCTGCAATGCTATTGTCAGAGGACGTGTCATTACTTTTGTATACATGATAATCAGGAAAAAAATTTGGCTCCCTATGCACCATGAATCAATGTGAAATTGCTAACCTTGCTCTTTGGTTTCTTTTAATGCCTTTGTGTTTTTTATTTGAAAAGTTGAACCTTGTCATGTTTGTACAAACCAACTCCTTTTCTTCAAACTCGATTACATTTCTAAATGTTCCTTTTCCAAAAGTGTTGTCATCATTATTAGTGTTTTAGTTGCCTTCAAAGGACTAGAGGAAGACAGCATTTTGAAGGCAGTTGTGACTCATGTACAGTAGAGAAAATAAGTTAGTGTAGATATACTCACAGAATAGCTGATATATTTCAATGCCAGTAGTTACACATATTAATTTCTGTAAAGATATCATTTGAAAATGCAAAAAGGCAGTTATCACAATCATTGTGATTATATTTTAGTCAATAACATTATATTAATGATCATAATACATTCAACCAAATGGTAATGTAGTTTGGCTTGATTCTTTGTCAATGGAATATAATTGAAGCACATGTTCTTAGTACTGTAGGTTTTTTTCTGGTGTTACATGGATTTTAAAGATGAATGCCTATGTCACTAGTTGGACAAAACCCACAAAGTCTGCAATAGTCATTCAGGAGTGAAACAATATTTAATAACTCCTGGGAAGTAATCTACTCTATAGCAAACAAAACCAGAACATGTAAAGCTTTATGGAATCTAAAAGTCATAAATTCAAATCTCCTAACTAAAGGATAAAAAAATCTAACTGTTAAACAATATTAATGAAAGCTTTGACACATTGTGTGATCATCCTAATTGGCATAGCCTACTTGAACTAGACTGTGCCAATTAAAATATAATAATTTCAATTGTTGGCTTACAAAAACACATTCTTTAATAATATATTTATATTACATTATTTTGTTTGGAAGAAAGTGCATTTAAAAAGTTCTGACATTTTATAAATTATAGCAAGCTACAGAACAAAAACTGTACTCCAAAAGAAAATAACTGAAACCAAGAGAACTGGCTTGGCAGAGGAGTAAAAGTCTTTCTAATTATCTGTCTGATGAATTTACAAACCTCTTTTTTCATAGTTTAGGAAGATGGATCTAGTCTACAATAGTGTTAGGATTTATGTGTAGCCTTCAGGTGTCACTGAATATAAATCTCAGTGAAAATAGTGGTAATAGTGAAGAAATGAGCACTTTCTTCAGTTTTGAGGAGCATATTGCAAAAAACATAAGAATTTGGAAAAGGGAATTTTTTCCTCTCTGCTAGATGGAGAGGTGTGTTTTTTTTAAATTTCTTTTTACCAAACTCAAAATGATATAAGATTTTCTAACTTAAAAGATTTGTCTTTCATTTTTAGTCAGCTTACTTGATCTAGGGGTTAAGGATAGCTTCCTGTAATGTTGTCAATCTGAAAAAAGAGAAAGGCTTTCTCAGATGAAATAGCAGTCAGTTGCTGTCTGGGCAAAGTGTAATATAAAGAGAGTGGGATCATCCAGAACCCTCCTCCTCTGTCTCCTGCTCTTTCCACCACATCCAGGTGCTTTTTTTTCCTCAAACTATTGCTTGAGACTGAGAAAAAAATAAATGGACCTGGCAGAAGTATGTGACAAAAGCTCTATGGAAAAGTACCTTTACTATAACACTGACTGTAGTTCACAGCTAATTAATCCCACAATCAAATATGAATTGGCTAGATATATTTTGAATGTCCTCATGTGGCCTCTCTTGACAAGATTTGCTGCCAAGGGTTTTAAGATTTCTTGCCATTTAATATTCATATCTAAAGGAGCAAGGTGCCTTGAGATATTAAGAATTTTTTGAAAACTGGTCCTTTAGATTTAGATTGTAATGGAAAATTCAACAGGTATAGTTGCTGGAGAAAAAAGGTGAACAATTCACACTTTGGAAGTAAACTGTCAACAATATGTTGAATAGGAAAAGCTATGATTATTGGACAGTGAAGCGATGGTTTTTACAATTGGGTGATTTTGTAAATCACTATTGTAGATGGTTCAGCACGTTAGTAACATTGTAGTTATCTAGGTTATCAGATAAAATGTCATAGTATCACAGTGATTGTGTTCAAGTAAACTTTATTTTACTTAATGTCCCCAAAGTGTAAGAGTATTGATGCTAGAAATTTGCATATGCCAAAGAAAAGCTGTAAAGTGCTTCCTTTAAGTGAACCCTCCTAGATTAAATCACAAGTACAGAAAAATCTAATTAGACCCATCAACAATGAGAAAATTGAATAAACCATCAAAAACCTCCCCAAAAAGTGAAAGTCCAGTACCAGATGGCTTCACTAGTGAATTCTACCAAACATTCAAAGAAAATTTAATACCTATCCTTCCAAAAAATTAAACATGATGTCAGCCTCATGGGAAAGTGGAGAAAATCGCACCCACCCGAAACCCACACAACTCAGTTATTAGTATCCCCTGAATTGCCCAAACTTCTACACCTTCTTCAAGGCAGCTGACTCCTTAGCATGGTATAAGCTCCACACTGTGGGCAAAGAGAGTACAAAGTGTGGGGCTCTCTCTCAAGCTGATGCCGCATGAAGGAGATGCAGCGTCACCCAAGAAAATAGTGTCTGCAGTATGAAAGAATGAATCAGCATGGGGATTCTAGCCACTGTCCCTTCAGCTCTTTCCCCAGAGCCACAAACCTGAGACTCTCCTTATGTGACTATAGTTTGTTCCTCCAGAAGAACCCAGGATAAGTGACTGTTAATGCAATTTTGTGTATTGACCTTTAAGAGAGTACCTATGTCTTTAGTAATCTGGTAGACAGATTCTCCACTGGTAGACAGAACCCCCACCCCCTTCTGTTTTTCACAGCCAGATGTTATGGGGGGCCTAATTCCGGGTCCGATGCTCTAGGCTAGAGAGCACAGCTTGAGGTTTAGACTTTCCAGTTCTCAGTGGGAATACTCCCTGCTCAGATATTGCTGAGGAACCTCAGGAGCTGCTTGTGGGAGAAGAGCTAGCCCTTTTTGCATCTCTGCCCTTCCTACTAGTCACAATGTGGCTTCTGTAAACTCTTGCTTATAAGACCGCTTTTCAGCTCTTCTTTGTTCTATAATTTAGTTGTAATTCCAGTTTGGTTTTGACAGGAGATGAATGCAATTTCTATCTACTGTGCTGCTGTCTTGGATCTTCTTTACCCCTGGATATTATAATAATGTTCATTTTTCCTATGATAAGTACAATATACTTTCATTGATTTGTATCTTCAGTTTCTTTCCTCATTGTCTTACAATTTTCTGAGTACAGGTCTTTTACTTCCTTGATTAAATTTATTCACAGGTAAAATTTCTGAGGCAATTAAACAATTGTAAAGAGAATATAGGTATATTTAGTTTCCAATCCTCATAGTTCATTAGTTCATTATTGGTGTATTAAAAATATAACTGGCCATGGCCTGGTGGCAGTTAGTTGGAACATTGTCCTGTACACCAAAAAGTTGCAGGCTTGATTCCTGGTCAGGGCATATACTCAGGTTGCATGTCCAATCTCTGGTGGGCACTGCAGCAGGCAACTGATCAAAGTTTCTCCCTCACATTGATGTTTCTCTCTCCCTTTCTCTTTTCTTTTTCTTTCTTTCTTTCTTTCTTTCTTTCTTTCTTTCTTTCTTTCTTTCTTTCTTTCTTTCTTTCTTCTTTTCTTCTTTCTTCCTTTCTATAAAATCAATAAAAAAATCTTAAGGTAAGGATTAAAACATTTTTTAAATGCAACTGATTTCTTAATATTATTTTTTGCTGCTACTTTACTCAATTCCTTTATTTGTTCTAGAAAATTTTTGGTGAAACGTTTAGAGTTCTCTATATGCAGTATTTCTCTCTTATTTATTTATTTATTTTTAGAGGGATGCAATGAGAAGGAGAAAGAAAGGGAAACATCAATGTGTGGTTGCCTCTCATACACTCCCTACTGGGGACCCAGCCTGCAACTCAGGCATGTACTCTGACTGGGAATCAAACTAAGGACCCTTTGGTTTACAGGCTCATGCTCAATCCAATGAGCTACACCAGCCAGGGCATTTTTCTTTTTCTTTTTTGCACAATTACAGTTGTCCTCATTATTCTCCCATTACTCTTCTCCGCACTACTCACCCATGCCTCCCACATTCAATCCTACCCACCCCTGTTGTCTTTGATCATGTGTCCTTCAAACATGTTCCTTGATGACCCTTCTCCTTCTTTGCACTGTTAGCCCCCTCCCCCAGCCCCTCTGGTCACTGTCAGTTTGTTCTTTATTTTCATGTCTCCCTAGTTCTGTTTTGCTCACTTGTTTGTTTGTTTTGTTCCACTTGTAAGTAAGATTGCATATAGTATATTTGTCTTTTACCACCTGGCTTACTTAGTATAGTGTTCTTCAGTTCCATCCATGCTGTCATTAAGGGTAGGAGCTCCTACTTTCTTTCTGCCACATAGTATTCCATTGTGTAAATGTACCAGTTTTTTGATCTACTCATTACTGATAGACACTTAGGTTGCTTACAGCATTTGGCTATTGTAAATTGCACTGCAATTAACATTGGGGTGCATAGGATATTTTAAATTGGTATTTCAGGATTGGACTCTGAGGGTATAACCCCAACAGTGGAATTGCCAGGTCAAAAAGCAGTTCCATATTTAGTTTTTGAGGAAATTCTATACTGTTTTTCACATGGTTGTACCAGTCTCCATTCCCACCAACACTGTACTAGGGTTCCCTTTACTCCACAACCTTTCCAGCATTTGTTGTTTGTAGATTTGTTTATGATGAGCATTCTGAGTGGTGTGAAGATGTGTCTTATTGTGGTTTTAATTTGCATCTACCTGATGGCTACTGATGCAGAGCACCCTTTCATGTGTCATTGGGCCTTCTGTATGTCCTCCTTGGGAAGTGCCTGTTCAGGTATTTTGCCTGTATTTTAATTGGATTTTTTGTCTTCCTAGTGTGGAGTCATGTGAGTTCTTTATATATTTTGGAGATCAAACCCTTGTCCAAGGTATCATTAGCAAATATATTTCCCATACAATTGGTTTCCTTTTCATTATACTGATGTTTTCTTTAGCCAGGCAGAAGCTTTTTTAATTTGATGAAGTCCCATTTGTTTATTTTTTCATTTATGTCCCTCACTCTAGGGGACACATCAGTGAAAATATTGATGCATGGACTGAGATTTTCCTGCTTATGTTCTCCTCTAGGACTTTTATGGTACCAGGACCCATATTTAAGTGTTTTATCTATCTTGAGTTTATTTTTGTGCATGATGTAAGTTGGTGATCAAGTTTCTTTCTTTCTTTCTTTTTCTTTCTTTCTTTCTTTCTTTCTTTCTTTCTTTCTTTCTTTCTTTCTTTCTTTCTTTCTCTTTTTCTTTCTTTCTTCACATGTAGCTGTCCAGATTTCTCAACAACCTGTGGTGAAAAGGCTATTTTTACTCCATTTTATGCTTCTACCCCCTTTGTCAAATATTAATTGACCATAGAGACTTGGGTTTATTTCTTAACTCTCTATTCTGTTCCATTGGTCTATGTGTCTATTCTTCTGCCAGATTCAGGCTGCTTTGATTACAGTGGCCTGTAATACACTTTGATATCAGGTATTGTATTACCTCTTACCTTGTTGTTTTTTTCTCAAAATTTCTGTGGCTCTTTGGGGTTGTTTATGATTTTATATAAATGTTTGAAATGTTTGTTCTATATCTGTGAAATATGTCATTGGTGTTTTAATAGGGATTGTGTTGAATCTACAAATTGCTTTGGGCAGTATGCACATTATGATGATGTTAATTCTTCCAATCCATGAACACAGTATATGCTTCCATTTATTTGTGTCTTTCTTAATTTCTTTCTTCAGTGTTCTATAGTTTTGTGAATACAGGCCTTTTACCTCCTTGGTTAGGTTTTTTCCTAGGCACTTTATTTTTCTTGTTGCTATAGAAAATGGGATTTTTTTCCTGACTCCTGTTTCCAATATTTCTGTGTTAGTGTACAATAATGACTTTGATTTGTGCATGTTGACTTTGTATCCTGCCAAATTCACTTTTTAGGTTGAGTAGTTTTTTTTTGTGGAGTCTATAGGGTTTTTTATGCACACTATCATATCATCTGCAGACAATGAGTTTTACTTCCTACTTTACAATTTAAGTGGCTTTTATTTCTTTTTCTTGTCCAAATGCTTTGGCTAGGACTTCCAATACTATGCTGAATAAAAGTAGTGAAAGCAGACATCCTTATCTTGTTTCTGATCTTAGTGGGAAAGCTTTTATTTTTTTCCTGTTGAGTATGATATTCACTGTAGGTTTCTTGTATATGGACTTTATTATGTTGAGGTATGCTCCTTCTACTCCCACTTTGCTGAGTGTTTTTTTTTTATTGTAAATGGGTGCTGTACCTTATCAAAAGTTTTTCCACATTTGTTGATATGATCATGTGACTTTTGTCTTTCCTTTTATTTATGTGATATATTACGCTTATTGATTTGCAAATATTGTACCATCCTTACATCCCTGGGATGAATCCCACTTGATCATGTTATGTGATCTTTTTAATGTATTGCTGGCTGTGGCTTGTCAATTCTTTGTTGAGGATTTTAGCGTCTATGTTCATCAGTGACATTGGTCTGTAATTTTTTTCTTTATTGTGCCTTTATCTGGTTTTGAGATTAGGATGATGCTGGCTTCATTAAATGAGTTTAGGAGTCTCCCCTTTTCTGGATTTTTTTTTTGAATAATCTAGAAGGATTGGGGTTAACTCTTCCTTAAATGTTTTGTAAAACTCTCCTTTGACACCATCCAGTCCAGGGCTTTTATATGCCAGTATTTTTTTTATCACTTTCAATTTCACTGTTATCTGTCTGTTCAGGGTTTCTGCTTCTTCTTCATTGAGTTTTGGAAGATTATATTTTTCTAGAAATTTATCCATTTTACCCAGGTTTTCATATTTCTTGCTATATAGTTCTTCAAACTAATTTCCTGCAATCTTTTGTATTTCTGTGGTATCAGTTGTAATTTCTCCTTATTATTTTTTATTTTATTTTATGGGTCCTCTCCCATTTTTCTTGATGAGTTTGGTTGAAGCCTTGTCAATTCTGTTTATCTTTTCAAAGAACCAGATTCTGGATTTATTGATCCTTCAGATTTTTCTTTTAGTCCCTAAGTCATTTAATTCTGCTCTGATCTTGATTATTTCCTTCTTCTACCCAATTTGTTATTTGTTTGTTGTTGTTCCTCCAGTTCTTGAAGATGTAGGGTTAGATTGTTCATATGAAATGTTTGTATCTTTTTTAGGTAGACCAGTATTGCTATGAACTTTCCTCTCAGGACTGTCTTCATGTGTCCAATGTGTTTTGGACTGTTTTATGTTAATTTTCATTTGTTTCCAGAAACATTTTGATTGCTTCCTTGATCTCATTATTCACTGATTAGTTGTTTAATAGCATGCTTTTGAATCTCCATGATTTTGAAAGTTTTTGATTTTTTTCCTTGAGGTTGGTTTCTAGTTTCAAACCCTTGTGGTCCAAGTATATGCTCAGTATGATTTCCTGAACTTCTTGTGGCTTATTTTGTGTCCTATCATGTGGTAAATTTTGGAAAATGTTTCATGTGCATTTGAAAAGAATATGTATTTTGCTTCTTTGGGATGAAAGGTAGCATCCAAAATGCTATATATATGAAGAGGTATCTACAAGAATGACAACTGACTTTGATATGATAGGGGAGAGGGAATACTAAGAGTGAGGAAGGAGAACAAAGCTAACAGGGAAAAATAAAAATTTGAAATGAAAAGACAAAAAAGAAAAAAGGAGAATAAAGAAAAATAAAAGAACAGGATGGAAAAGAAAAAGAAGAAAAAACAAAGAAAAATGGGCTAAGAAGGGAAAAATTAAAAATGTTAGATGAAAACAAGAGTAGGAGAGGGGACCAGTAAAAGTTGAGATTTACAATACAAAGTTAGTGAAGATCAAGAAATAAAATGGAAAAAAAATGCAACATCAACTACCTTATCCACAACCAAACAGTAAGATTGCTAAAGGTGGAGAGAGAATGCAGGCATTTTAAGGGTGGGATAGTAGGATGTGAGATGACTATTGACAGGAAAATTAGCTTTGTGTTTCTGGATTGGGGAGAAATAGTAAGAGTGCAGAATGGAAACAAGTTGTAGCAAAAGGGAAAACAAAATTAAAAAAATAATGAGATGAAAGAACAAGATAAAATAGGATAAAAGAAGGGAGGGGCAAAATATGTGAATTTAAATAAACTATAGTATAAAATCTAGTGACTTAATATGCACACACTTGGACAAGAAATGAATGTCAAAAAGCAATGCAGGAAAGAAAATAATTGAAAAACATGGAGAAAACCAGACTGGATTGTGTCACAGTAGCCTCTAGTATTTACCACTAGTAATTACCTCTAGTATTTTTCTTTCTGGATCCACATCTTGTGATGTCAGATATTGACCCTGTCTGACCTAAACAGCCTGTTTTAAGACCACCAGGGGTCTACTGTCTCTGGCTGTCTTTTTAAGTTGTTAATCTAGTCAGATTGCACTAAGCAGTCAGGCTTAAGCACCATATGGTAGGGCAGAATCCCTCCTGGGGTATGGGCTATTTTTTCCCCTTAGGCTGCTGTCACTTGGAGGGGAGTGGTCTGCCTCAGTAGGATGGCTGCTACTGAATGGGTGATGAGTCAGCACCAGGATGTGGTGTCTACTCTCTGAATTTTCACCCCAAAGCTTCTGTCTGCAGTCTCTCCCCAGGTGTCTCTAGCCCACTGTGTCCCAGCCTTTACTGGAGCCCTAATATCAAACAACTTAAGCCTTATAAAGTGAGTTTGGGTGACTTCTCCACTTTTAACTTTTTTGGAATAGTTTGAGAAAGGTGTTAGTTCATCTTTAAATATTTGGTAAAATTTACCTATGAAAGCATCTGGTCCTACATTTTTGTTTGTTGATTACTGTTTTAATTTTATTGGTTATAATTTGTATGTTATAATTTTCTATTTCATTTTTATTTAATTTTAAAAGATTATATGTTTCTAAGATTGTATCTATTTGTTCTAGATTGTCCAATTTGTTGGCATATTGTTTCTTGTATAATTTTTCTCTTCCTTTTTATTTTTTTGATGGGACTAGGTAAAAGATTATTAATCTTATTTATTTAATTTTTAAATAACCAGCTCTTGGTTTCATTAATCTTTTTGATGTAATCTTTATTGTATTTTTTCCATTGTCATTTAGTCCCCTTATACCCTCCTCCCCCCAGCAATCACCACACTGTTGTTCATGAGTCCTTTTCCTTTTTTGTTCTGACCTTTATTATTATTTTTTCTTCTACATACTGTGGGCTTTCCTTGTTGTATTTTTCTAGTTTTTTTAGAATTTTTTTTATTGAGATTTTTCTTGGTGTAGACCTGTGTTATGAATTTTCCTCCTAAAATTGCTTTGCTCTTGCCATAGATTTGTGGTTTTGTGTATTTATATTCATTTTTCTTAATTTACCTTTTGATTTTTCCTTGATCTTCTTGTTAACTTATTCATTGTTGACCAATATGTTATGTGGATTCCATGTGTTTTGTGTTTTTTAGCTTTTTTTACTTATAATTAATTTCTACTTTTTGTACCATTGTTGCTGCAAAAGATACTTGTTATGATTTCAATCTCCTTAAGTTTATTGAGACTTGATTTGTGTCCTGTGCTCTATTCTGGAAAATGTTCCAAGATCACTTGAACAGAATATGTGTTCTACTGCTTTTGGGTATAAAGTTCTGAAAATATCAATTAAACTATCCAGTGTAATGTGACATTTAAGGCCACTGTTGCCTTGTTGATTTCTTGTCTGAAAGATCTAGTCACTGAGGTCAATGGTATGTTAAATCCCCTACTATCACTGCATTATCTTCAATCTCTCCCTTTATGTCCATCAAGATTTGCTTTATATACATATTTATGTGCTCATATGTTGGGCACATAAATGTTTACAAGAGTCATGACCTCCTGTTGGATTTATTGCTTTGCCATTATGTAATGACCTTCTTTTACTCCTATTATAGCCTTTGTTTTAAAGTCCATTTTTTCTAATGAGTATTGCTAATCCAGCTATTTTTTTTGTTTGTTTCCATTTGTGCAAAATATTTTTTCTATCCTTTTACTTTCAGTCTGTGTGTGTCTTTTGATCCAAGTTTGATCTCTTGTACGCAGCATATATATGGATCTCATTTTCTTATCCATTCTGCTACTGTATGTTTTGATAGAAACATTTAATCCATTTACATTTAAAATAATTATTAACAGATATGTATTTATTGCCATTCTATTTTACATATTTATTTTTCTTTTCTTTTTTCTTTAAGAATTCCCTAACATTTTTCTTACCTTATTAGTTTTGTTGTGATAACCGCTTTAGCTTCTCCTTTTCTGGAAAGCTCTTTATATTTTTCTTCAATTTTAAATGATAGTATTGTTTGGCAGTGCTATCTTGGTTTTAGGTCCTTGCTTCCATCTCTTTGAATATTTTGTGTAAATCTTTATGACCTGAGATGTATCTGTTGAGAAATCAACTGAATTTTGATAGCAGCTCCTAGGAAGGTAACTGTCTTTCTCTTGCTGTTTTTAAGATTCTTAGGTTGTCCTTAACACCTAAGGACACCTTGCAGTGTCCTTAAGTATTTTAATTATAATGTGTTTGATTAGGCATCTTTGGGTTTATCTTCTTTAGAACACTGCAGTTCCTGCATTTGTCTGTCATTTTTCTTTACCAGATTAGGGAATTTTAATTCATTATTTCTTTAAATAGATTCTCAATCCTTTCCTCTCTCTTTTATAATTCTGGTACTCCTAAAAGTGATGTTGTTACACTTTAAGTTTTTTTTTTTTTTCTCCCCAGGGGTCTCTTAAGCTATTCTCTTATTTTAAAATTCTTTTTTTCCCCCTGCTCTGATTGGGTGTTTTCTGATTCCTTTTCTTTCACATGGCCAATTTGATCTGTTTTGTCTAATCTTAATCTGATTTCTTCTAGTGGGATTTTCCTTTCAGATATTGTTATCTGCATTTCTGTCTGGTTATTTTTTATTGTTTTTATAGTTTTTTCATGTTTACTGTTTGTTTAAACTCTTACTGAGTTCATTCATTTTCCCTCTAAGTTCCTTAGAATTATCATTTTGAACCCTGTATCTCTTAGATTGTTTGACTTCATTTCATTTAGGTTTTTGTTTCTGGAGAGAGTTTCTGTTTTCATTTGGAATATTTTTATCTCTCATTTGGCTGCTTCTTATATTTGTTTATGTGTATTAGATCGATCTGCTAAGCTCTCAGTCTTAGAAAAATGGTCATACATAGTACATTTCTTGTGGTTTCAATGGCATAGTTTTCTGAGTCACCTGAGGTAAGTTGCTCCAGGAATATCCCTTTTGTGGTTTATGTAAGCCTTCCTGTTGTAGTTGAGTCTTGATTGCTGTTGGCCCATTTGGGGGTCCAGTTGACCCTTAGTCTGACTGACTTTGAAGATTAATCCTGATCACAGTGTACTTACTGTTATACAAGGGTTGAGTCAACAAAACAAAACTTGTCCTAGTAGGGTCTGGTGCCTAATGAGATCTTCCTTAGAGTGTAGCGCTGTGGAGCTAATAGGGTCATGATCTGATGTGGTCTGAATTCAGCCACCAGGTGTGTTGATTCAGCAGCCTCTTGGGAATGACTTCTATGCAGGTTAATGTTAGACACTAGCTTCAAATCAGTCCACATTTGGTGGCTGCCTCTGCTGGGCCTGGAGTCACAGGGAATGAATTAAGCAGCACACAGAGGCCAGTTTTCACCAGTACTGAGCTTGGGGCAAGTCAGTCAAAGGTTCAAGTTACTCCAACATTTGCCTGTGCCTTCTAGCTATCTATAAGGCCCAGCCTCTAAAAGAATTTTTGGCAGTATGTGAGTTCTGTTTCGTAGATTCTTAGATAGTGGAGAATGGTGTTCAATAGGTTGATACCAATTCAAACTGCCCCAGTACTGGGTCGGAGGCTACTCAGCAAAAGTCTCGGGGTACACCAAGACCAACCACCACTTGCCTGGTTCTTGCAGACCTTTCAAATAGGGCAGGGTCTCAGGGAATCATCATTGTGAAGCCAGTGAAATTCTTCAGGTTAAAAGAGATTAAGATTTAGCCATATGAAGAGAGGCCTCTTCCTTGGAACAGTAGTGGTGCTTGGGCCACGCTGGCAAAAATGACCCTTGTCCAGATATCACACTACCCAACAATCAAGTCTACCCAGATTTTGTGGAGAATCCCTCAAGAAAGATAAAAACAAAGGTTCAGTATGTGTGTAGACAGTAGACTCCTCTGCAAGGTGCAAACTTGGCCCAGCAGGCCCTTAGGAAGGTTGGAAGTTCAAGCTACTGCATCTCCCTAGGCTGATGCCATGGGGTGGTATCACCTATTGGGCACACAGAGAAAATGACCCTGACCCTAAGCCACACAACTAAGTCTCTCTCTTGCATCTCTGATACCCTCTGAGTTTTCCCAGACCTTCTCCAGAGCCTTTCAATAAAAACTGTAGTGGGTTCAGGATAGCTACAGCTTGCAAACTCCTCCACAAGATATGAGCTTGGCAGGGTAGGGCCACAGGTATTTGGAAGAGTAGGGCTGGTGCCTCTCTCCAGGCTGATATGTATTGAGGGAAGTGCTAGAGCCAGGAAAGATGGTATCTTTTGGCAGTGTGGGAAAGAGATTCAGCACAGGGACATTAGGGTGTTGTCCCACTGGCCTACTCCTTGAAGACAAACAACTCAGTCTCTCTATGTATGACACCATGTCGGCTGTCCATCTGCCATTTCCCATTTTGATTGTTTACAAAGGAGATTTTGTGTGTTGGCCCTTTAACCCAGTTCTTGGGTTTGTAGCAGACTCTCGTCCTTCCCTGATGCAGGGAATCCTTGATGATTTTCACAGCCAGAAATTATGTAGGCTCCTCTTCCTGGCACTGGTGCTCCTGACTTAGAAAGGGCACCCCTCACTCCTCAGGGAGAATCTTGGCAGCCAAAATATCATTTTTATATTTTCAACCACCGCACATGGGCTCAGGGCCTGTTCTATCTCTGCCCTTTCTACCAGTCTCAATTTGTCGTCTTCTGTGTATCCTGGTTAAAGACTTCTGTTCAGCTAGTCTCCGTTGGTTATTTCTTCATTTTTCTTCTTTCTTCAAAAATGAAGCATTCTTCATTTTTGCTTCTATATTTTGGTTGGTTGTTCTATAATTTAGTTGTAATTATGATTTTGTCCTGGCAGAAGGTGAGTGTAACTTCAACTGACTCTGCTGCCATCTTTGATCCCCTCCAAACCTATATAATGTTATTAACCAATGTCAGCCCAATAAATTTAATTAAAAATTTAAAAAACATATTTTATAGCTATATGTTCAAATGTTCACTGGGTTTTTTAAAAATTGTTTTACAAGTATTTGGAAATATAAACTTTGAGCTTCTCAGATTTTTCCAACTGTGTCCTTTTTTCTCTTGGTTAGCATCTTACCTGGGTTGAGTTTGTGCCTCCACATCACAGGATGTGACATCTAGTTTTCCAAGCATCTGTTGAAAAGCTAGATGGTTTAATTTTCAAGTTAGGTCGAGTTAGCTTTTCATTAAGTGAAAAAACTTCAGGCATATTTTTTCAAACATTTCTTTTGCTCTTGTGTCTCTGTCTTCTCTTTTCAGGACTCCAGTTATGCCAAGGTTACACCATTTAATATTGTACTATAGTTTTTGGATGATATTCTTTTAAAAATTTATCATTTTTCTTTTTGCATTTCATTTTAAATAATTTCCATTGACCTATACTAATGCTCACTGACTTTTTCTTGTCTATGTTGAGCTTCTCTTTTGCCATTTAAGTCATTCTTCATTTTTGCTTTTATATTTTGGTATCTGGTATTTACTTCGACTCTTTCTTATGGCTTCCATCTTACTATTTACTTTGGCTAACTAATCTTGCTTATAATTTTCTTTTTCTTGTTAAATTAATTAAGCAAAGAGGCTTTTTCAAATAAGACAACCATAGCCAATCAAGTAACCTCCTTGCTTTGTTTCTGTCTTTTCTCTATAAAAGTCACTCCTTGAGTTCTTCTTGGTAGGGCACTCCTGCCCAATTCAAATAGATTTTTGCTCAAACCTTTAGTATGCCTCAGTTTATTATTAATATTCCTTTATGTTCTTTTATCTATATTCATAACAATTTTAAATTTTTTGTCTGGCTATTCTAACATCTGTGTAATATCTTGGTATGGTTGTAATGATTGTTTTGACTCTTCAGCTTGTGTTTTTTCTCCCTTTTGACATAACACATAATTTTTTGTTGAAAGCAAAATGTGTGTTGTACAGAACAGTGGAAACTGAGATAAATAAGCTTTTAGTGTGAAGATTTATCTTAGTCTGGCCAATAATTGGGCTGTAGTTAATGTTTCTTATAACTATGGGTATCAGTTTCCAAATTCCTCCCATCATTTTGTAATCTTATTTTTGCCCCTCTGCTTTGCTTTAGTGTTTTCTTTTGTGTTGACACTCAGAAAAAGTCTGCCTCTCACTGTTCCAGTTGCACTCCACTGTTAGCATGACTGGAGCCTTATTAACTTGGGGGTAGTATATGGGGAGAAAGGGACATTTTCTAATCTTCTAATATGTCCCAGACTTTGGACTGAATAGTGTGCCTTTTTCCCTCTTACACTCAAAGCCCTTCCTCAGCTACAGTAGGTACCTTCCAGTGTTCTCTGGCTGTAACTTTAAAACCCTCTGCCTTGTAGATTTTCAAGCAATGCTTTATTGGCATTTTTGATTATGCTATAATGTCATTTCTCCCATTAGATTCTCTCTTTGTTCTTATAAAATATTCTAGTGATTTTTCTGCCAAAATTGAAAATCCTTTAGAAGAGGGATACTTCCATTCATTTACTGTTCTGGATAGTTTTCTGTGAAAAATACCAAGTTTCACTCTGTTAGCTTCAAAAAATAAAATACCATTTTAAATACATGTCTATGTGCACCTGTACCTTTTTAGATGGAAACAACTCTTTGCTATTGATAAATTATCATTGGGGCAATTTAACCTTATCTTCATTTCCAAGCTCATGATTGGGAGCCTAAGTGAAAAGTATCTCATCTGATATAATTTTAGATTTTTTGTTGCTTCGACTATCTTTTATTCATTTTTATATTTTAATATACTAGATATCACTTATATTATGTTTTCATGAATTCTTCTATGTTTACTGTTGGATATTTAATATTTATATATATATCACACCTTTTACAAGGTAAATAAGTACTTATATAAACTGAATTATTGGTACTGTTAAAATTATATGGAGCCTTGGATATTCTATTTCTATGTTTTTAGAATTGTAGTAGAAGTTAACTGGTTTGGGGGAGACAATGATTGTGTTTGAGTAAAATCATGTGAGTCAACAAAAAAATGAATAAAGTAACTGGTTATTAAGTTACAAGCTCAGTTATTAAAAACTAGTTGCTAGGACTGGTCCACTTTCCAGTTCCTTTGACAAGAAAAGTGTTGTGAAATTTAAGTAAATGTGATGACTATAATACTTCTATAATTGGTTTCTACCATGATAGATTATTTCATTCATATAAGATGTGTTAGAATTTCAAGTTATTTTACTAAAATCCTTAAGACAGGCTTACATTATTAGGATTCTAAAGATTTTGATTTTATGAAAGTGTAATTACAGCTTTTTTGAAACACACATACACAAATTCCCCCTGCTAAATCATTGTCAAAATTAATTATTGAGAAAGATTTGCCACATAAAGCTCACTTTGCATTATGTGTGTGCAATTTTTGGAAAGACGGGGTTTTTAGGGCTCTACTGCCAGGAGTCCAGAAATATTCAATCTTGGAGTGAGGAACAGACATAAAGTTTTAAAAAAAACCTGGACATTGATAAGATGCCAAAAAATTAAATTCAGACTAAGTAAGAAAAGATTTTATTCAAAATGATAATTATAAGAGAAGGGAAAGGAAC
Source organism: Phyllostomus hastatus (assembly GCF_019186645.2). Lineage (NCBI taxonomy): Eukaryota > Metazoa > Chordata > Mammalia > Chiroptera > Phyllostomidae > Phyllostomus > Phyllostomus hastatus. The sequence continues at coordinate 8,107,330 of NW_025333543.1, forward strand.
TATTATAATGGGGAAGACATTGGGACCATAAGATCTGTAAACATCTAAGAATTTGGCAAAAAACAATTTTCTTTTATACTGAAAGGGATAAGCAAGGCTTCAAGAACTGGATGTGGAGACATGGGATGAAAGCATGACATAATCTGAGAGAGAGGTCCCAAAATGTTTTCCCTGAGGCCAACCTGTTCTCAGAAGTGTTCTGTGCTGGTTGGATTTGAGGGTAGGTAGAAATTCAGGGCCCTCAGTGGACAGAGGTTTAACCAAATTTTGATTAATGGGAATTGTGTCCCGATTGTGCCCATGGGAACAAGCAGTAGAGCTAATAATTAATGAAGACAAAAAAGTTGGAATTTGGAGGTCTTTGTCTAAAATTGAGGTTGTTGATATAGTTGGTGGTGGTATCCATGAGTCTTATCTAAGCTGTATCAGAAAAGGTGTTCTCCAGAACTTAAAAGAGTGAGGGAATTTTTTGATCTTTACCATTTTCCAGGAGCACAGGGCTTGAGTCAATTTCAACACTGTCAGATTAGAAGTTGTTTTCTTTAGATCTTAGACTTTTTGACTCTGCAGCCCTTGTGCTTATATCTCCTGGGCTTCCTAGGATTTAGAACAAAATGTTGTGTATCACAACCATGGGTTACATAGGGGTTGGAGGGAGTAGAATTGGGAACTGTAGGAGAGGTGAAATGAAACCTCTGTTTACTGGACTGATTACTGTGTGGTAAATAGAGTGGACCTTGGTTACTACTTTTCTTCCACAGGAAAGGCTGCAAGAAGGTACTTGCAATCACTTTCTTTTCAAGACTATCTGACCCTTTGAGGTTTGAGATTTTTGGACATAGATAATTAAGGCCTTTTTCAATTTTGTTGTGAATTGAATATTTATTTTAAATAGTTTTTTAAAATTTTAAAACTGATTTAAATCCTTCCATAATTCTAATTAAGCTCATTTTCATCTCCAGAGCTTGACTAGCTCTAAGGCAAGAATTAAAGGAAGCTTGCTTGCCAGGCCAGGCTTCCTAAACTCTCATATCTCCACATGAACTGATTTGCATAATAATGTATATGGGCAGGAAGATAGGTAAATTGAATGTGTGATTAACTGAGCAAAGAATAAAGACCATATAGAGTTAACATTATTGCTAGGCTACTTGTAGGTCATTTCTAAAGTGTGGAAACAGGCACTTTCTAAGAAAGAATACATGAAATATGATGATTATTTTATTGAATATAAACCACTTATTACATCATCCAGTTCCTTTTTACTTAACATGAAATGTATTAAACAATTTCTAAGATAAGAGATAATCATGTTATGTAAATGTAGCCTGGTGCGGGAAAAATGGGAAACCCACTGGATCTGAAATGTGCTTTTTAGTGCTAACTGAGAGATATGGTAAATAAAACAACCTTATCCAGGACATTGAGTTTTTACATAGTTTTGCCAAAAATGAATTACATATATATATTTATGTTTGGTGAAAATATATATCCTACCTTTAATTGGCTTTTGGAGAGTATGAGTGCATCCCGAAACATCTATCTTTTTAAAAAAATGAGAATCCTTGCCCTGGCCTAGTGGCTCAGGTGGTTGGAGCATGGTCCCGTACACCAAAGAACTGTGGTTTCAATTCCCAGTTGGGACATATATGGAGGCAACTAATTGATGTTTCTCACATCAGTCTCTCTCTCTCTCTCTCTCTCTCTCTCTCTCTCAATCACTTCTTTCTCTCCCTTCATCTCTCTCTAAAATCAATAAACATGTCTTTGGGTGAGGATTTAAAAAATAAAATAAAATAAGAACTTTCAATGACTTAAAAGTGGTTTTGTTATGATATGTTTTAAAACGAGACCCTGTTAATAGGCTATTTTTTTTCTTAAGATATGATAGCTTTGTTCCATGACTTAATACACCCTAATTGAAAATTCTGGTTCTTACATTCTTGATGTTTTAAATAATGCTTTGATAATTTAAATATCACCTTTAGACTTTAACAATACAATTACTCAGATAAAGAGTGTGTTAACTATAACAATACACATATTAAACAGTAATATGTCATTGTCTCTTTCTATGTAAGTGTATCCTTCAGTAGTCTTAGTCCTTTCAACTTTATTTTAATCATTTATTTTATAGGGTAAAATTCTATTTGAAATTATTAGCATATCATATACAACATGAGACTAAGCAGTGTTTTATATTTGAATTAGGTACAATAAAATGTGCTGAAAATAATGTTTCTCTCTGTTTAGAATAAAAACATATCTTTGTAAAATGACTTGTAATTTTTAAGAAGTAAATTAAGGTTTATCTTAAGTCATTTCTAAAAATCATTGTTACTTATGTTACATGCTGAAAACAACATAAGTATAAGTTGATTATATTAAGGAATCTTTTTCTTTGCCAATGAATTTAGTTTCTAGATTTGGAACAGATATATGTATATTTTAATGTGAAGGAATATGGATGATCAATTGTGATACCTAATTTAACATTTAGCTATAATTAAAGGAATATACAATTAACATATGGAATTGAAGACATTAAAGTTGATATTACTCCTTTCCTTTTTTTTATTACTTGGTGAAGATCTCAGAATATTGATTTTAACATGTAAAACTAACATAACTTTACTATGTGGGGTTTTAATTGGATTGCAATTCTATCTTTTTAAACAGGTGACCCTTGCTGTCAAGGGTAAAAATAAACTTTCAGCCAATGAAAATGCAGCATACAAAATAGTCCAAGTTGTAAAGTATAATAACAAAATTAACAGATTTCATAAGATTCCCATGTCTGTTAATTTCATAGGTTCTCATGTCTACTAATAAGAATTTAAATAACAAAGAAATGGTACAAAACGAATTCAATCATGTGGTAATAATTTTAACAAGAATTTTAAATTCTACAAATTTATCCAATTTAGTTACTAAACTCCAAGTTTATGGGGTGTTTTGGTTGATTGGCTGGTTTAGTTTAGAACCTTCATATCCTTCTGCTTTTGACTTGCAAAACAGTATTAACTTGGTCATTGATTTTAGTTGCAAAAGTGGTAGTGTATTCACCTTGATAAAGACAATTATCCAGAACTTTGGAAATAAAACAAAAGTAATTGCATTTTTCAAATGAAATGCTAGATAAATATCTAACAAGGTTGTCTGAGGCTGAGAATCATCTGATTTTCTCTAGAAATGTAACTTTATTTTATTCAGAACTCACACTTGACTAAAGCCTAAGTATTATTCTACAAGCTGAAAAATTAGACTAGATGTTAACTTTTAGGAAATAGCAAGTAGTAATTTTTTTCTGTCTAGTAGAAAATTTAACTTTAAAAGTTATCTTTTCATTGAGCTATAAGATTAATCAATTCTATAATTTCCTATTATTTCACCATGCTTGTGTCAAAGGCTGCATACAAATCCAATTCACTCTTTTTTTTTAATTAGCTTTGCCATTGTGTTGGTTCCCTTATTAACACTTTAAATAAAACATTGACAGGTGCTTATTATTTATTGGTAAGAATTATGTTTCTTTTAATATTTTGAGATTTATGCTTTAATAACCTAAAGGCATTAAAAAACAAACAAAATAAATGTACCACATCATTTTTTATCCACTCATTTACTAATGGACACTTGGGATGTTTTCAGATCTTGACTATTGTAAATAATGCTGCTATGAACATAGGGTGCATATATTTTTTTGGATTGGTGTTTTGGGATTATTAGAATATATTACCAGAAGTGGAATAGCTGGGTCAAAATGCAGTTCCATTTTTAATTTTTTGAGGAAACTCTATACTGTTTTCCACAGTGGCTGCACCAGTCTGGATTTCCACAATCAGTGCATGAGAGTTCCCTTTTCTCCACATCCTCTCTTAGGCCAGCACATGTTGTTTACAGATTTATTGGTAGTAGCCATTCTGGCAGGTGTGAGGTTATTTCTCATTGTAATTTTAATTTTCATTTCCCTGATTATTAGTGATGTTGAGCATTTTTTCTTCTCTATTGGCCATCCATATGTCTGTCCCATTTGGAGAAGTGCCTATTCAGGTTCTTTGCCTATTTTTTAATTGGAGTGTTTGTTTTTCTGGTGGGGAAAATGGGAATATTTGTAATAGTGTCAACAATAACACCTTTTTAATTTTAAAGATTAAAAATAAAAACAAATGGGAAGGGACCTAAGTAGACATTTCTGCAAAGAAAATGTCCAATGGCCATAAAACACATGAAAAGATGCTTAACTAATCATAAGAGAAATGTAAATCAAAATCACAATGAGATATAACCTCACATGTTAGGGTATCTATTATCAAGAAAACAAAAGATAACAAGTGTTGCTGTGGATATAAAGAGAATGGAACCATTGTACACTGTTGATGAGAAAGTTAACATGAAAAACAGTATGGAGTTTCCTCAATAAATTAAAAATAGAACTAACTTTTTATATAATTTTATTAACCAATTTCACCCCTACAAATTTATTTTTTTTTAAAGGGAAAATCAGAACTATCACATGGTCCAGCAATCTTGTATGATTAAGTATACAAGGTCTGTCCCTAAAGTACCCAGCATGTACTATGAAAAATAGAGACATTTATTAAAGTAGACACAAGATATAAGAAACATTGTACATAGGATAATGACACCTTAGTCCCCTTCAAAGTAGGCACCCTGGAACTTACACAGTTCTCCAAGCATCTCTTCCACTGTCCAACACACTGCAAAATTCTTTGTTGGAATCATCATCAGATGCCCCATCCCATTGTATTTCCCTGAATCTAATTGACAGTTCTAAAATCTTTTCCCTTTCAAAGATGATTTTAATTTTGGGAAAAGCCAGAAGTCACAGGGCACCAAATGTGGGCTATAGAGCAGTTGAGCCACCTGGGTGTTTTGATGTTTTGTCAAAAAATTCTGCATGAGATGTACATGAGCAGATGCGTTGTCCTGATGAAGCTGACAGTCACTGGTTGCTCATATTGTGGCCTTTTAAATCATCCAAATAGTTTCCGTGGAGTAATGTTCAAGCTTAATACAAAATTTGATGCAGACTATTGCTTTACTTGCTCAGTCATTTTGAATGCCATGGCCACACACTACACATGTTCACTCAATGGAATATACTGCTCTCACTAACTAGAACTGTAAACTTATAATTGTTCATATATATGCATTCCAGTTCACTCTCCTTGGTTTCCAGGTTACATCAATGTTGTGCAAACCATTCTCATTATATTAACAATGGCTGGACTTTTCTGAACAGACCTTGGTATATCTGGAAAAAATTAAATTATTATCTTGAAGAGACTTCTACATTCACAAATTCATTACAGCATTTTTCACAATAGCAAAGATATGGGAACAGCCTAAGTGTCCACTGATGAATGAATGTATAAAGAAAATATGAGAGAGAAAAATAAAATACTCAAAAAAAAGAGTAGTAGAAATATAAGCAGTGAAAGAAGCAGAAGAACAGGGTAAGGAGGAGACAATTATATATTTATCTATGAGATTATTCTGGATGATTCATCACTCCAGTTTTGATTAAAATATTATAAATATTTTAAAATTTTTAATCAATAAACTAAAATTGTGCTAAGAATAAATGTTTTCTTTTAAAAAATCTATAATTCTCAACTGGAGCTCATAATTGAACATACAGGGAGTAGATTATGTTAAATGAAGTAACATTTAATATAAAACTGTGGAAAATAGGTTTTTTAATTTCTCCTTATTCAATGTAGCTATTACTGTATTGGGCAATTTTTTAACTTTTCCATCATAAATTTCTGTGAATTTGATCTGTTTATTTATGTTTGTACATATATATTTTTTGTTATTAAATTTCAGATGTTGATTGCCCACATAAAAGCTTTCTGCATGAGAAGAAAATTTTCAAATGATGTTTAAAATTGCATTGCTCATCAAGTTAAAAGAAAAATAGAACAAATGTTGGAGCTTAAAGACAGGAATATTTTGATATTAAACCCAGAGAACTTTGGTTAAATTTTTTCTACACCAGGTATGATTGATAACAGCAATCCCTGATATTAGTATTGGGGTAGGGGGAGGACACACACACATTTTCTCATTGAGGATCTCATATTAAAAAGTTCTGCATTTAAAAGACAGTCCAGAGGCATCTTTGAAAGTTCTCTTTCAAAGCAGCTCTAGTTTCCTGTGTGTCTGGGGATTTCTATTATTAATTGAAGTTAATTTTCTAGGATATCAGTTTGCCACGCACGTGGGAAAGATTGATAGCCTGTTCGATTCTCAAGAGTGTTGAAAATGACACTGTTCCATCACTGGGTGCCTTCACTTTTATCATCACAAATCAAATTATAAACATCGGGGCAACCTTGCTGGAATCTGGCTTCAGGGAGATTTCCATAAGATTAATTAGGCGGCCAAAGCAAAGATGGTAAAATAGAAAGGGGGAGGGGGTGGTAGGAGGAGGGAGAATGAAATCATTCATTCCTCACAGAATGGAAAGTCAATTCAACAATGGGTAATTAGCGTAGGCCAGGATTCTCAAAGGCACTGAGGACACTGGACTCTTTCTGGAACTCTGATGTTTAGTGCCATATTGTGGACCCCTCATTTAATTAGTGCACTTTGATACCCACAGGAGTTTGAGGCTCCAGGGCATGCTAAACACGGACTGACACCAGCAAGCTTCTGCCTCCTTCCACTCTAATTAGAGACACAATGAGCTGCAAAGACAATGTTTTACTCCAAGATTTCTTCTGCAGATACCTCTGGCAGGAAACAATCGTTTTATTTTGTGTCTATATTGGTATTCAGGTTAAATTGTTAGCATGCAGAAGATGAGCTAAGGGCACATATCTATTAAAAATGCTTAGCAGGGTTCAAAAATGATGGAAGCGATTTGTGGGAAAAGATGTATTTTCTCATTTGGAAATTATTTCTTTTGCTCTGGTCTAATTAGAAATAAACTTTAAACCTCAATGCACTTTGCATTGTACAGTAAATATCAGGATTTTATTAAAATAGCCATTAGCTCTATGTCTTAAACAAATGGTTATAAAGTTAGCTAAAAGGGAGAGGGAATATAAGAGGGGAAACCCTTCTCAAAATTCAACCGCATTGAAATAACTAACCAATTCTTGAGAAAATGACACAGGTCATTTTTATAGAAAGATTGCTCATCTGTCTAGAGCTCTTTAAAGAAAGCCCTGAAACATTAGCAGTGCCTACTTAAAGAAAATTTATAATGCTAGTTTTGATGGACAGTTCCATGCTGATTGGAAGAATATACATATCCCAGGGGAGAATGCATATTGAAAATTAATCCCAGCACCCACAGAATAATAGTATCTGTTGCTTTAACTATATACTGTAAACCCTATATTCCTAGAATTCTATTGTGTAAATGTACCACAGCTTTTTTATGCACTTATCTACTGATGGACACTTGAGCTGTTTCCATATTTTGGCTATGGTAAATATCACTGCAATGAACAAAGGGGTGTATGTATTTTTTCAAATTAGCATTTTGGGTTTCTTCAGATATATTCCCAACAGTGGGATCACTGGGTCATGAGGCAGTTTCATATTTTAATTTTTTGAGGAAATTCCATACTGCTTTCCACAATGGCTTCACCAATCTGCATTCCTACCAATAGTGCAGAAGAACTCAAGAAGGAAATCTTACCTTTTGCATCAGCATGGATGGACTTGGAGATTATTATGCTAAGTGAAATAAGCCAGTCAGAGAAAGACAAATACTGTATGATCTCACTTATATGTGGAATCTAATCTATAAAATAAACTGATAAAAAAATAGAAACAGGGGCATGGATATATGGAACAAAATGACAGTTTTCATAGGGGAGGGTGTTGGGGAGGGGGTTGGAATGAAGAAGGTGAAAGGATTAAGCAAAAATTACATGTAATATAGTATATAATTATATATAATCTTTAAACATGTATATTATATATACATGCACATAAACACATAGACACAGATAACATTGTTATGATAGCTATAGGGAAAAAGGGAGGTGGGGGTAGGCAGAGGGAGGATAAATGGGGACAGAGAAAAGACTTAGCTTTGTGTGAAGGGTGCATGATGCAGTGTGCAGATGATATTTTGTTGAGTGGTTCATTTGAAACATGTATGGTTTTGTGAACCAATGTAACTCCAATAAATGCAATGTGAAAAGAAAAAAATATTATACACCTAAAATTTAAACACAAGTTTCCCCTTTTAATTGTTGTCTATGTGTTTCTATGAATCATTGCTATCATCTACTTGTGCACTTTCTATCCACCCAGCTACTTACCTGCCTACCAACCTATACCTAAATTTTGAGGAAATGAAACTGAAAAGCCTCAACTGTAAAAACAAAAATCCATTCTGAGATTATGTCTCTACAAAAAGAATATGTCTTAACTAACTTTCAATGTCCTTTGATACCAAAAATCTCCCCTATACACACCCTTCATTATTCATTATGGAATAAATAAGAAAGACATTATTTACTTAAGAAAGTGGCTTTTTGCTTTTTTTCAATGTTCCCCTGATAACTTTCATGCACATTTTGTTTTGAGCTTTATTCTTAATTTACATTTATGTAAGGATCTGTGCAAGAATTTTTAAATAGGCTTCATCTCCAGTACCAAACACAATAGATTGTGAAGATCACCTGAGATAACCGTTTTAAGAAAGATAATTAATTTAATGGGAAAGAATGTTATGATTATTTAGCAATGTTTGTCATTTGTTTGGCTTGGGGTAAGGTGAAAGTCAAGAACAACAGGAGTAGTGATAAGCTCCATGACTTTGTCAACTCTGCCATGGACTAAAGTGCTACAAGTTTAGACCTAATTTATCCATTGTGCCAGTTACTGGTCACTCCTTTACAGTTTAGAGAATTTGTGCCTAAATATAAGAATCTAGTGAAGCATGTGTTACCTATTTACCTCTTTGGGTAGACTCATTATGGAATTTTATATTCTATATCTTAAAACTATAATCATTGTTGAGCATTTTAGCAGATTATGATCTGTCATTAATTTACTTTACACTAACCTTGCTTGTAAGAGTGGACATGTCCCATGTCTGACTTGAATCTAAAAGTCAGATATTCAAGTCAACAAACTTTGACTTTGATCTTGATGTATTATTAATGAACTTTCCATCTCAAAATACCCCCTTATGATTCAAAAAGTTCTGGGGTCATTAATAAACCATTTTTTGCTCTGTGTCCTCTCATGATTTTGTTGATATGGAAAAAATGATAAAAGAGTATCTTATCCAAATGTCTGGAAAAGACGGTACCTATGAAAGAAATATTTAAATTTCACAATTAAGCCTAAATTAAAGAAAATTCTTCTTTCTTGCCTGTTTTAACCAAGCAGTTATTTTTAAGCACTTAAGGACTATGCCTATATTAAGCACTTTATATTTTAGGTCAGGAAGTTATGTATCTATACCTTTTGGGAGAGACTTAACAATAACACCTACTATATAATTTCTAGTAATAATACTTTAGTTAGCACTTGAAAGTGAATTCCTATCTCCCAGAAGTAACTTACTCTCCATCTAAGTCACTGAAATAACTGCTGAAGTAATTAGCCAGCAATACCTTACCTATTAATGTTTCAAATCATCCTATCAGTTGAAATCCTCAGGTCCCTTTCCTAAAAACAGATTCATGCTTCCAGCTAAGAAGGCAGGGGATGCTTTTCCAATACAGCAGAAGACTGTGCTCAAGGAGAGATAATCAGTCCCATTATGAATAGTTTACAAGTGGCTAGTATACCTTCATATTTTCTGTATGTCATATTGAAAATCATCTTATCTATTAAGATATGCACTAGATTGTAGGTGCTTATGGAAAATACTTAAAATAGCATTTTAAAGAGAAAGACTAAGGAAAAATATCCTTCAGTATGCAATTTCCGTGCAAGTTAAACTTGATTAGTCACAAAGGTAAGCAGTGTTCCCAAATCACCTATTTACACAGTGTAACTGCATTACATAGGTATGCATTTAGACATCCTTGATGATAGAAGAATGTTCAATGCCATGTAGCATTTAGTTAAATGTGACAGAATGGAGAACCATGCTATGACATTTTTTTTTTTCAGATCACAGGCTATGCCAAACAGCACTATCAGAAAGAAGTGAAGAGACCCCAATGAAAGGTTTCTCTGCTCATCACAATTGCTTTTTAATGTCTCTCTTATTTCCATTAGCCTATTTTCTTCATTTTCTCTATCATCCCTTTTCAGCTGGAAATTCATTTCATTCTCTCTTGTATTCAATGATGCTCCTTGCTTCAGGGGCCCTTTTTAGTAATGTATTCCATATGCTTACTAGCCTTTGTGTAAAAAGGGTTTTGCCTTTTTCTTTTTTTCCACATTCCTAACTTTCTAATTTCAGCTCATATTTATTCACTTTTCTGATCTTAAAGGATAAAGAGTTTGCTTGTATCAATTTTATCAACTCACCTTGTAATTTTTAAAACTTCAATTGGATTACATGAAGTCCTTCCTTTTCCACTGAGAATTTGCTCAACTTTCCCCATCTTTTTCACACAATTTAATCCTGGAGATCTGGTATCATTCATATAATAGCTTCACATTGTTCCCCTAAAGAACAATTAAACCTTGCAAAGGCTTGGTGACCAGCACTGTTTAAATCATATGAGGCAAGAAAAGTTCTTGCCTAGAAAAGTTCTATCAAAAGCAATGCTCTAATGCCTTCAACTGATAAACAAACAAAAACTGGCTGCCCCAATTTATATTTACTAGTTTAAAAAAAACATTTATTATTTGATAGAAGAGGTGTGTATGTGTGTGTGTGTTATAATCCAGTTAAACCAGGCAAACATACACCATTTCTTTGCAAAACACACTAATACCAGGATTTTCATTAGGTTCATGCCCACAGAGTATGAAGGGCTGGATTAATAAAATCACACTGAGTCATTTACCAGGGGGCCTATTTAAGCTTCCTCTCTTGCTTTAGATAATTTTGGTACTATTTAAGTAAACAGATATTTCTTTTTCCACAAACCCTCCACCTTTTTTGAGTCTCATTATTTCAAAACTGTAAAGAGGTAGAATAATTATACATAAGGCAAACAAGTAAACAAGAAATATATTCTTGAAAGCTAAAGTTTTGATATGGTACTCCTATTTTTTTAATCATGTATACTTACACATTTAATTGAAGACCACTTTTGATTTTATTTATTATTTATTTAATTATATTGTTGTTCAGTTACAGATGTCCCACATTTTTTCCCTATTTTTCTCCCCTGCCCCTTCCTTCTGCACTCCCATACCAACTTCCTTCCCATTGTCTGAGCCCATGAGTCCTCTACTTGTGTTCCTTGGCTTCCCCCTTCCACTTCTTTCCCCTGTTATCCCTCTCCATCCTCCCTTCTCCTCACTGTCAGTTTGTTCTTTATTTCCAAGTCTCTGGTTTAATTTTGCTAATTTGTTTTGTTGATTAGGTTCCACTTACAGGTGAGATCATATGGTATTTGTCTTTCACCACCTGGCTTATTTCACTTAGCATGTTTTCCAGTTCCGTCCATGCTGTTGCAAAGAGTAGGAGTTCCTTCTTTCTTTCTGCTGCATAGAATTCCATTGTGTAAATGTACCAGTTTTTTGATATTTACTGATGGGCACTTAAGCTATTCTCAGCAGTTGCCTATTGTAAATAATGCTGCTATGAATATAGGGGTGCATAGGTTACTTATATTGAAATGAAGTCTTAGAGGTACTAGATAATGGATTTTTAAACACATCTTTATTAATGGTGGATTTTTTCTCAAATAGAAGAGTGGTTATTTTTAAAAGGCTTGCTATGACCTTTACTTATATGAATTAGGTGACTTGGGAAAAATTAGTTCTCTGATAACTGCACTTACTTAAAAATTGTTCAAATGAAGTTAAGTTATAAAATGATTATTTTTAAAGAAAATGAAAAAAGCCTTTAGAGGTTTTTATATACCCAGATATCTACAAATTGCTTTTATGTAATACCTAGTTTTAAAGCTCAGAATGAATATGGACAGAGGGCAATGTGCAAACTGCCCAGATCATCATATTATCTAAATGAGTGGAGCAGTAATTTCTAACTGACTCATTCTCCTCTACTTTCTGAAATACCACTTTGATGTTCACTGGTATTTTATATATAGGGTGAAAAGAGCCTCTAAATAGTAAATTTCAGCATAGACATTCTTTTGACTAATATCCATCACTAATGACTTAATTTTTTTTTTACTTAAGAACAAAATAATGAGTAGTTTTGGCAATGGGGGCAAGGGAACGCTACTTTTTCTTGGACCATGGGATCTCAAATCATGCTGCACATTGATATCACCTGAAAAGTTTTAAATATGCCAATATCTAAGTATAACCTCAGGTCAATTAAATCAGTTCCTAGGGATGCCCCTTGGAAAGTGCTATTTTTAATCCCTAGAGATACTAATGTGAGATACATATAATGCCCTCAACTCTGTAGCCATCTTAAATTGTAACCCTAAGAAGATATCTTTCAGAATGTGAAGAATATGGGGGTGGAGGCCAGAGACAGTATTTTCAAATGTTCTTACAGAATGTATTGATATTCTTGTTTCTTAAAATAAGAATTGGAATGATACATCAGTGCGAATTTTTATAGCACCCACTACATGATTCTGAGATGTGCTTTATTCACACTGAGAACTGTTATTTGGGCTATTTGTGTAAGCACATATGTATTAATAGGGCCAGGCAGTAAATGAATTGATTCTAAGAGTTGTAGTTGTATCCTGAAGATTTATCAAGAACATTTCAACATTTCTGAAATGGGCCAAGGGATATCACAAATTTTACTAAGAACTGGGGAGGTATACTACACTTATATGTTTCTCAAAGTGTTTTCCTTAGAACAAAATCTTGTGTTAAGATACTAGTTATGTCTTCATCCCTCCCCCAAATACATGTTTTGGTGGGCAGTTCTTTCACCTAATAAAATTGGCTGATGTAGTTTCAAGCAGTGTTAAATATATCTGTTTAGCAAATAATTTATTAGAGCCTTGAATGTGCTGATGTACAATGAGAATCTTCTAGAGCAGTGTTCCTCAAATTTTAATGTGCAAATAAACCTATTTGGTGGCATAGTAAAAAGTATACTAGTTAAGAATTATAACGCTGCTAATAACTAGTCAAAACAGGGAAGAAAGACATAAAAATAACGAATATTTACTGATTGACTACCATTAAATAATTTAATCTGGTTAATACACCTAGAAGGTAGATGTGTTTTTCTATTTTACATATGAAGAAACTGAGGTTGAAAGAGATTAAATAAATTGCTCAAGATCATAGAATTATTAAGTGAGAGTTGTGATTCTAAGCCTAATTTCTAAACTGTGCTCTTCTCACCATATTTTCTTTTATTCATTCCCTTTTTCTTATTAAATAAGGCATAGTTTTCATACAGTAAAAAGAATAAATATTAACGGTGTAGCCTGGAAATTTTTAATATGTGATTATATTCAAATAGCCATCACCTAGAATAAGCTAGTACAATGAATATTTGCATTCTCCACAAAATTTCTTCATACTCCTTTCCAGATAATAATCCCCCTCCAATAGTAGATTCTATTCTGATTTCTATCACCATTGATTAGTTTTGACTATTCCTGAAATTCATAAAGCAGAAATATACATTATATACTCATTTATGTCTGTCTTCTTTCACTAAACACAATTGTTTTGAGATTCATACAAATAGGTTTATCTATCAGTAGTTTGTTTATTCATTCTCCTATTGCAAGACATTTAGAGTGTTGTCAGTTTTTTCTTGTTGTTGTTGTTTTTTGCCTATGATGAATAGAGTTTCTACACATTTTTTTTTCAAATCTTTTGTGGACATATGCACTCATTCCCTTTGGAGATATACTTAACAATGGAGCTGCTGTACCACTGAATAGGCTTCTTTTGAACTTTATTGAAACCTCTCAAGCACTTTTCAAAAGTAGTGGTGGTGCCATATTACGAAATCTTTGTGCCATCAGCTGTGAGTGATAGCTTAATTTATGCTTTTATTTTTAACCTCATTTTCATAACACAGCAAGATTCTGCACATGTGAGCCTACTCAAGGTTACGAAAACAGTTTATTGGACCTGGACTCAAGGCTGTGAGAATACAGCTTACCTTAGTTTCCCAGAAATATGGGTGAGGGAATCCATCATCTCTGTTTACCCTACAAGTATTATCTACAATCTTATAGATAGATTACTATTAACCTTTGCCACATTATGTTCTAAGCACAATTTATTTTTAAAAAATCATGAAACTCAGTGTTATCCATTTCTACCACCTCACACTGTCCATGTTTTACTTCTGGCTGCATATTTTTTAAGTAAGTAACGAAAAGCCATGGCTTCCCATTTTAGCTTGCTGCAGCCAGTAAGGGGTAGACACTTATCAAAACTATTCATCACGGGCCAATGTAAGGGACCCCTGAAGATAGGCTTTCCTCTCAAGGTGTTTCCAGTTTACCATTGCAACAGGCCAATGAAACATAAAATGTCCATTTTTGTGTGATGTTCTCTACCTCTTTTTTATCTTTCTTAAATGTAAATTATTTTATTGTTCTTCAATTAGTTTGTATTTTCTCCCCACCCCTTCCCCCACCCTCTCCAAACCCACCTCCCTCCCTTGCTTCCACCTTCCCCCTTGGTTTTGTCCCTGTGTCCTTTATAGTACTTCCTGAAAACCCTTTTCACCCATTTCTTCCTGGATAAACAAAATCAAGAAAATGGATAGTGTAACTCTTCTAAAGTCTGTCTTAGAATAGTGTGCAAAATTATTGGAAAAATTTTCTTAACAATCATGTATGTACCTACCCTACTCATCTTTAGTAGGATTATTTCTCAAACTGAAGAAATAAACACAATGAAATGACCATCACAGAACCCAGAATAAAGGATGGACATAGCTATTGTAAAGAAAAGATATAATGGCACATGAACAAGCAAGATAACTTACAAGGAAAAAGAATAAGCACAGAGGAGCAGGAGTCATCAAAGACAAACATGGATGTGGATAGAAGAATGAAGGCGCACATAGCAAGATGACTGGGATCCAGAATACCTGTATGCCCAGAAAGACTTGGTTAGTAGGACAGACACTGAGTAAAGGAAGAATGGCAGCCAGGAAGCAGTGAAGAATTGCTTATTCTGAATAGGGTCTGTTTAAAAATCAAGCCTTGAATCATACTTTTACACAAGTAGTTCCTAAGCCAAATCATGGCTTGAGAAGAAACTGCTGAGACTAATGTGATTTTAGCCTCTATTTTTGCTTATCAATCATTCCTATTCATCAACCTGGTTTTGGTTCAGGTGCATAATTTCCTCAGTCCTTTCCCTCACATGTGCTAAACTCTTCAGGTGTAGATTGCTTTTGGTTTTGCCTTCTGCAATGCTACCTCAGCACTCTGAACTCTCTTTATATAGCAAGCTTCTGTTTTTAGGCCAAATATTCAACAACTTCCCTCAGTCAATTACAAGAACTCAGCAATATCACCTAAATCTGGAACTCTAAATCTGTCTCCCAAGGCTAAAATTAATCATCCCCCACAAGCATTTTAAAGACCCTAGCAGCATGAGTTTAAAAGTAAATCTTTGACTAAAAAAATGATATTCAGCTGTACTATATTGGCTTACTTTTCTTGCCAGTTGGCTTAGTTTGGTCATGGATTTTTTTTTTTTACCTTTGTGAAGAGTTTGCTATATGTGGTGTTATGGAATTTAGACTCAGCTTATTATGACCAGCTATCCCACTTGACCAAAGAATGTCTTGACACCCATTTGTGAGACTAGAACATAAGGAGCAGCAACTGTTCTAGCCTTTTCTCTAGCCATCATCGCATTAAGTGATCATTCATGTAATTGTACAAGGAAAGAAAACAGGCCTTGCCATTTGAGTAGCCTACTTGGAGTAGTCACCATTTGGTGATACATGACCAAGAAATTAAAATAATCTGCAAGTAGCAAGGTAATTTATACAATTTGCCCATCTCTTATATTTCATACATTGCTGACTAGCAAACTTCAGATGGGTATATCAAATATATGAATCATCATAAACCAATAGCTGAGATTATATCCAATTGTTTAGTTCTAGGTTGCTACATCAGGGAATTCAATATTTTAGGAGGAATAATTTTTAAGAAGTATATTTAACCCAGAAGGTTATCTTACCCAAAGTTGCTAAATTGTTGTCTTGTTTAGTTTCATTAAAGGTTGTACAGAGTTTGTATAATCTTAGATACTATCTCATTGTTTAAATTAACCCAATAAGAACAGAATGCAGTTGATAGGTTTTGATGGTTTTCTGGGAGATGAAAATAAGGATTTTACTAACTATATACATATTTTCAAGTATCAACTAAGGATAAATAAAACAAAAAGTGACTTAGAAAAGCTATATGTGGAATGTAATTATATGACAAAGGATATAAGTAAAATTTTGGAAACATCACCTAAA
The DNA here is from genome assembly GCF_019186645.2 of Phyllostomus hastatus. Classification (NCBI taxonomy): domain Eukaryota; kingdom Metazoa; phylum Chordata; class Mammalia; order Chiroptera; family Phyllostomidae; genus Phyllostomus; species Phyllostomus hastatus. The sequence goes on from NW_025333543.1 coordinate 8,123,858, forward strand.
TATTTTTTGTTTTAAAAAATTTCCAACTATTCTTGAAGAAAAAAGAAAAACATTATAAAGATTGTAAAGGGGAACATACGGCTTGTGCTTTCCTTTATTCTCACAAAATACACACTGGGAGTCACAGTCCCCATATACTATTTCTTTTAGTTTTATATTTAAAAATTCAAATAAGAACTAAGAAAAATCATTCATTACCTGCTGCATAATACCTTTAAAATTGCTCAATAACCTTTACCTTACTTTTTTTGCATTGAATATCCCCTTGTTATAATTTATGACTTCCAATTAATGTATGATGTAAGAAATGTACATACTCTCAAAATACTGACTTTATAACACTTTCTCTCTAATTTTCTATTTGAAATAAGTGAATCAAAATTTTTTTCACCCTATTGTTTTTACTCTAAAAGCAATTCAGCTCTTAAGAAAAAGAGATAACAACTAGCTCTAAAATAATCTATCAGTCAGGCACTTATACTTTGGGAAGATTTTTCATGGAGCTTTAGAGAAGGTGTTTGGAAAATACAAATAAAGAAACAAAATTAAATTAAATGAAGCTCGGAAAATTCCTTTTTACATTGATTTTTATTACCAGAATTGGGAAAAAAGCCTAGTAACTGTATTAAGCTGATGTTGAAACAAGTGTATTGAGAAAGGGGAATAGAATCTTGGCCATTTGATTATGAAAAAAGTGTCCCCCTGAGCCCTTCATTCAAGCACTCAGGAGGAGAGTATCCCCTTCTATTTATTTGATCCCTATAAATGTCTTGGTTAATTACTGGTGTTTTATTGTTTTATCTATAATGGGGACGATGAGATGAGAGTCCCATCCCTAGAAATAAAGTGGAAAATTATATTTTACCTACATTTTTATGCAAATAATAATGTGAAAATTGGAGGTCATATTATATGTACTCTCAACTATTTCTAAATGCTATCCTGCATTTTTCTTTTTAAGGTAAAAACCTTATGGATATGGCATGACTACATTTTCAGGTCTTTAAGGATTTTTTGGTAGGGGGAATAGGAAGCTACTCTATGTTTATCCAGCATGGCCTCTAAAATTTTGTGTATTAAATAGTATGCTTAAACAGTGAATTTTTATATAACTACTATAAATATTTGCCAAATAATTTGTGTTTGCAAATTTAGAGGCTAAGATCATTTGCAAAATTGGACCTGAAAATGTCAATTATCTTTTATAAAACATCGTAAATATTAAAGGGTAGAAAACCTTAAGTTTAAGAAAAATAATATGCAGCCCTGGCTGGCGTAGCTCAGTGGATTGAGTGCAGACTGCGAACCAAAGTGTCGCAGCTTTGATTCCCAGTCAGGGTACATGCCTGGGTTGCAGGCCATGACCCCCAGCAACCGCACATTGATGTTTCTCTCTCTCTCTCTATCTCCCTCCCTTACCTCTCCAAAAATAAATAAATAAAATCTTTAAAAAGAAAGAAAAGAAAGTAATATGCCATATTTACTCACTTGACATTCAGAACAATAGGCTTCAAAGTTTGGGAGCAGTGCTGGGAACTTCAACTTTAAAATCCTCCACCTTAAGCACAAATTCAAATATAGTGTTTTTTTTTTTCTTTTTAAAAGTGAACTGGAGAGCATTATGCTAAGTGAAATAAACCAAGTGGTGACGGACATATACCATATGATATCATCTTTAACTGGAACATAATCAATAAAAGAAAAAAGCAAATAAAATATGACCAGAGACATTGAAATTAAAAATAATCTAATAATAGCCAGAGGAGAGGAGGGACAGAGCAGTGGGGAGAAGGGTTTTCAGGAAGTACTATAAAGGACACAGGGACAAAACCAAGGGGGAGGGTGGAAGCAAGGGAGGGAGGTGGGTTTGGAGAGGGTGGGGGAGGGGGTGGGGAGAAAATACAAACTAATTGAAGAACAATAAAATAATTTACATTTAAGAAAGATAAAAAAAGAGGTAGAGAACACCACACAAAAATGGACATTTTATGTTTCATTGGCCTGTTGCAATGGTAAACTGGAAACACCTTGAGAGGAAAGCCTATCTTCAGGGGTCCCTTACATTGGCCCGTGATGAATAGTTTTGATAAGTGTCTACCCCTTACTGGCTGCAGCAAGCTAAAATGGGAAGCCATGGCTTTTCGTTACTTACTTAAAAATATGCAGCCAGAAGTAAAACATGGACAGTGTGAGGTGGTAGAAATGGATAACACTGAGTTTCATGATTTTTTTAAAATAAATTGTGCTTAGAACATAATGTGGCAAAGGTTAATAGTAATCTATCTATAAGATTGTAGATAATACTTGTAGGGTAAACAGAGATGATGGACTCCCTCACCCATATTTCTGGGAAACTAAGATAAGCTGTATTCTCACAGCCTTGAGTCCAGGTCCAATAAACTGTTTTCATAACCTTGAGTAGGCTCACATGTGCAGAATCTTGCTGTGTTATGAAATATTTTGGCACCTTGTTGTCTTTATATGCCTTTACTATATATGGGAGTTAGGGACTTCCCCTGGGGGACAGGCAGCTTATGGCGTGCGTGGATCACCCCACTCCAGAGTAAAGGCTTACCAGGCATTCCTACCACTTCTTGACTTTTCTCTGGACTGACTGAATCTAGAGTGAACCTGCCAGGCCCTAATAGGTTACAAGACAACATTCTAGATTCTGTTTGAGAAAGAGAGGTTTTGTTGAACAATTTCAGACAAAAAAAAATTCTTAAGTCCACTTTTTACTTACTCAAAGGTAAAATAAAAAATAATAACAAGAATAATATTCCTAATAGCATGCTTATGGTCAACAAAAGGGATTCTGACATACTAACTTACTTGATCTTTATAATATCATGGGTGGTTTGCAATATTATTCTTATTTGCACACTGAGAACACTGGGAGCCAGAGAACTAAGTCATTTTATAAAATGTTACACCCTTAACACGTTTGTAATTCAGTAACATGAAATTTAGGATTCCAAGATGGCTGCAAAATAGCTGGAAGTTCTGTCCACTTGCTCCCAGACCTAGATTGGACTTACAGCTAAACTACAGGGCAATCAACTTAAAAAAAAAAGAACAGTTGAAGTATAGCTCATCCAAAATTTTATAAACAGGAGCTCAGAGAAAGATAGGAGGAGAAAAGGAGAGGGTGAACCCCCTCATGAAGGTGTGGTGGCTGGAAAGCAGGAAGGATATTGTGGTGGCAGACTTCCTCCCCCTGGGAACATGGGGGTCTCAACCTCATGCAGGATCCCCAGTCCAGAGCAACAGAGATGAGAAGGGAAGCCCACATAGCATTTGGGTACTGGGAATCAGTAAAGATTCAGTCAATCTATGCGAGTCACATCATCCCAGGGAATGGGCAATACCACTGTTACACCATCTGTGAAAGTTCACCCTAGTCTGTGACTGCTGGAGGGGCAACATGACAGTTCAGGGTGGCGGAGGGGTCTGCTCAGTATACCCAGAAGTGACTTTAAGGGACTCTCTATTCTCTGGAAAGACTTTGGGCAGAGAGCTGGTCAACATCTAAGAGAAAGAGGACCAATCTTGCTTACTTCAAGGACATGGGCAGTGCCCATAGCCACACTTGCTGAACTGCTCAGTCTGTCTCACCTGCTGTCTTCAGAAGCAAATAAGTAGGACACTGGACTAGAAATTTGGCTCTGCCCAGGCATGGGATGTATAGTCCCTTTGGAGCCTCTATGGAGCTGGGAGTTTTGACCCTTTCCTGCTGTGTTGCACTGCACATGGAGAGACTGGAGTGACAAGCAGGCCTGATTTTTTTTAATTCCCTCATCTTCATTAGGTGGTATGCAGGTGCCAGGGAGCCATGCAAAACTGTTTTTGTTTTGTTTTGTTTTGTTTTGTTTTTGTGGCGGCGTCTCCTTGGCAAGCTTATGTCCAGGAGTCAGACAAGTTCTGAGGCTGTATTATGAAAAAACAGATCTAAACTCCCCAGTGAATTCAGCCTATGCAGCACCAGGAAGGAGAGGAAGTGCCTGCCGGTTGCAAGAACCACCCCTGAGACCGTTTGAATCACCCTAGCCAGGTCCTGGATACCCTGCTAAGTGAAATTCAATAGGGGGAAAAAAGAGCAGCTCAGAGTGGGGACATTCAGAGTGTGAGATCTGAGGCAGACCCAACCTTTGGTTGCAGAGGCCTCATATACAGACTACCAGGGGCTCCACCCTGATGAGCTTTAGACAGGTTGTCAAGGAACAGGCAGGGACAGCATCTGACACTGGCTAATGCTAGAGAACATACCAGGAATCTTGGGACTGGCACAACTTGCCAGCTTCAGACAACATTGGAGCAAAATCCAACAAGGCTTACAAACAGCATATCCAAAGGGTGATCACCACATGAACAGCAATCCACTGAGGCAAAGACTACTTTTCCATTTTTAACCCTTTCTTTAATTTTTTTTTCCTTTTTCATTTTTCCTGTTCTTCTTTATTCCTTACATATCTCTTATTTCTATTTAATTTTCTTACTCAATATTCCTCTTTTCTTATTCTTCTTTTTCTTTTTGTCTTTTCCTATTCTTTTTATTTGATTTTAATTTTTATACATTTATTATTCTTTTCTATTCTCTTTTCCATTTCACTTTTTCTTGTCTAATTCTTTTTATATCTTCTCTCTTGTAAGTCTTTGTTTGGGTTTTGGCCTCTTTTTATTTTTTCTTTTTTGGTTGTTGATATTATTTTTGAGTTGTTTGGTTTGTCAGTACCTATGCAATAGTTTGCACAACATGGTAAGGGTGAGCCACACATTCAACCAGCTTAAGGGTTGAGCCCATCTACAAATGGGACTATAGCAATCGAAACTCAATTACATCAGAAGGACTCACATAATCCACAAAAGAGACCTTAAGCACCCAGCTCAGGGAATTAAGGGGAAGGTGCCATTTGTTCTCATATGACATGTACTATAGAAGGCCATCCCACCAATATTGGGAGTCATAGCAGTATTAGTTAATACACAGAAACAAACACAAATATATAGTCAAAATGGGGATACAAACAAAAAAAAAAACCCTAAATGAAAGAACAGGAGTGTTCTCCAGAAAAAGAGCTAAATAAAATAGAGGCAAACAATTTATTAGAAAGGAGATAAAAGTAATGGCTCTGTGGATCTCAACACCATGAAAAAAGACATAGAAACTATGAAAAAAAGCAGTTGGAAATGAATTATAACATACCTGAAATAAAGAATGTATTAGAAAGAATAAACTGTAGATTAGAAAAAGCATAGGATTGAATGAGTGACTTAGAAGAAAAGGTAAAAAAAATAATTCTAGTAGAGTGGCAAGAAAAAAAAATAATTAAGAAGCATTAGGATAGTTTAAGGGAATTTGGGACAACATGAAACATAAAAAATCCACATCATAGTGTACCAGAAGGAAAAGTAAGTAAGCAAGGCACAGAGAATCTGTTTGAAGAAATAATGACAAAACTTCCTTAAAGTGATGAAGGAAGAACTCATACAAGTTCAGGAAGCATGGAGAGTCTCAATTAAGATGAACCCCAAAAGACCTATACCAACTCATATCATAATTAAAATAGCAGAAGTTAAAGACATATAGAAAATCTTAAAGGCAGGAAGAGAGAGGCAGTTAGTTACTTACAAGGAAGTTCCATAAGGTCATCAGCTGATTTCTCAACAGAAACATTTAGGCATGAGAAGAGAATGACATAAACTATTCAAAGCAATGAAAAGCAAGTAAGTAACCAAAACCAAGATCCTCTGTCCAGCAAGGTCATGATTTAAAATTCAAGGTGAAATAAAGAGCTTCTTGGACAAAAGAAAAGCTAAATGAGTTCATTACTGCCAAACCAGTTTTGCAAGAAATGTTAAAGGGACTACTTTAAGAAGAAATATATAGAGAAAGGAACATAAGTAAAAATAGCAATAAACAAGTACTTATCGATAATAATCTTTTTTAATTAGTTTTTAGTTAGATGGGAGATTTTATTTTAAATATTTTATTTTATTTTTATTTTTAGAGAGGGAAGGGAGGGAGAAAGAGAGAGAAAGAGAAACATCAATGTGCAGTTGCTGGGGGTCATGGCCTGCAACCCAGGCATGTACCCTGACTGGGAATCAAACCTGTGACACTTTGGTTTGCAGTCTGCACTCAATCCACTGAGCTACGCCAGCCAAGGCATAATCTTAAATTTTTATAGATTAAATACTCTAATCAAAACACATAGGGTAGCTGGATTGATTTAAAAAATGACCTATGTACATATGTTGTCTACAAGCAACCCACCTCAGAACAAAAGATTCACACAGGCTGAAAGTGAAAGGATGAAAAAAATTCTATGCAAATGGAAACAAAAGAGCTCTAGTAACAATACTTCAATACTTATATCTGAGAAAATAGATTTCAAAACAAAGTCCATAAAAAGAGACAAAGAATTTCATTACATAATACTAAAAGGACCAATCCAACAATAACATATAACCCTTATAAACATATATGCTCCAAATATAGAAGCACCTAAATATGTAAAAAAGTCTTTGTGAGCTTCAAAGGAGAGTTCAACAACAATACAACCACCACAGGAAACTTTAACATCCACTGACATCAATAGACCTTCCAGATCAAAACACACATAGACACATACACACACAGAAAGAGTACCTTAAACAAGACACTAGTTCAGATAGATTTAATTGATATTTATAGTTGATTTCATCCCAAGGTAGCAGAATATACATTCTTCTCAAGTGTACATGGAATATTCTCAAAGATCACCACATGTTAGTACATAAAATTAGTCTTAACAAATTCAAAAATGTTTAAATCATTTCAAGCATATACTTGGGTTGCAATGGCAAAAATTAGAAATCAACTTCAATTTAAAAAACCCCAAATACTTAAGCACATGGAAGTTAAATTGCATATTATTAAACAATGAGTGGGTTACCAATTAGATCAATGAAGAAATCAAAAATTACCTGGAAACAAATGGAAATAAAAGAAAGGAAACAAATGGAAATAAAAGAAAGAAAACTATAGACCAATATGTCTGATGAACATAAATGCTAAAATCCTCCTCAAAATATTACAAAACCAGATCCAGCAGCACAGTAAATAGATTATACTCTGTGATCAAATGGGATTTATTCCAGGTATGCAAGGTTGGTACAATAATTGTAATCAATAAATGTGATACATTACATATATAAATGAGGGATAAAATTATATGATGATATTAATAGATGCCAAAAAAGCATTTGATAAAATCTAGCACCTATTTATGATAAAAATTATCAGCAAAATGAAAATAGAGGGATCATACTTCAACATAATAAAGGCGACATATGAAAAACCTACAGTCAACATCATACTCAATAGGCAAAAACTAAAAGTGTTTCCCTTAAGATGAGGAACAAGACAAGATGTCTACTTTCATCACTCTTATACAACATACTACTGAAAGTCTAGCCACAACAATCAGACAAGAAGTGAATAGCAAAGATTTAGAAAAAACGAAGTAAAATTTTCATTATTCATGAATGACATGATATTGTGCATAGAAAACATTAAATTATCCATGCAAAAAATTCTGGACTTAATAAATGAATTCAACAAAGTAGCAGTATACAAAATTAATATCTAGAAATTGGTAGCACCTTTATACATCAATAATGAACTCTCAGAAAGATAAACTAAGAAAATAATCCAATTTAACATTGTAACCAAAAAATAAGGTATCTAGGAATAAACTTAACCAAGGAAGTTAAAAAGCTGTACTTGGAAAATTATAGGACATTGAAGAAAGAAACAGAGGAAGATACAATCAAGGGGAAAGATATACTGTGTTCATGGATTGAAAGAATTAACATCATTAAAATATCCATACTACTGAAAGAAATCTGTAGATTCAATGATATTCCCATTAATGGGAATATCACCAATGTCATATTTCACAGATTTATAACAAATGCCACCAAAATATTATGTAGACCCTAAAAATGCAAATAGCCTCAGCAATCTTGAGGAAGAAGAACAAAGTTGGAGGAATCACAATAGTGGATATTGAACAAAACTACAAAGCTATTGTAATTCAAATAGCCAAGTACTGGCATAAGAAGAGACATGTATCAATGGAACAAAACAGAAAAAACAGAAATCAACCCATACCTTTATTGTCAATTAATATTTGACAAAAGAAGCTAGAGCATACAATGGAGTAAAGACAGTCTCTTCAATAAATGACATTTGGAAAATTGGACTGGTATATCCAAAAAAGAAAATGAAAATAGACCACCATACATAAGAATAAACTCGAAATGGATAAAAGACTTAAATGTAAGTTATAACACCATAAAAATCCTAGAAGAAAACATAGGCAGTAAAATCTCAGTACTCTCATGAAGCAATATTTTACAGATACATCTCCTCAGGAAAGGAAAAGAAAGGAAAAAATAAACAAATAGGACTACATCAAATTTCAAAGCTTCTGCATAGTAAAAGAAGCCATCAATAATATGAAAAGGGAACCCACCATAAGGGAGAACATATTTGCCAATGATACATCTGGTAAAGGGTAAATTTCCAAAATATACAAAGAATTTATACAACTCAGCACCAGGAACACAAATAACCCAATTAAGAAATGGGCATATTTTTTTATAAGCCTGCAGGCAGCATAGTATTTTTTCTCTTATCAGTCATGTGTTTGTATTTTTCAAGATGACCAAAGGAATTAAATCTTTTTCTTTAGCATTTAGCACTTTTATTAGAATATGTATTGATGTTGGTTCTTCTGGGATAATAATCATACATAGTATGATCTTTCAATATATAATCAAATATTTTAAAAATTTTAATGTCAGTTTTTCAACTGGTGTGCCACAAGAATTTTCAAAACATGCAACACCTGTCTATTTAATAAAGGACACTGACCTCTTTTCCTTTAGACAGTCAAGTAAAATAATGACAACAGCCAACACAATGATAGCTGTCTGGTGTGAATGAGTCAAAATTATACCTATTTTTTTTTCAGATCACTAAAAAATACATTTTTGGTTTACCACAGAATTTTAGTAATTATTTTTTTTTGTGGTATGAGGTGAAAAAGTTTGAAAATAACTGCTTTAGGGTATTTTTTTCTTCTTCAAGAACTCCCATTATTCATGTGAAGTCTTTGCCTCCCTTCAGTATTAAATACTTCACCTTTAAATATAAAGGGAACCATTAACATGTCACAGCTAAAGGGCTGTTGTTCTCAGGAGCCCTTCCTAAGGAACCTAATAAGAATGGATTCAAACACCAAACAACGAGAAGGATATTTATATAAGGTTTAGTGTCAAGCAGTAAATAGTTATTTATAGGATGAATACTAAATAAAGGTTAAAAGGGAGAGACTGAATATGTAATGGCTCTGATATTTGACAGTATCAGTACAGAACTCCCATTAAAAATATTTTGGAAGAGAGTGGGGACAGCATTTGCAAAAAAAAATTAATAAAGTTTACTTTTTTGGTAATCATCATTGGTAGTGTATGTACATGTATTATAATTATTCTTGTAAGAATTATAATTATAATTCTTATAATTATAATTACAAATTATAATTATTATAATTATTCTATTATAATTGGTAGTGTATGTACATGTATTTCATTATTATTCTAAATAATTGTACATGTAATGTGGAATAAACCTAATAAGGACTATGGGATAAAAAAAGAAAAAAAAGAAATGGGCAAAATACCTGAATACATACTTGTGCAAAGAGGATTCACAAATGGTCAATAGATACATGAAAAAAATTCTCAACATCACTAATCATCAGAGAGATGCAAATTAAAACAATAATGAGATATCACCTCACACATGCCAGAATAGCTTCCATCAATAAATCAACAAATTGCTGGTGAGGATATGGAGAAAAGGTTACCTTAGTGCATTGTTGGTGAGAATGCAGACTTGTATAGCCACTGAGAAAACAATATGCAGTTTCCTAAAAAAATTAAAAATAGAAATGTCTTTTTTCTATAAATGAAAACTGAGGTTTAGCTGCCTGTCACCACAAAAAGCGAAACTCATATGGGAGGTGCAGCACAACATGACAGAATGGTGGACTCCCAGCTCAAACACCATCTCCATTTTCAGGCTCCAGCCTGCAATTCTTATAGGGATAGGGAGGAGAGGGTTTTTTCTTAATCCAACTATCTTTCTAGTCTTTGGCACTCTCAAGGCCTTATTCATTCAACTTTCTATTTTTTCAGGTTCCATGGCCCTATCCATTCATCTTTCTAGCATTTATCTTGCTCAGTGTAAAAACCTCCCCCTTCTGCCATCTTGCCAATAGGCAGAGACTCTCCTGGCACTCCAGCTAACTGCTTTTCAATAACATTTTGACCCAAAGATTCCACTTCTGGTAATACATCCCAAGAATCCCAAAACACCAATCAGAAAGAATATATGCACCTCTATATTCATAATAGTGTTATTTATAATAGCCAAGATCTGGAAACAGCCCAACTGCCCATCCGTAAAGGAGTGGATAAAAAAGCTATGGGACCTTTACACAATGGAATACTATAAAGTTGTAAAAAAGAAGGAACTCTTACCTTTGTGACAGCATGGATGGACCTGGAGATTATTATGTAAGTAAAATAAGCCAGTCAGTGAAATACAAATACCATATGATCTCACTCTTATGTGGAATCTAATGAGTAAAATGAACTGATGAACAAATAGGATCGGAGGCATGGATACGTGGACCAGAATGACAGGTATGTGTTTGGGGGGACTGGAAAAGATTAGCCAAAGAACATATATGCCTATATGCATAACCCATGGACGCAGACAACAATGTGGTAAAGGCCAGGGTGTGGTGGGAGCTGTACTGAGGTATGCAAACTGTGGGAAAATGGGGGACATCTGTAGTAGTGTCAACAATAAAAATAAAATAAAAAGGAAAAACATGAGATTTACTTATTTAGTTGTTTTAATTTTTAATTAAAGTTGACATAAAATATTGTATTAGTTTCAAGTGTACAACATAGTGATTAGACATCAGCTCGCTAAGACTACTAAAATGGACAATCTTCTTTCCCTATCTTTGCTATCAAATTCCACATTGCAATCTTTCCCTTCTTCAATCCATTCTCAAGTCTACATTATGAGTTCTTTGTAGCTTTGAGATTTTTATAACTTCCTGGTAAAATCTTTATCATTATATGCTATATATCATCTTTTTTCTTAAATATGTGTGTGTGTGTGTGTGTTAAATATGTGTGTGTGAGAATATATATATATATTCTCACTTTATCCTTCATGTCCCTTTACCATTCTTTAACATTTTTTACTACTGTCTCTGTGTGCCATACTCTGGGTAATTTTTTCACCTTAATCTTTCATTTACAAATTTTCTTTTCATATATATATACCTAAATTACTATTAAACATGATCAATAATTTTTTAATTTAAATAATTGTATATTTTCTTAATAGAAGTCCTACTTTTGCTTTGCCAAATAACTTGATTTCTTGTCTCCTCATCTGTGTTTACGTTTCTAATGACTTTTTAAAAATTTTTATTGTTGTTCAATTACAGTTGTCTCCATTTTCCCACCTTTACTCTCCCTTGCCTTACCCACCCCCCATCTTCCTAATGATTTTATATATTTAAACATATTAAACATGCTTATAGTGTTTTCTGGTCACTTCTTACCTGAAGACATGGAATTTTATTTAGTTGCTTCATTGTTACTATTCTTTTTTGCTCATGAATTCTTATTTCTATATTTGTTTCCCAGATTTCAACTGTGAGCTTATTACTCTTGAAATTTTATTTGTAGTAGTTCAATGAGATTAGTTTCTCCAGAAAGATTTGACCTTGCCTTTGCTAACCATCTGGGGGCACCATCAGTCTAGGTCTGGACCACTTTCTAATTCTGGAGTACCTATTAGTTATTTTATTGGAGGTTAGTGATCTATATCCTCTGTATTTTGTAATATTCTTTCCTTTTCTTCTTTTTTAAATATTTTTCTCCTTTCCTCCAGGTGCTAAATTCTGAGTTAATCCCTCAGAAACACTTGTTTTATTTCTTTTTCTCTTTGCATCTTCTGGAGTTTATTCTATGTATAGGTCTTTGTATTTTAATAACTCAATTTTTCATCTAAAAGTTAGAATTTTTTAGATTAGAATTTGTTTTATTCACATTCTTGTGATTTTTTAGATTAGAATTTGTTTTATTGACATTCTCTAAATTCACAGTTAGAATTTGTTTTATTCACATTCTCATGCCAATTATTCTATATGGATATTGATAAGATTTTTAGGATTTTAAACTTATATTTTAAAGATGTATTTCATACTGTTCTTATTACCATTATTTTAATATCATTTATAATGAGTTGACTTCTGGTTGTATACTTTCAGCTATTTTCAAATTTTTTTTATTTATTGACTTGAGAACAAGAGAGAGAGACATCAATTTCTTATTCCACTTAGTTATGCATTTATCAGTTGCTTCTTGTACATGCCCTGACCAGGGATCAAACCTGCAATCTTGGCATATTGGGACAGTGGTCTACTGACTATGCTACCTAGCAGGGCTTAATTATCTTTTTAATGTTTTGTACCATCATCTACTCCTCCTCCTCTCCTCCTTCCTCTTGCCTTCTCCCCTCCTCCCCCTCCTTCCTTCCTCCTGTCTTCCTCTTCTTCTTCCTCTTCCTATTCTCTTCCTCCTCCTTTTCTTCTTTCTCCTCCTCCTCCTCCTTCTTCTCTCCACACCCCACCATATATTCTATTTTCTTATCAGCCTTTCTTTCCTCATTATCTGGCTCATGGTTCTTCACTTACTGTGGTTCCAAATACATAACCAATCCTAAAATGCCTTCTGTACCAAGGTACTATTGCAACTCTTACATATCAGACCCAAACAATTTTTCCCAATTTCCTTCTGAAAACACCAGCCTCTCTACAATTTTATTTCCTGTATCATCAGCATATTGGAAACCACAATATTCTCTCATTTTAAGGAATCTTTCTATCATTTGTGAATCATTTCAATCCCAGTTTTCTACATGTACTGAATCCCAACTACCTCTGCTTTGTCTGGATCTTGACTTCAGCAGGGTAATTTATTCTGCCTCTTTGCTTTGTTTGTTTGTGTGGTTTATGGGGGAAGATTAAAGAAATGTGCAAACTCTACTCCAGAAAACTTCAACAGTTAACACTAAATAGTTTATTTTCAGTACTTTTATCTTATTGAATATTTTATTTTATGTAATAAAAAGTGCTTCTGACATTAAATATTCTGATATCTACAATTTGGAAGTATTATTTTCCAATTTGAACAATCAATTTGAAGTATTACTCATGATATTTGCATATTATACATCCAACTTAATTCTGTTTCACTCAAACTATTAAGGTTGAAATTTTGTAAATCATAAAATAGGCTTATAAAACGGGCTTCTAGAATATAAAATTTTAAAAATATTTTCTCTTATACATGAGTGTAATTAATATGAATTTTGCCACCTTTCTGAATGCTAATTTTAAATTAAATAACTTTATATTTTAATATTTCTTATTTAACTTCCTGCATTATTTTTTAAATGTAAAAAGAATTTATTTTTAATATGAAGCATGCCATCAATCTTACAAACAATCCAAAATATTTTGAAAAATCTATTTTCTGAAGCCTTAATACTTACATACCCCAAAGATTTTGTATGTAGACACATTAATTTTGTAGACACTTATTTTTCTGTTACAATGGACAACTTTTGGTTTGAAGCTAAAAGGTCTTCAAATCCATAATTAAACACAAGGATCCTAAAAATGTCTATTGGTAGTTAGACAATGAGAATTTTCTATTTTTTTCTTATTTACTTCAAACTGAATATTTTACTTTTTTGGAAAAGTTACAAAATAAAGCAACTATCAGTATCTTATAACAAAACACAGGTCTTACACAGAAAATAATTTAAAAAATTTAAAGTATCTACAACCATAAAATAAGAAATATATAATCTAATTGATCATCCCTCTGAAAACAACCTGAAGTACTGGATAAAAAATATTTTGTAGAGTTGCCTTGGGTGTTTCAATGAGCTGGCAAGGAAGAAAAAAAATATGGGACCAAAAACTGAGGGAAGACAGAAAACTAATATGTTAAACAAAGCACAGACACTAACTTTTGCATGAAAAAAATCAAAAACAAAAACAGAAAGACCTTAGTAACTCCAATAAGAGTTGGTACGATGGGAATCTTTACTGAGCTATGAATACCGTAGGGAGAGCAGTTCATTAGTGGACTGTAAGGATAAGAGAATTCCTTCACCCTTTCATCCTTGAATTATTTTATATTCATTTATTTCTAAGTTAGATGAAAACATACTCCCACCCCCACCTGAGGAAGGATATATTTTCTAAGCATCTGAATGCTCACTTGATATGACATTCTTAGATCTTGTTCCATTTTTTTCCTGGTTATATATTGTAGGTGTTAATCTCTACAAGTTTGCTTTTGTTAGCTTTCCTTCCTAATTTTCTAAAGAAAAATTTTTCTTTATCTTTTAAATTTTTCACTTGGTATCCTGATATAAACTTTTGAAATGTTTTCATGTTTTTAAAGTTAATGTTTTGAAGTTTTAACCTACAGAAAAGTTGTATGAATACTATATTAAACAACCTTACACCTTTCACCTTAGGTCATTGCCGTATTACCAAGTTTGCTCATGTACGCTTTCTCTCCACGGCTTATTTTTTGCTCAACCATTTTATAATTACAGACATCATGACTTTCCACTCCTTAATTTTACTATGTATTGCCTAAGGGCAAGGACTTCTCACATTTCCATAATTTAATAATAAAATGCAAAATTTTAAATTTGGTACAATGATATAATCTAATAATTAGTTCAAATGCTAATTTTACAAACATTTCCTTTATAACTTTTTATTCTAATCCAATGTCTAATTCAGAATCACTATCATACATTTCATTGTCATGTCTGATAAAGGTTTTTGTGCTTTCCACTGTGTACTTGTGATCCAGAGAGTCTATTTTGTTGATTTATTCATACTTAAGATTCCTATTTTATGAATATTGGATCATCTGGATCTGCTTTTTATGACTCTCATATTTCTTTTTTCTCCATCCCTTCCTCTTTCCTTCCTTCTTTCTTTCTTTCCCTCCTTCCTCCCTCCTTCTTCCTTCCTTCCTTCCTTTCTTTCTTTTTCTTTCTCTTTCTCTTTCTTTCTTTCTTTCTTTCTTTCTTTCTTTCTTTCTTTCTTTCTTTCTTTCTTTCTTTCTTTCTTCTTTTTTCTTTTTCTTTCTTCCTTTCATCCTTTCTCCTTTTCTTCCTTTCTCCTTTCTTTCTCCTTCTTTCTCTTTTTCCCTCTTCCCCTCTCCCTCCTCCTCCACTTTCCTTTTCCTCTTCCTCCATCTTCTTCTCTTCTTCTTCTCTTCTCTGTCTCTCTCTTTCTGTCTTTTACTTTAAGTGTCACTGAACAGGTGGTGGAAGGCAAGAGTGCTCTTCTTCAGAACTGCAATGTACCTTATAGACTCCTGCAAACCTACCCACCCAAGTTCCTAGAAAGTGCTACTGTCATCAAAGGTAATATCCCAGTAGAGGCCCCCACATTAGTTTCCCAGGAATCCGTGATTCACTGTTGACACCAGTCTCTGTGGCCACAACCAACTTCTTAGATCCAAGGAAAATTCCTGAGGAGGAAAATTTGAGGTTCTTAATATCCTACTGTCTTAAACATGCCCACTTGGTCTTCATGGATTGTGGCCACTAAGATTAATATGGCAACCCAGAGACAGATACTTGAAGCCCTGGCCCTACCCACAGGAGCCGTGCATGTATCAAGCTTCTGAACCACAGAGCTGAGACCACAATCTGGTCCTTTGTAATATGCTCCTAATATTTTATTTATTTATTTATTTTATTTCTTTATTCATTTCAAATTGTTATATTGGGGTTTTCTCTAATGTCATTCATTTTATTTTCTACTTTGTTCTACATGATGCTCATTCCTTCCATTATGCTTTTTAATTTTTTAATTTTTTATTTTAAAAATAAAAATATTTTTTAATTTTTATTTTATAAATAAAAAAATATTTTTAATTTTTATTTTATTCTTTCCATTACTATTTGTCTCCTTATGATCTCTTCTACCTCCACCCCACATCCCCTGCAATCACTACACTGTTGTCATGTTCATGAGTCATTTTTCCTTTTTGGTCCAGCAAGTTGTGGTTGTAAGTTTTAAAATTTCTAGTTTTTAGAAACATCAGCTTTCATCTTTTTATAACTACATGCTATAGTTTCATAATTGTAATATTTTCTTGAGATTGCACAAGAATATTTAATTAATATCCACGTTTTTAGAGTAATTATTTTTCTGAGAGAAAATCAGAAAAATGTCCCCTAAAGTAATGTCCCCTTTTCTGGCTGAATTTTCTTTACTTACATTGAATAATAATTCTGTTTGCTTTCTTGGTATGAAACCCAACTGTGTTGGCGTTCTGCTTATAGTGACTACCTAGTCCAGAAAGGAAACTTGCACCAATTTTCTACTTGTTGTGCCTCCTGACAGAAAGCCTAACCTTATACTATTTTTCAGAGACTATTTAATACAGCTTTCCAGTTATCCTCAATAATTTAATACACACAATGTCTATGTATATATGTCAATTTTAATTAAATATTGTTAAAATATTTATTGTGAAAGAATATGGACTTACATACCTGTATTCTTGCGGATATTTTACCCAAAAAGCCTTCTTGTGAAATCATTGTGCATCTCTGCATTGTATCTCTGAGATTTATCTTAAAATAGTTAATACTTTGTGCCCTGATAATTCCAGTTTTACTTCTCTCCTAACAAACTATTTATGGTATATATAGGTTTCAATACAAATATTCTTACTATAGTTATATTTTGAATTATAAAAATAAAAATATGTCAATAAGTGAAGAGTAAATAAGTGAAGAGTTACATAAAGTTTAAAATATACATATATGTAAACATTATGAATTCTATAATCAAGGTTTTTTTACATTGGAATACTCACTTATAATATTAAATGAAAATAGCAGGATCTAAGAAAGTGTATAAAACATAATCCCTCTTTGTTTTTATATATTTATGTGTGAGTGCATGAAAATACTTGGAAGGAATTATACCAAATGGTAACAGGATTATTTTTAAATGCATTTGCTTCATTTTCCCTATATTCAAAATTATCTACAAAACCAGATTTTAGTTTTATAATTAAAAGGAAATACATATCATTTTAAATTAAAATTCATTGTCTAAAACTGAATTTTTCATTTTTTCCCAAATGTTCTTTACTTACTGACTACAAATGTAATCATTTTTCTGGTTTCTTAAACTTATAACTGTAGGTAGTGATTTTCTTTACTCTAGTATATTTCATTCACAACACCTTAAGTACTACAGCAAAAGGCATTCTTCTTTGCAGGAGTTGTGTTTAGGATGGAGATGACAGAGCTGGAAATAATATTGTGTAGTATATTATATGTGCTCCGATTGGCCAAGCCTGTGTTTCACTTTTCTATGCTGGAGCAATGGTGTAGCTGAACTTGTACCACATTCATAGAAAATAGGGGTGAACTGAAAACTCAAAGGGAATTTGTGGTGTTTTTAGAAGAGAATGTATGATGGAAAGTTAAAAATGTCCACTGTGAGTCTTTCACTTGTTTAGGGATGCACATGCCAAAGATTATCAAAAGTATAACTTTTCTTTGGTCCTACTCATTTTTTTATCTCAGATTTTGCTTTCATTTGATCTAGACTGTATTTCCTAAGCAAGGATTATATCACTAATACTTTTTTATCCCTAGTACATAGACAATGCCTAGCTATAACATTGAATTGCTTTTCTTTGGTAGTTAACCATGTCCCCAGTCACATGATATTTACTGTATTTTCTTTTTAAGCAGTTATATAAACATTTTATATTCCAATACCTCTACAATTGTTTACTCATCCTGCAAAATTTCTATGCTCAGAATTCAAATGCTAATGCTCCTTTATTTTCATGCTTATAATCTAAATATATTTGCTATACTAAAAAAAGGGGGCTGTAAGTATGTTTAAATGTCTTCCATTCAAAAACTATCCCTCTGTTTCAGTGAGTTTGCAATATGCAGCAAGTAATAGAAAATCCAATGGAAATACACTCCCTCTAAGAACTTAATAAGCTTTTAATCTATTTTCTTATGGTCAATTCCATATTCTAGTAACTATGTCCAAATCTTTTGTCTTCAAAAATGTTTCTGAAATTTTAATGTGCTTATGAATCACTTGGGAATCTTGTTAAAATGAAGATTCTTATTAAGTAGAACTGAGTGGAGCTTGAGATTCCACAATTCCAATAAACTCCCAGATGATGCCAATGTTATGGTGGTGGCAAAGGCTACAGTTACTCTTACACATAGAGAATTCTCAGCCTTTAGTCTTGATGTTCTGCTTCACCCCACAGTTTTGTTTTAAAGGCCATTATGTAAGAGCTTTAAAGAATTGACTTGGGTGGAAGGAACCATCCATAATCCCACATTTTTCCCAGCTTGACTCCTGTATCTTTTGGAAGCTCTGACTTTATTAATTTTATATCAGAATTCTCTTTCTCTTTTCTTCCTTTCCAATGGATCCAACTATGTAGATTAGAAACATGAGATCTTCACTGCCCTTGTTCTACCTCTTTTATTCAGTCACTTTCACATTTTTTAATCAATTACAATAGTTCCCCCTTAACTGTGGGGAATACGTTTCAAGACCCCCAGTGGATGCCTGAAATAGTATCAAACCTTACATCAAACCTTATATATACTATATTTTTCCTACACCTATGATAAAGTTTAATGTATAAATTAGCATTATAAGAGATGGATAACAACAGTAAATTAAAACAACTAAAACAAAAAACAAAGGTTATTTGAATATAAGCACTGTGATACAATAATGATACAGGAAGGATCAATATGATAATTGAGTGGGCTACTGAGTGACTAAGAGGAAGGTAGCATATGCAGCATGAGTATGTTAGGGTAAGGGATGATTCACATTTAAGGCAGGACAGAGTGGGGAAAACAGAGTGGTGTGAGATTTTGTCATGCTACTCAGAAAGGCATGCAATTTCACACTTATGAATTGTTTATTTCTGGAACTTTTCATCTAATATTTTTGGATCATACTTGGCTGTCAGTAAATAAAACCAGGGAAAGCAAAACTGCAGGTAAGAAGACTATTATATCTTGCAAAAAAGGAGTCCAGAGACAAACCTCTTCTAAGGACAGTTAAGTCAGTGGTTCATCATTACCTAGGAACCAGTTCTTTCTTTCATTTCACTGTGCTATCTTCAGTTTGTCAGCTTATGCTCTTAAGCTAGTGTGCTTTTTCCCCCAAGATGTTTGCTTTAGATTCAGATGTCTCTTGCACAAAATATTCAGGGACAGAAAAGATCTGTTCCTTTTACACATAACTTTTAAAAGGGACTCATTTCCAAGAAGCCTGTAAGCATAATCTCTTAAGCATCTTTTAAAATTTCATTACTTATCCTGACAAAGTGAACACAGTTTTATGACTGGCTTAGAATATTCTAGTGTTTTAATATTTTATTTGCAATATTAATCTCTTGTGACTGGGTAATGGGCTCTGCTTGTTCTGATGCACAGGGACACCATTATCCAGAGCAAGAAAAAAGGAATGAAATGGATGAATATTGTACTATAGTTCCACACAAGGTGAAGATATCCTGATATGTCCAGCTACTTGTCCACTACATGTGGAAGGAGAGACTCAGGAACAGATCTATACTGGTAGAATATGTAGTGATTAACAAGTGAATTTCCTTGTGAGGAACTTGGAAATTTAAAAAATATATATTAATAGGAAATTTAAAAGTAGATATGGGGGTTGGGTATGTGAATGACAATTCTGGAAATATACAAAGTGTGACAATATTTGCATTTCATATAATACTTGGCAGAGGTAATCCATTGCACAAGAAGCTCTTAATAATTAGGTAAGATTACTCATCCAGTGGATAAATCATCTTTCTTTAGGTGCATGGGTTTTCTGCCGAGGATGACTTAGCTACTGCCACTGATAAGTGTCCAGCTTATTCTGGGTACGAATTTGCTTTCAATGCCTGAAATGATTCCTTGAACAGTGCCATTCATGAATTTGTAGAATGAGTTATCAACAGTCTTTTATTCTATATATATTTTAAACACATTTTTTTAATTCTTACCTGAGGATATATTTTTAAATGCTTTCAGAGAGAGAGGGAGGGAGAGAGAGAGAAAAGAAAAACATTGATGTGAGTGAGAAACATCAGTTGGTTGCTTCCTCCTCCACATGCTGACTAGAGATCAAACCCTGGTTATGTGCCCTGATTGAAAATCAAACCTGCAACCTTTCAGTGAATGGGATGGTGTTGCAACCAACTGAGCCACCAGGGCTTTGTATACATCTTATTTAAGTAGGATCACATTCCATGATAGTGGGCCTACAACTGCAGAATTCACTAGCCTTTAACACATGTCTCATCCAGATGCAGCTGGCTTGACAGAACAGTGAGAGGGCCCGCCAAAACCTTAGTTACAGTGCAAACAAGAAGAAAACATCTTGTGAGAGAATAGTATTCCTATAGGATGAGATGTATGCCTTAAATCAGCAGCCAGTGACAATTTAGGCTCCATAGGTGGTACATATAAATCTGAGATTTAAGACATAGAAATAGAAGTGGCTTCTCTTGCAATGACTCTTAATTATACAGTAGAATAACTTTTGTTTGCTGCCCCCAATGGATTTGTTCAATGAGCTGGAAGACTATAGTGCTTAAGAAAAGTATGTTTCATGAGAAAACAATAACATGTTCCCAATAAGTTAGAAACTGAGACTATTTATTGAATATTTTGGGTTTCTCACGCTGCTTAGTTATTAGATAATGAAGGTGAAGGTCACTATACTGCTTTAGATAATTCATCACAATTACCAGGAAAAAAATTATGTTGCTGTTACAGAATGGAGGAAAAAGGGCTATCATTGGGGTAACACTTCATACTTACTTTTTTACTTAACATCCCTTGGAAATTATGGTAACCCATATGACCACCAATAACAGTATTTATGGGAAAGAATATATGGGTTACTTCACCAGATCCAAACCTTGTCTAGCTAAAGGGGCTGGCAGAGGGTAATGAGAACAGAGAGTCATAGCAGAGTTGTTATAATTATCAGCATAAGCTTTGTGAACTGGTACAGAAGTGAAGATTGTAGCAGATGCGATTTATGCTATTAGTTGCTGTTTTTCCCTCCATTTTTGTACTGCTACATTATCTGAAGAACATCAATTGTGGCTAACGTTTTAGATTTTGAATTAACAGTTGGACAATTAGCAATCTCAAGATTCACATGGATTCCTGTAGGGATACTGACTGATTTATCTGCTTTAAAAAGTTTCATCTCTTTCCATGCATTTATTATTTAGCTGCATGCATGCAGGTTGGATCTCTGGCTCTAATTCTCATGAGCTCCAAATGTTGATGTTCCATTACCTATTTGTTATCTTTAACATTTATTATCTTATTGTTTTTCTTCCCTATCCCCCATAGTTGTTGGCATTCTCACTGAACCAGTCAACCAAGCCTGATAAACCATCTAGATTATTTGTTCTCTTCTCCTTTTAATGTCCAAGGCAATTATCCAGTTGATTCAATATTACAAATAGTTCTTCATTCTATCCCATTCTCAAAATCAATGTCAACTTATTTTATCTTGTTTGAATGAGCAAATTTGGGGCCTTAGCCCCCACATGGAATTGTGTTTGAAGAAACAGCAGTCCAAAGGAAAACTGGAATCAAAAGAAATTTTAATCTCCAATCTAATCTGTCCTTTAGAAGATATCCAGAGGGAGGAAGTATATTACTAATAAACATCAATTGTACTTTAAACCTTCCCATCCTATCTCTGGCTTTTGTTCTATCATCCATGTGGGTGACAGCTGCTTCTCTCAAACACCACAACCTTTCACAAAGCTTAATTCTAGTGTATTCTTTCTATTGCTGTGATTTCTCCTTTTTCCAGAAAAAACATTTAAAAACTCCAGCCTCTTTTATTGAGACAATCGCTATCCTAATTATGCTTATTTTCCTGCAGAAGGCCTGGTGCTACTATGTAGGCAGACACAGTCTCTTCCTGAAAAGTTGGAGGAAAAAAAGGAGAAATAGGGAAGTAGAGCAGAACAGGGAAGGTGTTAGTATGATAAGGCCCCTACATTTTCCTCTGATGAACTAATGAAGGGCCACATATCTATTTGTGATATTTGGAAGCTCCTGTCATTCCCTAATCATCAGCATCCTGTCATTTCCCACACAGGTCCTACCTACTCCCTTCTACTGTGTCAAATGAAATACTTTTGGTATTTGTAGAGGTACTATCCAAATCTGTCTGTATTCTTTCAAGTACCTGTTAGTACACCAACCAGCTAACATGCCAGAATTTTTATTTAATAGGTCTCTGCTAGGAATAAAGATGATATCTCATTAATGGAGTTACTTTTTCTAACTATTTATTTAGTAAGCAACATGCCTCTGCCACAACAGATGTAAATGTGGGTCATCTCTATGGGCCTTCTGATGTCTGGCAAGGGCCAGAGGGAAATTTATGGTCATTGTCATTCAGCCTGTGACCTCCCCTGCCACGTTAGAAGGAAAATTGTTAAGCTTACTCCTCAAACTTGTAGTTGGTTTTGAGAGGTTTTCCTCAGGGAGAATGGAAAAACTGATTCCATGGACTGAATGTTTGTGTCCTCACAAGCTCATATGTTGAAATCTTAACCTCCAATGAAGGGATAAGAATATGGATCTTTGGGAGGTAATTAGGTCATGAATGTGGAGCTCACATCAATGGGATAGAGGCATTTAAGAAAGGTCTCCAGAGAGCTCTATTGCTCTCTTTCTGCCATGTGAGGAGAATTCAGCAGCCTTCAGTCTGGAAGAGGGTTTGTCCAGAACTTAAGCATGCTGGCACTCTGATCTTAGACTTCGAGCCTCCAGAACTGTTAGAAATAAGTTTCTGTTGTTTGTGAGCCACTTGGTTGATAGTACTTTGGTACAGCAGCCTGAAAGGACCAAGGCACCTAACTATACCTACTACAAACTCTCCTGTTGAGGACTTATGTAGAGAGGGGAAGCATGCCTGTAGAACTTCATGGATTCTATTTCCACTCTTGAGGGCAGCTATGGTTGTTTTTTCTTCCTCCTTAATGTTGATCAATAAAGTATCAAGAGTGAGTAAACCAGGAATCACTCCATTTTAAGATAAAGATAAAGCTATTCAATTTTTTTTTTACACATCCTCACAGAAGGGCCTTCTTCAAACTCTTTTGATTCCTTTGGGTGTGGATCACAATGGTTGTCTTTCAAAAATAATTTTTTAAGGTAAAACATTTTTCTTGCTGGTTGGTACATTGTTAGGAATTTGACATAGGAGGTTGGTATATTCTCTACCCTGATTTATAATTACTGCAAGACAGTCTACCACCGTAATGGAGATACTCATGGCCTTGAGTACATGAATAACATTCAGTGTAGGATCTTTTGGGTGTTTATCAGATATCAACATTCCTTTCTCTTTGATGCCTGCCATTCCTATAGAATTTCAGTAGTATGTTTTAATCATTAAGTACATTGATTTTTTCTCTGATCCCTGGCTGTGAATTTCTGATCCCTTGCTTATGCTAGCAAATTAATATTAGTAATGTTTACATAATAGTACTTGAAGTTATTTTAAAAACATGTTACATTTACCAGTCCTGTTAAATTGCAGTATCCTTGAGAGTAGGATCTCTGTTTTTATCTCTAATGTACCACAATATTTGTTGACTGATAAATTCCCAAGGAAATTTTTTATACTTTTTTTCATTTTAGCAAACACATATATCTGTGTCTCAGCCTGAAACACCAATTCTTGAGCTGCACATTCTCCCCTAAATCACAATTCTAACCTCTACTTTGTTTTCACTGTGATCTTTCTTCCTTTGTCTTCCCAGTAAAATTTCAAGAATAATCCAGGCTACTGTTTGCATTTCTTTGCACCCTTTAAATAATTCTTTTTTGTTAAATCTCTTCTACCCTGTTCTTTACATGGATTTCAGCTAGTCATTCAAAATTCCTTTCTTCTCAGTATCTCAATTTCTAACTTAAACTTCTCAAGGTATAACCCAGTGGTTCTTTATATTCTCAATATATTTTTATATTCCCAAAATATACCCAATGGTACTGCTCGCCTTCTCCCCTGTCTCCTATAGGACTACCTAATCTACCCATTTTCAAAAGTAAATTTTCTTTGTTGTTTTCATCACATCCACCATGGTACATTTGTCTCCTTACACTTTTTAAAAAATTGTTTTATTACAGTTGTTTCAATTTTCCCCTGTTGCTGCTTTCCCTGCCCTTCCCACCCTCTACTCCCTCAGTCAATCCCCACCCTGTTGTCCATGTCCATGGGTCATTTATACTTGTTCTTTAACTAGGCCCTTCCCCTTCTTTCCTCCCTTATCCTCCTCCCACCTCCCTTGGGTCGCTGTCAGTCTGTTCCTCATTTCCATGCCTCTGGTTCTATTTTGCTAATTTGTTTGTTTTGTTGATTAGATTCCCCTTATAGTTGAGATCATACAGTATTTGTCTTTTCATGGTCTAGTTTGTTTCATTTAGCATAATACTTTTCAATTCCATCCATGTTGTCATGAAGGGTAAGAATTCCTTTTTTCTTTCTGATGCACAGTATTCTATTGTGTAAATGTACCACAGTTTTTTGATCCATTCATTTATGATGGTCACTTAAGCTGTTTCTAGTACTTAGCTACTGTAAATAATACTGCTATGAATATTGTGGTGCATAGGTTCTTTTGGTATAGTGCTTCAGAATTCTTAGGGTATAATCCCAGCAGTGGAATCTCTGGATCAAGAGTCAATTCCACTTTTGATTTCTTGAAGAAATTCTACACTGTTTTCCACAGGGGCTGCACCAGTCCACATTCCCACAAAAAGTGTACTAAAGTTCCCTTTTCTCTGTATCCTTGCCAACATTTGTTGTTTGTTTATTTGTTAATGATAGCCATTCTGACAGGTGTGAGGTGATATCTCATTGTGGTATTAATTTGCATCTCTCTGATGGCTAGTGATGTTGAGCATTCTTTCATATGTCTATTGGTACCCTCTGTACATCTTCCTTGGAGAAGTGTCTGTTCAGGTTCTTTGACCAACTAGTAAAGGCTTAGAAACTAAGTAGGAAAGGAGCAAGGAGACACCCAGAAGCAGAGGAAAAAAGGGCCCACAGACTAACATAAATCTCTATTTCTTATCTCTTAGAACCCACCCTTTAAACTGATGGCAGAGTGGTCTCTATAAAGTGTAAATTATACTTGCCAATTTCCTGCTTAGTCAGGTCCACTGTCTCTAACTATAGACTGTGAGCACAATGAAGTTGGGACCTATTCTGTAGGTCTCTCTAGTTCATGTTTGTTTACTGACTGACTAGTATAGTTTCCATCTTATAAAAGGCACTCAATAAATATTTATTAAATGAACAAACAAATAAACTTTTAAAGCAATCCTTTACATGCTATAAGCCCAAATATGTTTGTTTCTGTTTACCAATTGATTTTCATATTGTAATGCTAGATCATTTGAAATTCCAGAAACACTGTGCTGTTTCCTGCATTTCTTTTCTCAAATTGCTCTCTCTGAACCAAGTAATTCTCGGGTCCCATCTCTATCCCATATTCTACTTTCATTTGTTTGTTCCTTAGTGTTTTGTCATCAGTAAGATCTGTAACTTTCATATCTATTTCTGCTCTCCAATGCAGTGTGGATGAGAACTAAATGGTACTCAGTAGATGATTGTTGGATTAAATAGAATTGAATAATTATCTCTTTCATTATGAAGACTTCACATACAGTACTTTATAATATTATCCCAGCAGTCTTTCTGTGTTTGCAGGTAATATTATTATTCCTATTTTTCAAAGAAATGAGTTGAGGTCCAGAGAAGTTTGAGTGCTTTCCTAGATGCAGTGTGATTTGTGTTGGAACTGGTGTAAAATTCATGTTTCTGGCATATACTTTCCAGCTCATGATGGAGACCTTTGATTACATTTTTATGCCTCTATGGAATTTACCAACCTTCTAGAGCCGACATGGCAGAAGATACCAATTTTGTTTTTGTTTTGTTATTTTGTCTTTTCCAAAACTGGTAACTGGAATAAGGTTTATTTCTCAGGAGACTATGAGGATGTATGAAGAGGAAATGTTTTCTCCCTTTGAGCTTCAGAAGTTCCTCTAGAGACATAGGAAGAGAATGAGAGTTGTTTCATTATAAGTATTTTTTAAAAATAATAAAAACACTGTATTACATTTGCAATTTTATGGCACTTCACAGTATTAAGCACAGTTTCTAAAAAACCTGAAACATACTATTTTTATTAATGGTCCATTTAAAACCACCAAACATTTTGATGTCAATTACTAAAACAAGGTTTAACGCTGTCAAAAAGCATTAGTGCTAAAAACAGTCATCCTCTCTGTGTTTTCATCTGCAAAGCATTACAGTTTATAAAACAATTTTAACTCTGAATACGTAAGACCCTATATGAAGGTTTCCATATGTTAAGAATTTTATTTGTGTGTTTGATTTTAAATTGCTTTGAAAAACAGACAGTTGAGGTTTACAGAAAGGAATCTTTCTTTTAGGAAATAAGTGTCTCAAAAGTGCAAGGCACCAGCAATAAAAACATTCTGACCACAAATCAGAAACACATTGGGGAGTGTTTGTTGAGTACACCTTCTGAAACTTGTATTTTGTTTCTATTTGTTGGAAAATTGAAAAATCTGTTGTATCTTGGCATGGCTTAGCCAAGCCCCTGGCCAGCCCCAGATTCCTGGTGCAGTACATGGTATACACAGTACACACAGCTAAGTTCCCTGCCCTGTCTTTTCATTTCATATATTTTAAACATAAAATATATCTCCTATCATTATTGAGCTATAGTTGTCCTCAACATAATATCAGCTTTCATATTCTTCTTTCCCTTAAAAAATATATCTAGGACAAAAAAGAAAAGGAGAAAATGACAATTAATCAGTGTTTCAGCTGCTAAGTGGCTTCTGGCAAAAAGCCATGAGGCTGACAACTGGAGTTTGGAGTGTTTTTGCAAGGCTAATTTAAGGCAAACTTAGATGGATTCAAGATTTTAAGTCTTAAAATGTCCTGACTGGAGCAAAGTTCAAGTAAAGTAATTCACTGCTTACCACACAAATGGGGCTAAGCCCACATTGCCTTGTGATTTGGTCTGTATAGTCAAGGACAATTTTTAAAACAGGCAGAAAGGTTGGGTTTCTGTGTTTCACTTTAAAGGTCTCTTAATAACTTAGAGGATTATACTCTTTTAACCAGTGAAGAAGGTTAGATGGCTTGAACAAGTACTTTTATAGCTGTTAATAATGCTAAGTTTAAACTCTCAGGATCACCTCTGGTGTACAACTCCTTTAACAACTTAATGGCTATGAGAACTACTCACTCCTGTCTTACAATTTTATAAAAGTTACAGAATAAATAGCAGAAATGTTAAGGAATTGCAAATACCACTGGTAATACACAGAGTAGTGAAAACCAATCTGAAGAATCATTTAATTAAACATGTAAGCTATTTGAAATAATTTTGACTGCCTTAAATATAAGAATATGTTAATACTTTCCTGGCAGGGGTGATGATACCATGACCATGAAGGTGGTTTTCCCAAGATGAGGCTTATCCATTGCACTCCAGATGTGCTGACCCCTGTGATTTCCCCAAATGTGGGAACCTCGATTACATAATTTGTGGTAGTGGGGAACTGCCTTTGTGCTCTCTCCTGAAACATAAGAATATATAGGAATATGTTAATCCAAAATAATTGCCACCAAAAGTAGGAGACATACATGTTAGTTTGCTATACATTAGCATACTATAAGCCAATAGAATCAAATTAGGACAGAGTTCAAATTCTTGCTTGTTTAGTGTGAATGAAAAAAAAGAAACCTTCCTCATATGAAATCCAAGGA
This sequence comes from Phyllostomus hastatus, assembly GCF_019186645.2. NCBI lineage: Eukaryota > Metazoa > Chordata > Mammalia > Chiroptera > Phyllostomidae > Phyllostomus > Phyllostomus hastatus. Next base: position 8,151,988 of record NW_025333543.1, read on the forward strand.
TTGTTTAATGGAAATGAAAAAGGACAAATAGGAAATAGCTGTTATTTTTAACAGGAGAACAAAAGTTTAATCACATTTTGAAGAAATGTGTTTTATCAAAGAAGTCCCATTTTTTTCTTATTCCTGTTTATTATTAGTACAGAGAACTAAAATATTTAAAGTGAAGCTACTCTATCTAATAGATACATAAAATGTAAACAATCAAAAGTTAAAGTTCAGCACAGATTGGTTAAAAAATAAATGAAATTGTCACATAAAAACACATTGTATTATTATTTTATGAATTTTCTAAGAGACTCAAAAAGAGGCACCTATGAATGGTATAGGGAATTACAAATTACCTCTTTTAAATATAATAGAATGACATTTGCAAAGTAATAAGTACATCTGATAAGTAATAGTTGAGGTTTACAATGGCTCTGAGGGAAGGCAGGGAAGGTGCTTTTGGGATTTTAAGTAACATGGGCCTTTATGACTATAAGAGACAGATAATTAAATAGTTGTTGCTTTTTTTACTTTTCAATATTATTCATAAGCTTCACGAGGATATTTTTTCCTGGCAGCAGTGGAGACAGTGGAGACAAATATGGATTTTTGCAGTACAGATGAAAAAAGAATTGTGCAGAGCCTTGTAAAATGCCAGACACCAAACAGGGGGTTATTCATTCCCTCAGCACTCTTAATTTAAACAGTCTTGATTTTTACTACTAAGTACACCTTTTATTTTCTACAAATGTTCATATGTTGTGGGCAGAAGCTTGGCAAGTTCTTTGTCTGCTTCATTTATTTTAAGGTCTATTTTCCACCTGCATTGGAATCGGGGCAGCACGACTTAAGACAGTCTAGCCAGGCTGTGGGAACATGCCCTCCCTGGGAGAGAAGTCTGATCTATGTTTTCTTCTGTGAAATAACAAAGGTGCTCATGACAGAGAATCACATCTTTTACCGTGGAACTTATTTCCTAACAAATGCAGCACCACTGTAAAAATAGGTTGTGTGCTGATCTTTATTTCATTGACTCAGCAGCTTAGAGCACCCAGATACTCTATTAAATTATCTGCTGGTTTATCCTTATGTAAAATCTGTTTGTTATGTTTAGACCCATTTGATTCATTTTCAAATTCTCTCACTTTACTCATAACAGAAGTTTTCTATAGGCCTAACCTTTTATTCTGAGGATTTCTAACCCTAGGAGCTAGAATGGATTGTCCTGGGGGCTTCGTCAGAGAATGTTCAGTTGGTGCAAGCCCCCGTGAGCTGCAATGACACACACATTGCCCATCGTAGAAGAGGATTAATGTGGGCTTTCCTCTGATATTTTATACATATTCTACAGTATGTATCTTCCCAACTTCCCTCCCTCCCCCCCCCCTTTTCCTTCCTTCCTTCCTGTAGTTAGGAAGTATTGCATTCCTACCAGGAAACACCAAGTATTTAATTAAATAATGCCTCACCTTAGTGGTCTTAAAGTAGGCATATGTTTCTAGCAAGAAGTACAAACAATTAGGTTAATTCTAAAGCAGAAATTAACCTCCCACTCCTCTTTTCATTTAGGGAGGAACTGAAGTCAGAACAACTCCAAGGCTATGGTGTTAGTGTCACCTCTGATGCAATAGGAATGAATATATTTTAAGATTGGACCCTCTTTTCATGTAATAATCTTAAACTTGGATTATCTTAATCAAAACCTTAAATTTTGATTTCAGTCAAAAATGGGAAAGATAAATCTCCACTTTATAATTTCTACTGAATTAATAGTGTTCCATTTCTTTGGTACACCTTATTATTTTATTATGGACTGCCATTTTTTTCTGTATTCCTTAAAAATATATAGACATTGGCTTTGAGAATGTGTATACTTATCATTGATTTTTCAGGATACGCAGTTGATGTTAATGTGGTAACATTAATGTACATTTCCCCTAAAGTTATAGCAACCCTTCTGTGTTTTGAGTAATTCTGTGTTAAAATTACTCTTCTATGTATTTTTTTCACTGCATTCAATTGTGGACCAAGTTGTTCTGTGGTTACAGGGGCAGTTATTATAACAACAATCATCATGGAAGAGAAATGTAGTGATATTCTGCCCAGATAGTTTTTCCTATCCTCAAAGAGAGTTCTGAATCATAAACTATTAACGTGCTTTCTCAGAAATGATGATGGACTCGGACATCCAGAAGATTTTGTTAATATTTGTCAACTCAACATTAGAAGCAAGGATGTGAAATCATACAAAAAAATTCTTATCTGTTGAAGGTTTTTTGAATTCTTCTTACAATAGTACCTAGCACTTTTTTTCACAATAAGAAATGAGAGGGATAAAGTTTATGAAGAGCTTCTTGGAAGCTCATTTTCCTCATCTGAAATTGTCAATGTTTTAGGTTATACAAACATGCACCTAATGTCTTTACACATGCTGTCAAATTTTGTGTGGCATTTCTTTTATTTTCAGGATTCTTTTGACCCTGTTTGCAGTTTTCTTGCCCACAGTAAGTCTGATTACACAGAAATCAAATGATGCTCAGATTTGTAGACTACAACATAGCTACCCATCTCTAAAAACAATCCATACAATTAAAAACAGAAATGAAGCCTAATGCTGCTGTGAAGCTAAAAAGTCTATTTAGAATCCCTAGGTGGCATGAAAAGCATTTAGATTCATTTCATTCACATGTCAGATAAAGACTTTCATTTAGCAGTGAGATGAATGCTGAATAATGGATCTTTTGAATAATGTAATTAATAATTCATTAAGGAAGACTTAAAAAAATCTGACAGAATGCAATGTATGTGTATTCTCTACATTGTACTCCTAAAATGCATCATAGCATTGATGATTTTTACAAATTATCTGAGAAACAATTAGAAAATACTGGCACTTTATTTACAAAATAATATTAAAATCCAATGAGGGAAAAATATATTTGTTAGAGATTATGATAAATCAAGATTAAAGATTATTTTTATTTTTTTAAATGTTCTCATAATATAACAAAGGACTTAATCATACTCTTTCCTGAAAAGATCTTCCTGTGTTCACCATGTGAACTTTTTATGCTTTTTACTATATTGAAGATATTTCCTTTGTTCTTGGGTAGCTGATCAAATGAGAAATGGCAAACTTTCTTTTTTGTTCTTTGCCTTATATGAATTGAAAGGACACAACCCCTAATGTGGCAACAGCGGATCAGAGATTTGCCTGTGACAAAAACAAATGTTGCCCTATCTTTATATTGCTGTTATCTACACAAGAGGATAAAGGTGAAGAATTTCACTGTTTTCTCATTGATCAGTGCCCACTAGTACTCACATTGTCTTTATATTCCCATAGCCTAGCTTGTATCATGCTGCTTGCATCCAGAAACATTAACTGTTGGAATGGAGTCAGATGTCTGCGGATATTGGAGTTCAGTGACTTGAGGACCTAGGAGAATCTTCTACAGAGGCAATGATAGAAGTTTTAGCATTTTTCTTCAGTAATATGGACATTTTATTGAAGCAGCATAGATATACTCTCACAGCATTTGCTATCATCTATTTTTATACTGGGAAAGCAATGGAATATTCAGTAAATTGCTCTTGCATGTTTTGCCTTGGCATGTTACAAGCCACACCTATTTGTGGTGTACAATTTGTTGTTTTTTCATCAGTTATTCCCCCAACCATATGAAGGTAAAGAGTCAAGAAATTGATAGAGTAGAATTAATTCATTTGTTTTTATTGTCAAACAAATTGAGTTATATTGGAATAATTACAGATCAAATTGAATTAACATATAACTTAATTTTTTTAACTTGTTGAGACTAGATTGAGAATAAATAATCAACTTGAAAAAGTTGGTTTTAAAACTTAAGCAACTGCATAGAACTGAATCAAACTCAGCTTGATTTCCCATTCTCTTGAGACTTCTGATAGAGGGGAGCTAAGCTCTTTAATGAATAGTTACACAAAGGTAAATGATATAATAACCCAGCCTGAAAATTTAAAAATGGAACTCTTAAATCTTATTTCTCAGATGGGATTATTTATTTTGATGGTGCATCAGAGCTTTTAGTGCCGATTGCATTCTTAAGGCTTTCATTTTTATTTTGAAGAACATTTCTTCCTTTAAAGATTTCCTCTAGCTAATTGGAAACAGTGTGAACTAATGGAATGAAGCAATGATAAATGATTGCAAATGTTGAGATATAAGAGATATAATCCTTACTCTGTCAATGAGTACTGCTTTGTATTTCAGCCACATTACATTTTTCTTCTGTCTCTATTTTTTTTTTAAGTACACTTTGGAATTTCTACTTCCATAGTGGGAGTGTGTTAGTAAACACAAGAAGGGAGAATGAAAAAAATCGTCGCCCTCCCTGACATTACTATAACAATATTATTAAAGGAGAAATAGACATTCATTTCCTTGAACTCTGTATAGGTTATAAAAACCCAAAATTTAATAAACACACTTGTTCTCATCCATTGACTGCTACAATCTAATGCAGCCTGACCCTAGGACATCTTGTTGGAGAAATATAAGAATGACCAGAATTGAGCTGGATTGATGCAATAAATTTTCCAGGAGGAAAGGACTATTTTAGCTAGGTTTAAAAAAATTAAAATTAATCCTAGTGTTTGGAAGCTTAAAAGACCACACATGAATGTGATGGCCAAGAGTTGTTCTCTTGTATAATTCCTTCCTCTTGAGTGCAGGTGGAACCTGTGCCTTGTTACTGAACAGTAGAATATGGCAAAGGTTACAAGATATCACTCTTGTGACTGTGTTTTGTTTTACAATACTTTTCTATGTGACTCCTTTTGCATTCTCCTTCTGGCTGAGAAGAACCAAAAGACCTTATTGTGAACTGCCTATGGACAGGGTCACATGGCAGGAAGTCTCTAGGCTTTGTAAAACTCAGTAATATACAATAAATACAATGACATAGATTCTTTCAATAACCTTGAATGAGTTTGGGAACAGACTTTTCTCTAGCTGAAACTCTAGGTAAGGATACAGCTAAACCATGCCAGTACTCATAACCCATGGAAATTGATAATTAAAGCATGCTATTTTAAGCCACTAAGTTTGTGGTAATGTTTCTGAGAAAAATAAAATTAATACAATTGAATGTGTCCTGATGCTAAAATGCTACAGTGAAATAATTGTACCTTGAACCCTAAAATGTGTATGTTTATTTACAAATTATATACACCGCTACTATAAAACTATGGGTTAATTACTCCTTAAATTTAGTTTCTTATTTTACTAAATGAAAAAAAAATACACGGAAGTTCTTATTTTGTTGATTAGGTTCCACTTATAGGTGAGATCATATGGTGTTTGTCTTTCACTACTTGGCTTATTTCACTTAGCATAAAGCTCTCTAGTACCATTCATGCTGTTGGGAGGGTAGGAGTTGCTTCTTTCTTTCTGATGTGTAGTATTCCATTCTGTAAATGTACATAGTTTTTTTTATCCACTCATTTACTGTTGAGCACTTAGGTTGTTACCAGCACTTAACTATTGTAAATTGTGCTGCTAGAAACATTGGAGTGCATAGGTTCTTTTGAATTGGTGTTTTAGGATATTTAAGATAAAATCCCAGGAGTGCAATTGCCAAGTCAAAAGGCAGTTCCATTTTTACTTTTTTTTTATTAAAGACTTTATTTATTCATTTTTAGAGAGGGAAGGGAGGGAGAAAGAGAGAGAGAAACATCAATGTGCAGTTGCTGGGGGTTATGGCCTGTAACCCAGGCATGTACCCTGACTGGGAATCGAACCTGCGACACTTTGGTTCACAGCCCGCGCTCAATCCACTGAGCTATGCCAGCCGGGGCTACATTTTTACTTTTTCGAGGAAATTCCATACCATTTTCCACAGTGGCTGCACCAGTCTGCACTCTCAAAACATTGTACTAGGGTTCTCTTTTCTCCACAACCTACCCAGCACTTCTTGTTTGTAGATTTGTTTATGGTGGCCATTCTGATTAGTGTGAAGTGGTATCTCACTGTGGTTGTCAATCTCATTTTCACCCAGGGCCACATCAGTCTCGCAGTTCCCTTCAAAGGGCCAAAATAATTTTGGGACTGTATAAATGTAACTACTCCATAACTGTTAGGGAGTTGAAATTACATTTGGCTCTTTGAAGGCAATCACGAGACTGATTTGGCCCCCTTGTGAAAATGAATTTGACACCCCTGTGTTTAGCATATCTTGCAATGCTGGTTTCATGGAGGTGTATTCTCTTAGCCTTCTTTTATCTGGGAGTCCATGTTTTGCCTTGCATTTTAAGAGTCTTTGCCTTGCCATCAGAGTCTTGCTGGGTGTAGTTTTCTTGGTTTCAGGCCTTTGCTTTTCATTACTTGGAATATTTCTTGCCATTCCCTTCTGATTTATAGTGCTTCTGTTGATAAATAAGCTGCTCATCTTATCAGAGCTCCCTGGTATGCTACTTTCTGTTTTTCCCTTGCTACTTTTAAGATTCTCTCTTTATCTTTAAAACTTGGCATTTAATTATGATGTGTCTTGAAGTGGGCTTCTTTGGGTTCATCTTGATAGGAAATCTCTTTATTTCCTGAACTTGAATGACTTTTCTGATCTCCAGGTTAGGGAAGTTTTCTGTCATTATTTTTTCAAACATCATTTCTATGCTTTACTCCTTTTCTTCTCCTTCTGGTGTGTGTGTGTGTGTGTGTGTGTGTGTGTGTGTGTGTGTGTGTGTGTTGAATTTTGTAAGTTCTTTATAAAATTTGGATATTAACTCCTCATCATATGTATTGGCAAGTATGTTCTCCCATGCTATGGGTTGTGTTTTTATGTTGCTGATGTTTCCCTTTGCTGTGCAAAACCTTTTTAGTTTGATATAGTCCCACTTATTTGTTTTCTTTTGTTTTCCTTGCCTGGGTAGATATATCCCATAGAATATTGCTGCAAGCGATATCTGTGATTTTGCTGCCTGTTTTCTTCTATGATTTTTATGGTTTGGGGTCTAAATTTTAAGTCTTTATTCCATTTTAAATTTATTCTTTTTTAATGTTAATTTATTTTAATTTTCTTAAACTTTTTTTATTCTTGTTCAAGTAAAGTTGTCTCCATTTTCCCTCCACCACTCCCTGCCCCCCAGCCATCTCTACTTCCCACCTTTGATCTTACCCCTATTTGGTTTTATTCATGTGTCCTTTATAGGTAGGTGTTCCTGAAAAAAACCCTTTCCCTGCATTATCCCCTCCCACGTCACCTCTGGTTACTGTCAGTTTGTTCTTAATTTCAATATCTCTGATTACATTTTGCTTGCTTGTTTTGTTGATTAGGTTCTACTTATAGGTGAGATCATATGGTATTTGTCTTTCACTGTTTGGCTTTATTTCACTTAGTGTAATTATCCTTCTGGTATTCTTATGATTCAAATCTTGTTCCATTTCACATTGTCCTATAGTTCCCTTAAGTTATCTTCATAGTTTTGGAGTAATTTTTCATGTTGCTGCTGTACCTAGGTATTTCTTTCAACCTTGTCCCCCAGCTCACTAATTCGACCCTCTGCCTCATCCAGCCTGATTGTAATTCCTTCTACTGTACTTTTATTTCAGAAACTGTATTTTTCATTTCTTCCTGATTCTTGTTTATAGTTTCTATTTCTTTTTTCATATTGTTATGATTCCCACTCAGCTTCTTATAGCTGTCAGTGAGTTCCTTGAGCATGCTTATAACCATTCTTTTGAATTTTATATCTGACACTTTGCTTTCCTCCATTTTATTTAGCTATTTTACCAGGGAATCTTCCATTCCTTTTGATTGTGGGTTCTTTCTTTGTCTCCTTATTTTAGGTGACTCTTTTTATTTGATTGTGTGATTCCCAATGCTCTGCTTTGCCAGTTGACTTCATAGGTTGACTTTCTGTGGCAGGGATTCTATGGGACTCAATAGTGAGATCTCTCTGGTCTCCATGTCTGTAGGCTCTAGGGCTGCCCTTTTTTCTTTTTGTGTGAACTCTCCTGTTAAACTTGGGCTGTGCATGTTGGTAGCTGCTTTGTTGGTGGGTTCTCCCCTCTATCAGGTCTACTGGTATTCACAGCTCCCAACTTATCTTGTATATTGTTGTACTGGTGTTGGTTAACAAAGCAGTATTACCATATAACTAAACCTATGCCAGCGCAAAGAACCCTCTACCACTTCAGTAGCCTCAATCACAATTGAACTAAAATTAATAAAGTTGAAGAGAGAATTGTGACTATTATATGATATGACAAAGGGAATATCAGATGGCTAAAAGAAGGGAAAATGTTGTTGTGTGGTGAAAGGGAAGAGAATTGATAAAATTTGGGATAGAACCGAGGTGAAGAAAGGGAGAAAGGAAAATCTACAATGTGAGTAAACCACGAAATGGTGATGGGAATGATGTGGTATGAAGAGGGAAGAGTGTACTATGAGGTTTGAAGTAAAACTGAAAAGGTACTGGACCAACGGGAACAAATTTTCAGGAAGACCACAGCAGGGTCAAAAGCAATGATATCGGAATAAAGTTTAATAAAGGTGGAATGGGAATAAGAATATTGTAGAAAAGCAAACAGTGAATATGAGATGTCTATAGTAAAGAAAAATGATTTTGAGAGGATGGGGGAAGCAAACTTATAACAGTAAGAATTAAAGCCCAGGTTGAGGGGGGAGATAAAAGGAAGAGAAAAAACAATGAAATAAAATTTCTCACTCAACTGATCAGGGGTAGGGCAAAGGCAAAATGGAGAAAGTCAGAGGGAGAGTGTTCTATGAGATTTAAAATACAAACAGTGTACAAATAGGAGTTCCTCTGGAGAAGAAGAGTGATATTTCACTAAACTGGCCAGTGTTTATAAAAGATGAAAGAGAAAGAAGACTCTTATTAGAAGGGAAAAAGAATGTGAGCTGAGTTAAGAAAGAAGAGTGCTTATGTGATGATAGGTAGAGGAGGAATAAGAGCAAACAGAATATACCCAGAGACATTGAAATTAAGAACAATATAACAATAGCTGGGGTGGATGATGTGGGGAAGGGTTTTCAGGAACTACTAGAGAGGACACATGGACCAAACCAAGGGGGAGGGTGGAAGCAAGGGAGGGAGGTGTGTTTGGCTGGGGTAGGGGGATGGGGGGGAGTTCAGACAACTGTAATTGAACAACAATAAAATTTTTTTTTAAAGTGTAAGGGAAAGAAACTTGGAGTTGTGTATGAGAAAATAAAATTAACCACAACAGTAGTAAGGCTCAGGAAGATAGTGAAATGGATTAAGACCAGGGAAGGGTGCTATGTGGGATTTGGAATAACAATAGTATGATAAGAAATATATAATCTGAATTAAAAGAATAAAAAGTAAAAGACCAAGAGTGGTGTTTTATTTGGAATATGAGTGAAATTAAAGAAGAAAAATGAAAATGAAGCATGAAAAGGGGAATAAAAATGAATCAATAAAAACAAACAAAATAAACTAAATAAAAAGAAAGAAAAAAATTTAAATCAATGTTCTGAAAGATAGCAAAGTAAAATTTGTCTCAGTTACTGGTGTTCACCTTTTGACTTCTTTCTTGATCTGTCTGGTTTTCTCACAACTGCATGTCTTACTGTATTATTTCTGAAAAAAAAAAGCCTCTTGCTGACTTTAAAGCTGCCAATCTAACTGAATCCTGCAGACAGAGGGGGACTGGGCTCTGTTTTTTTCCTTTCCTGTCATTCTGCAAGGAAGGGAGCTCAGTCTGGGCTAGAATAATCACAGGTACCCAGTTTTAGTCCCACATCCTCAGAGCACTGTGCAGCCAGCAGTCCACTCTGCATATTTTCACCAGGCCAGTGCTGATAATCCACATCATTTTGCACTCCTCTGATCAGTTTGTGTGGTGATTGAGTGGTAGCAAATCACTTTCCACTTCCTTCTTCTTTGTTGGCCTGGGCACTGCGTGTGCTTAAGGTCCCTACAGTGAGGGATTGCAGGTGTTGGGGGGGGGCTCAATTCACCTATTGAAAAAAAGCCTCTCTAGGCACTGCTCCCAATCCAAGCCCCTGCTGCCCCCGTTTGATCAATCCATGAGGTGCCCTGAGTGGTAGCAAATTGAGTACACACTTCTTCCTCTTCTCTGACTTGGCTTCTGCATGTGTGAGGTCCCTGCACACTCAAGGTCCCTGCACAGGTAAAAAGTTGCACTTTTGAGAAAAGTCCCCTTGCACATGCTAACAAGTGCCTGGCTTTCCACACATTCCAACTCTCTGACCAGTCCAGAGTCTATATGGGTCACGGCCAGTCATAGCCCCTCTCTTCTCCCAGCTCCAGATGGTACCCAGCTCCCCAGTTTCTCTGGTACTGTCCAAGCCAGTGACTTCCACCCCAGCTGCTGTGTACCAACAGCAGTGTGTCCCTTATTGCCATCCTCCTCCCACCCAGATACTTTATGTGTTCATATCTCTCCTGGCATGGGTCTGTGATTTTTCCAATCTGGGAGGAGAGGGAGTCATGAGGCTGCTATCACTGACCCGACCCAGCTCTCCTGTGATGCTCATGCAGCAACCATGGTCTCAGGCACAAGGCCCGGGGACTTTCTTGTTGGCCTACAAAAATTTCCTTATTACCAATTTTTAAGTACTCTCTACGCACTTTGGCTTTCAAATTTCATATCAGCTGGGATTCTGTTGGCTGTTCACACTGTTCTTTGGAAGACTGTCTAGGTGTCCTATTTGGGTTCACAAACAAGTGGGCTCAGCTCATACCTACATCACTGCTATCTTCATCTCTAGACTTTCAATTTATTGCTGTCTCTCTTCTTTTGGTACTTCTATGATGTGAGTGTTTTTATACGTATGTTGTCCCAGAGGTTTCTTAAACTATCTTCATTTTTATCTTATTTTATCTTTTTGCTGTTCTACATGGATATTTTCTGCTACCTTGTCTTTCAAATTGCTGATTCAGTCCTCTGCTTCATCAAATATGTTGTTAATTCCTTCTGGTAGTCTTCATTTATATTATTATTTTGTGTTCTTCGATTCTGATTGGTGCTGGTTTTATGGTTTTTATCTGTGTTTGCTTTCGTTGAGTTTATCTATTTTTACTCTAAGTTCATTGAGCATCCTTATAACCAGTATTTTGAGCTCTGTATCTGTTAAATTGTTTGTATCCATTTCATTTACTTTTTTTTTTCTGGAGTTTTGTCCTGTTCTTTCATTTGGCACATGTTTCTTTGTCTTCCCATTTTGGCTGGCTTCCTATATTTGTTTCTATGTGTTAGGTAGATCTGCTACATATCACAGTCTTGATAGAGTGGCCTTATGTAGAAGGTGTCCTATAAGGTCCAGTGTCATGATCTCCCTGTTCACCTGGGCTCAGTGCCCCAAGGGTATTCTTTGTACAGGTGGTGTGTGCCTTTTTATTCTTGTTGAGTCTTGATTGATGTTGGCACATCATTGAGTAGGAATGACCCTCAGGTCTACTGGCTGTGAGGATTGCCTGTGACTACAGTGGATGAACTGATGTGTAGGGACTGACCTCTATGGAGTATGATTCACTTTAGAGGGACTCTGATACCTGCTGAATTAATCCTTTGGGTGTGTCATTTGTGGGGATAATTGTGTGGCGCTGGTGTAGTCTGAAGCTGGCCATTGAGTGTGTTGGTTCTGGAGCCTCTTGGGAGGGCCTCTGGTACAGGCCTGGTTAGCTTCTGCCTGTCCTCAGCCTGTGGAATGTAATAGAACATTCAAAGTGATTTGCAGTTGATAGCTGCCTGTGCTGCATTTGTAGGTGTCTAGAAGAGCCTATGCTGAAAACTGAGGCTGGCTGCTACTAGTTCCAGGCTTGAGGATAATTAGCAGAAGGTATAGGGCATGTTGAAGCCCTCTACTGCTCATTTGGGGTTTATGAAACTTGGAGAGATTTTAGGAAATTCTGCAGGATGTTCTGAGGCCAACCATTTGTGCAGAAAAGCTCCTGAAAGAGATTTGGGTCAGGTATGTGATTTGTGTGGGCATTGTCTCAGAGAATCACCATGGCCAAGTTAATGGAGACTCAGATTTGGCACTAGCCTGTTCCTACCAGCTATGTGAGGGGAACACTCAACAAAGGAATAATGGTGCCTGCTAACACTTTGGTCCAAGAGTTGTCTCTCTTTAAAGCCAGATATTTCAGTTTCATCTTCTGATACTTTGTGGGCTTCGATCCCTTTAATGAGGCTTAGGATGGGTGTTTGTGAGAGAGTATGTGCTCATTTCCTTTATGAGGATACCTGGGTCTAGAGCAGCTTTTTGTCCCACTCAGATGTAATTCCCACTGATTTTCAGTCAGTTATTGTGGTGACTTCTCTTCCTGAAACTGTTACTTCTAGCTGGGGAGTGCAGTGTGGCGCTTAGACCCTTCACTCACAGTAGGGACCTCTGAAAATGACATACTCTTCTGACTCTTAACTGCCACATGTAGGTGTGGGGATAGCCTGTTTTGCATCTCTTCCCCTCCAACCATTCTCAGTGTGTCTTCTTCTTTATATCCTTAGTTATATGATTCCTCTTTAGCTTGTGTTTAGGTGGTTCTCAAGGGTGGTCATTCTTTAATTTAGTTTAAGTTTGATGTAGTTGTGGGAGGAGGCAAGCACAGTATTACCTAAAGGAAACCCAAAACACCTATTTTTAAAAAGAGTACTGTTGAGAATATGAAACAATTGAGATTCTCATGTATTGGTTGTTCAAATGTAAAATTGTCCAGCCACCATGGAAAGCAGTTTGACCCTTTCTCATAAAGGTAAACATTTACATACAATCTGACAAGTCTATTTCTAGATATTTACCTAAAAATGATAACTTGTATTCAAACAACATTTTAAGTGAAAGTTTATGGTGATTTTATTCATAACTGCCCCACATTTTAAAAGTCAAAATGTACTTCACCTTGATAAACTCTGGGGTATTCATACAATGAAATATCATAAAAAAGAAAGAAAAAATCTACTGGACATGGAGTTGGATGGATAAATGTCAATGTATTATGCTTAGCTAATAATGCTTAGTTAAATGTTCAAAAAACATTTTTTCTTTTTTTTAAGAGAGAGAGAAACATTAATGTGTTGTTGCCTCTCATGTGGCCTGCAACCCAGGCATGTGCCCTGACTGAAAATCAAACCTGCGATGCTTTGGTTCGCAGCCCATGCTCAATCCACTGAGGTCTTTCAAAGCCAAATTTGAAAGACAAATTCATAGCATGTGATGGTTCATGGCATTTTGAGAAGGCAAAACTATAAGCTCCAAAAACATACAAGGTTTTGGGAGTGGAAAGGGATTGACCACAAATAGACATGAGGAAATTTGGAGGAGTGATGAACTGTTTTTGTTTTTATTTTGGTAGTGGTTACATGATTATATTAATTTGTCAGGATGTCTAGATTCATGGAACTATACACAAAAAGGGTAAAGTTTACATTTCTTAAATTATACCTCAATAAACTTGGTTTTAAAATAATAAAAAGCTTTCTGAATATAATGTTCAGAGTTTAGCTGTTAAATTTAAGTTTGAATAGTCTATCAGGAGAGAATAATATCTCATGTATCCTAGAATTAATTTAATTTTATTTTTATCATAATATAGTTAATTTTATAGACCAAGTATGTGGCCTTAGGAGGAATTTACATACAGCATGGAGGGAATATAAGGGTACTTACTTATATATACTACTATTTCTGAAGACAAAAGAACATAGGGTTAAGCAATACTAAAAGCTATACCATGTACCAATTATCTCCCTCATGTAAAGTGTTTCATACATAATCTCTATTATTTTACAATAGTTCTATAAGATGGATACTATTATTATCATCTCTAGTTTACTGTTCTGAGAACAATTTCAGAGTATTTAAGTATTTTGCCTAGAACATAGGTAAGCCTGGATTCAAACACAGATATTTTTGATTCAACAGTTTATATTCTTTCTCTGGCATCATCCTGTCTCCTAGAACATTTCTGCTAATATCCTCACAAAGAGAGACTAGTCTAAGTTTAAATTATTTTATATTTTAGCTATAGTTATTAAATACTGAATTTTCCTTCTCAAACACTGAGGTTATTCCATAAAATATTGAATACCTATTCAGACATTCAAAGAAAACATAATTTGATTCTAGATTAATTCCCCAAATACTCCCTCTATGCACCTGTGCTCAGAATGACACATTTCTTTTTTTGGTGGGGCCTTTGCCAGCACTCTCTGATTCCTCCTTAGGGTTTTCAGAAAGTAGAAAAATATTTAACTATTATGCAAAACTGAATAAATATATAAATGTTAAGATATACTTCTTACATATTCAGATATACTTCTTACATACTCTATGTCCTGTAAAAACTCTATGTCCTCTACATAACTATAAATTATTTAAAGACAAGAGCTAACTCTTATAATTTCTGATATATGTCAAAACATCAACTCCCAAATCCTATTCCCAGATGTTCAAAAAACATTTTTTCTTTTTTTTTTAAGAGAGAGAGAAACATTAATGTGGTTGCCTCTCACTTGGCCTGCAACCCAGGCATGTGCCCTGACTGGGAATCAAACCAGCTCATGCTCAATCCACTGAGCTATGCCAGCCAGGGCTCAAAAAACATTTTTGAAAGAATAAAGGGAGGAATGAATGAAAATGACAATAGGGAATGGAGATAAAAGCTGTGGAGTACATAGAGACCTGTGTCCAAGTCTTGGCTATCCCATCTACTGTTCTGTTGACTTTGGGTTAATTATTTAACCATGCTAAGACTCACTTTTCTCTATTATAAAATGAAAAAAATAAAAGCACCTGCTAATTTTTAGTTTTGAGGATCGAATGAGAAAAGTATGTAATGTGCAGTTTACAATTGCAAACAGTAAGTATTCAAGTTCAATGTTAATGATATCAATAAGTCTGTTCTATATTGTTTCATTAATAATAAAAATTATAAATTAATAATAATGATTATGTGCCTCCCCAATTTTAATTTATTCTTTTATTTCTTTTAATTCCTGACAGTTATGCATAATTTAAAGAATATGATTCTATGAGTAGAATGATTTAATCTACTTTTCAAGTTATTTCCTTGAATTGAAAGGGAAGATAGTTGTTAGGGACATGATAAGTTGGGGTGGCAGCTCTGAGTTTTTTATAATATACATCTATCTCCATATCCACCTCTGCTATCATCACTTTTATGTAGTGGGAATCATTTGAAAAATGAATTATTTTTCTAAAAAAATTGTATTAAAAACCTTATTAGGTAAGTCACAGGAAAATTATTTCAGTCATTCCTAAGCTTAATGATTTGTGTCTGCAAATTTGGTTCAAACATAAACTGAATCAACTTCTGGATTTATGCTTATTAAATTGGTGTTAGAAAAGTGGGACTATCAGAAACCTATTTTTAAGAGAGTCTGAAGAGCTTCTGAAGGACGAAACTTTTCCTGATGTAAGGGGCAATCAACCAGAAAGATTTTGCCAGATACAATGCCTTTCTGTGCAAAAGGAGAGGCTGTCTCTGAGTGAGTGTTATAAATCTGTAGTTTTGCCTCCTTGTTTAATCATTAAGTCTGAGTCCTTCTGAGGAAACAACAATGGTGGCAGAGTGACTGTAAATAACAGTGGAAAGAATTATTTCATGCAGAGTGAAAATACCATTGAGCTTCATTGTATGGAAGACTTGAGATAATTCAGTTTCATTCTATGTCATCAAAAGTTTTAGCAAATCAGTAGCAGTTAGGCTATTAGATTAAAGTGGTAGGTGGTGGCTGATGGGGACAGGTGAGTGAAAGGGGCAAGGTGCTGAATATGTCACATTCTGAATTGGAGGGAATGCTCTGGCATACCTAGGAGAGGTTCTCTTGCAACTGGATCCTTAAAGCAGGGGGCATTTCCTCAAGGGACTGAGAGAGAAAACATAAATAAAACACAGGCCTACACGTTACAATAACAGTTTTATTTAAGAGGCATTTTGCTACCAGTGAACTGTTATCGTATGCAAAAATGACACAACTTGTTAGTCTTTGGGTTAAGATTTCTTCTGAGGTGCCATAATTTTGATCTCCCTTTTCATCAATGACATTTCCTCCTGTCAGAGTTATTTCTATTTCCATGGAACAAATAATAAGTTAGCCCACTCAGGTTGTGACATCAGCCATTTAGCACTTCAACCAACCATGCTAACTGGTCAGAGCCAGGGCAACAACCAAGTGAATAAAATAAAGACAATTTTAAAAATTGTGGTAAGAAATTGTTGTGATCCTATATAGTTGGGTCTTCATTCAGTTTGTAACAGAAAAGGCAAGGAGATGAAAATATTAGTGAAAAAAGACAAGAGCAACTAAATTAGTACAGAAGAAAGCAATGGTACATTTAGATTATTATACTTTACTTTGCATTGGTATCAGTTTCTGAATATTTTATTAGTATTCATTTACATATCCACTGAGGATTGGTGAGCAGAAATTACCCTTTGTTCTCAGGCATAGAATTCAGCAAGGTTACAAGTTGTATCTAGACTTTGGCCCTTTCAATTAGCAAGAGCTTGGTGAAGATATATTGAATAATATGTAATGCTCATTTTTGTTTAAATAAAACCACAGAATTTTCCTACAGATTCACCTGTACTTGCATCAGAATTTTCCTACTGTGAAGATAATTTTTGGTGAGAATATTTTAAAAGTTATGAAATGTAATTTTTGTTATCTGTATTTTAATACCTGTTCCTGAGGTAAATTATTATTAGATAACTAAATGTGTATAAAATGCAAAGTGTTTGATCTGCTGCTATAAACCATCTATGCCTTCTACATAGTTATTTGGATAGAAAGAAACAAAAAGCAAATTTCAAATTTTATACACAGATACTAAATAAAATCGAGTTAAAGAATGGAAAAGTGACTGGAAAAGGAAACTATTCCCCCAAATAATTTTCTAAATCACTAAAGTATATTTTTCAGGCCATTTTCTTATCTCTTTCTACCCTTGCTCCCTAGTCTCCTCAAGACCCTCTGCTAAGCAATTTTAGGTGTATTATATAAACATAGTCTCATGAACAAGAGCAATAATTCTCCTCGATGTGGGGCCCTGCTGCTCATGACAATTAGCTCCAGGTAGCCTTTCACTTACCAGTCACTGTTGGCTCCAAAATAAGTTTTGGGAAAGTGAGTCAGAGCTTGGGATCCCAATGATAAGTAAAATGAAAGGATGTGTATGTTTTCACAGCTTGTATTTTTAAGGCAGTCAAGAGTCATGGGGCTGACCCACCCCTGAGCACTTCATCCTTGCATTCTTCCATTAACAACCATCCCTGTTTGAGTTCAGGCTGCTGACCTTTTCTCTAGAGTCATATTTGAAGATTTGCCTTATAGTCAGGCTAATAGCAATTCCTCCAAAATAAACTACAACCTGTATTTTCTTTCTATTCTGTTTTAATGTTTTGGCTGGTTTATTAAAGTTTTGACATCTGGAAGCAGGGAGCATACCTTAAATTCATATTGGAAGCACCTATTAAATGAACACAATAGGGACATTATAGTTTTTTTAGAGAAGATGTGAGTTGGAAATATTTCCTTCTGAATGAAAAGTGTTTTGGTCATTGATGTACTTAGCTGAACACTGGTAATCAAAGATAATAAAGACTTCAGACTGTCACCAGAATTGTTTTGAAAAATAAAGCCATATAGTGTTAGGCAAGGATAGCTAGAATTTACACAAGAAATTTTGATTGAATTTCTACTCAGTGCACTGAACCATTACTATAAGCAGTGTGCTAGACTCTGGGCTGTGATAGGCTCTTTTTGCCTTTCAGAAGTTTTTATTTTTGTTAATAGAAAATATAATGGCATAGAGAACTACAATACAGGACATTTCCCACAACAAATGAGCTAGACATGTAACAAAGAACTCAGAGAAGAAAGAAGCTGTTTTGGCTTGGGTGATAGGGGAAGTTTCACAGAGGGGTGGCGTAGAATGGAATTTAGATTTTAGTGAGTGGAGATATTCATTTTAAGACAACTAGTAAATAGATGTATTTTGTATGCTCACTATGTTAAAATATATATACTACTAGATTCTGTGCATGAACACATTAAATATTGATGTTTAGAAACACTGCTCTGAAAACAAAATTGGAGAGGAATACCTAAATGTGCTTCGTGGAATCGGTGGAAGTTTCAAAGTACAATGGTGTTGATGCTATCTTGAAAGGTTTGTAGTCTTCAGCAGATAGGTAAAAATGCAAAGTCATTATAAGCCACTATGATATCAAATATAATAGACAAGTTCATGAACTGAGCATATGCCCAGAAGAAACTTTGATATAAATTAATCAATTCATGGAAGAAAACAGGTTAAAAACATCTCTTCCTTTCATAGAGTTTCTTTGAAGGAGATTTCAATAAGTGCCCACCTACCTATTCCCCTATTTCTCTGGAATGGATGCTCTTTGCTGGAATATTCACACTGTATTACAAATCAAAAGTTGAATATCCTTTTCAGTTTTAGATTGCTTACTTGCGCTAGTAAGTAGTAAGTGCAACAAATCAAACATCACATCCAAAGGGGGAAAAATTATTCTGGTTTGAAATACAGTCTGGGCTTTTCTGTGGCAGATTGGATGGCTAGAAACCACATCCTTCTAGTGGCCACTGTTCACATGAGTCCATATACTAGATCTTCTGCTCTGATAGCAGTTGAAGAGTGACTACACAGAAGGAAAAAGTCAGTTTGTATTATTATTCAACTGGATACAATATGTGAGTCCACAAATGCATTAGAAATTCTAAGCATATTTTCAAAGGTCAAAGCAACCATAACTAGTTGAATTTAAATTTAAGGAGCATTGGGAATGTATTTTGTACTAACCAACAACCCAGAAAGCCTATGTGCTTTTAGTAGTACAAGGGTACTTGTCCTTGTTATTGTGTCAGGTGATACAAACAACATTTTGCTATTGATCCTCAGAGTATTTTATTGAAAGCTTATACTCTACTAAGGAAAGCAAGGTTGATGCTGGGGTATATTTCTGGCAGACCTCTGAGAAGGTAATGCCATTTAGAAATAATGTGGTTTTTATTAAATAAATCTAATAATATTAAGGTGCTATTTCAATGTTAAGAACAGACAAAGCCAATCTTAGGTACTTAGACATGGGTGCAGAAGGTTGGGGTCAGGGCGGGGAGGAAGTTGAAAACTGGTTAAGGCTGACACTGAAGACAGGAAAAAAAAAGAAAAATGAAATTCCCCCTTATTTATGTATTGGAGAATGGTTTATTTTGTTTAAATTCCCTTTTGCTTTAATGAATTCTTAACAAAGTGAGGTATAGAATTTGAATATCTTTCTAATATGAAATGGAAACAATAAATTTTCTTTAGATAAATGTGAAAACACAACTTTTTGTTTTTAATAAATCAAGATCAATAAAAATTATAAAAGGTGAACAATAATGTTAATATGATTGAATATATAATTAAATTCTAACAGATTTTTAATGTTAAAGTTTATATATGTGTTTTCTAAATTATCAGCTAGTGAACAAATTGCTATCTTTTTAGTCTATCTAAAATTCATAAGCATGAAGAATCTCACAAAAGCCTAGAATTTGTGTTCTTACCTTCTTTGATAACAAAGTTATTCATTCCTAGAGAAAACAATTAAAATGTTATTAATGTTAATTCCCACAATACCATTTTATATTCAGTAGCTCTAAATTAATAATAGTTTCATAATATAACTTTAAACATACAATTATTTTAATGCTATTGTACAAAAATTGGGGGTTTCATTGAAACTAAAACTCAACAAATTTTGAGCACCTTGAAAACTGAAACTACATGAGATAGATATTTACATTAGAAAATGCTCTGAATTCTTAACAGGAAAACTATGGTTATATCTACTTAGTATTTGGCATAGATATGGTTTTAGTGACTACAGGTAATGTGTTCACTTTCTGGAAGCATATTAGATAGCAAAGCCAAAAGAACTGCTAGTAAGATAAAAAAATCTCATAACTACTAAAGGAAAATAATAAATAGTAAGAACCTTTACCCCTGGCAATGCACAGAAGATTGGAAACGTGCTACAGAATAATAAAATAACATATGTGAGGAATTTCAACATTAAGAAGCAGCCTATTTTCTTAGAATACTTTGTCTATTTTCTATTAGCCAATTAGCCTTGGGGGAAGGAAGTAAAGAAGGAAGGAAGGAAAAAAGAAACAAAGGAAGACAATAAATTCATTAATTGAGGTCAGATTTCTTACCTTGAAGTTTTATCGCTTTGAAAAAACTTGAAAAATATCTTCAGGTATTCTGAAGAGGGAAACAAAGTATTTGGTCTTGGACAAGTTCCCCACAGAACTGTAACTGCAACTTGATTTTGATTGCCCAGGTTAACTTCATTTCATTTCTATAGTTTCCTCACCATTCTTCATGGTAACTCACTTCTTCTGAGCTAAAAATGAAAAATAATATTTTTGCTCTCTTCTATTAAATTCTAAATTTAAAAAACTGTGATATAAGCCCCTCCCCCACCTCCACTCTGGAATTGTTCTTGATATGGTTGTATACCACTGTACAGACAGCTCACATCTCTTTGGATCTTGGCAATATACTAGACATTTAATAGTAAAATTAATTTTCCACTTGAATATTTAGAATATTTTCATTATATTATTTGTTTTTAAAAGTATATTTTATTGACTATTCTATTAGAGTTGTCCCATTTTTTCCCCGTTTATTCCCTTCTGCTCTGCACCCCACTCCCACCAACATTCCCCCCTCCTTAGTTCATGTCCATGGGTTGTACATATAAATTCCTTGGCTTTTCCATTTCCTATATTATTCTTACCTCCCCCTATTTGATACCTACCAGCTATGCTTATTCCCTGTACATTCTCCCCATTTCTACCCTCTCATCCTCCCTGCTGATACTCTCTATGTGATCTCTATTTCTGTGATTCTGTTCCTGACCTAGTTGTTTGCTTAATTTGTTTTGCTTTGTTTGTTTGTTTTTTTTTTAGGTTCAGTTATTGATAGTAGTGAGTTTGTTGTCATTGTACTGTTGGTATTTTTGATCATCTTCTTTTTCTTAGGTAAGTCCCTTTAACATTTCAAATAATAAGAGCTTGGTGATGATGAAGTCCTTTAAGTTGACCTTATCTGGGAAGCACTTTTTCTGCCCTTCCATTTAAATGATAACTTTGCTGAATAGAGTAATCTTGGATGTAGGACCTTGCCTTTCATTACTTTGAATACTTCTTGCCAGCCCCTTTTGCATGCATGATTTCTTTTGAGAAATCAGCTGATAGTCTTATGGGAACTCCTTTGTAGGTAATTGTCTCCTTTTCTCTTGCTGCTTTTCAGATTCTCTCCTTATTTTTAGTCTTGGCTAAAATTATGGTGTGACTTGGTGTGTTCCTCCTTGGCTCCAACTTCTTTGGGACTCTCTGAGCTTCCTGGACTTCCTAGAGATCTATATCCTTTGCCAGATTGGGGAAGCTCCCCATTATTTTTTCAAATAAGTTTTCAGTTCCTTGCTCTTCCTCTTTTCTCTCCGGCACCCTTATGATTCAGAAGTTAGCATGTTTTAAGTTGTTCCAGAGGTTCCTAAGCCTCTCCTCATTTTTCTGAAGTCTTGTTTCTTCATTCTGCTCCAGTTGAATGTTTATTTCTTCCTTATGTACCAAACCATGGATTTGAGTCTTGGCTCCTTCTCTTCACTGTTGGTTTCCTGTATGTTTTTCTTTATTTCACTTTGCATAGTCTTCACTTTTTCCTCTATTTTATGGAGGCAGATCCATACTCAACCATTTCTGTGAGCATCTTGATTACTAGGGTTTTGAACTCTGCATTTGAATGGTTGGCTATCTAGTCATGACTTACTCATATTTTTGGAGTTTTGGTCTGTTCTTTCATAGGGGCCATATTTCTTTGTCTCAGAGCAGCAGTTATGTTGTAAGGGGTAGAGCCTTAGGTATTTGCCAGGGTGGGGCAAGCCACATTGCTGTGTTGTGGCATAGTCTGGATTAATATTTCTTCTTTAGCTTCTTGGTTGTCAGACTTCAATACAGTTGGATTTCTGGCAGTTCTTGTTATTTTTTTTGTCTTTAAGTTTGTTGCCCTTCTTTCTGTTGTGTGAGGAAGCAAAGTGTGTTTACCTGCACCACCATCTTGGCCAGAAGTCTACATTATTTCTTATTTAAATTTTATTTGTTTTATTTAAGACAGAGTGAAAGAAATCAAAACATTTTAGGTGTGTTAATTTAATTCTTTCTTCTCTGATTTAACATTTATTGTATTTATTTCCATTACCATTTAGTCACCTTAATCCATCCTCCCCCAGCAATTATCACACTGTTGTCCATGTCCATAAGTCATTTTTCTTTTTGCTCAATCCCTCCACCCCACAACTAGCTGTCATCCTGTTCTCCATCTATGAGTTTGTTTCAATTTTCCTTGTTAGTGCAGTTTGTTTATCAGATTCCATATATGAGTGAAAGCAAATGGTTTTTGTATATCGCTGACTGGCTTATTTCACTTAGTATGATGTTCACCAGGTCCATCCATATTGTCATAAAGGGTGATTTAAAATTGTTTTTACAGTCAAGTAGTATTCCATTGTGTAAATGTCCCATAGTTGTTTTATCCACTCATCTGCTGATGGACACTTGAGCTGCTTTCATATATTGGCAATTGTAAATAACCCTGTAATAATATTGGAGTGCTTATGTTCTTTCAAATTAGTGTTTTGGGTTCTTTTAGATGTATTCCCAGAAGTGGGATAGCTGGATTGAAAGGCAGATCCATTTTAAATTTTTTGAGATATCTGCATACTGTTTTTCACAGTGGCTTCACCAATCTGCATTCCAATCTACAGTGCAAAAGGGTTGCCCATTTCCCACATCCTTTGTAGCACTTGTTGTTTGTTGACTTAATGATGATAGCCATTCCAACAAGTGTGAGATGACATATTGTTGTGGTTTTAATTTGCATTTCAATAATGATTAGTGATATTGAGCATCTTTTCAAGTGTCCATTGGCCACCTGTATGTCCCCTTTGGAGAAGTGTCTATTCAGATCCTTTGCCCATTTTTTAATTGGGTTGTTTGGTTACTATTGGTATTGAATTTCTTAAGTTCTTTTTAAATTTTGGATATTAACCCCTTATCAGATGTATTGGCAATATGTTCTCCCATTCAGCGGGCTCTCTTGATGATTTCTTTGGTGTGCAAATACTTTTTAATTTGACATATTCCCAACTGTTTATTTTTTTCTTTTGCTTCCCTTGCTTGTGGAGATATATCCCATTAAATATTGCTACAAGCAATGTCCTTGATTTTGCTTCTTATATTTTCTTCTAAGATTTTTGTGGATGTGTGTCTAATACTTAAGTCTTTTATCCATTTTTTATGTATTCCTATGTGTGGTATAAAAAAGTGATCCAGTTTCATTTTTTTCTGCACATATCACTTTAATTTTCCCAACATCATTTATTTAGTAAATTATCTTTAACCAATTGTATATGCTTGTTTCCTCTATCCAATATTAGTTGATTATAAAGTTGTGGGTTCATTTCTGGGTTCTCTATTCCATTTCATTGATCTATGTATCTGTCTTCATGCCAGTATCATGGTGTTTTGATTACTATGGCTTTATAGTATGGTTTGATATTAGGTAGTGTGATGCCTCCTACTTTGTTCTTTTTTCTAAGGAATGTTATTACTGTGGGGGACATTTTCTGGTTCCATATAAATTTTTGAAATATTTGTTCTAGTTCTGTGAAATACATCACTAGAATCTTGATAGGAATTATGTTGTATCTATAGATTGCTTTGGGTAGTATGAACATTATAATGATGTTAATGTTTCCTGTATATGAACATGGTATGTGCTTCCACTTATTTGTATCTTCTTCAATGTCTTATAATTTTCTGTGTGCAAGTCCTTTACATCATTGGTTTGGTTTATTCCTAGGAATTTTATTCTTTTGTAGCAATTGTGAATGGGTCATTTTCTTAATTTCCCTTTCTATTAGTTCATTCTTGGCATATTAAATAGCACATGATTTCTGGATATCAATTTTGCATTCTGTTTTTTGCTGAATTCTTTTGTCAGTTCTAGTAGTTTCTTGATGGAATCTTTATGATTCTCTATGTACAGTATCATGTCACCTGCAAATACTAACAGCTTTACTTTTTACTTTCCAATTTGGATGTCTATATTTCTTTTTTCTGGCTGATTGCTGTGGCTAGGACTTTCAATACTATGTTGAATAAGAGAGGTAAAAGCAGACATCCTTGTTTTCTTCCCAATCTTAATGGACACACTTGTAATTTTGCCTGTTAAGTATGATGCTGACAGTGGGTTTGACATATGTGGCCTTTATTATGTTTAAGTGTGTTCCCTCTAATCCCACTTTGCTGACTATTTTTATCATAAATGTGTTCTGGTTTTATCAAATGCTATTTCTGCATTTATTGATATGATCATGTGGTTTTTATCCTTCATTTTCTTTATGTGGTTAATTGCATTTATTGATTTGTGAATGGTGTACCAATCTTGCATCCCTGGAATAAGTCCCAGTTGATCATGATATGTGATCTTTTGATGCATTCTTGTTTTTGGCTTGCTAATATTTTATTGTCTAAATTCTTCAGGATATTGGCCTATAATTTTATTTCTTTGTAGTGTTTTTACCTGGTTTTGAAATGATGATAATGCTGTCCTTTAAAATAAGTTTGGAAGTCTTCCTTCTTTTGAATTTTATGACATAGTTTGAGAAAAAGAAGTGTTAGCTCTTCTCAGATTGTTTGGTAAAATTCACCTGTGAAGCCAACAGGTCCATAGTTTTTTTTGTTTATTAGGAGTTTTTGATTAGTGCTTCAATTTCACTAGGTGTAATATATTTATTCAGATCCTCTGATTCATCCTGATTTAGTTTTAGAAGATTTTATGTTTCTATTAATTCATCCATTTTATCCAGGTTGCCCAATTTGGGGACATATAGTTACTCATAATATTTTCTTAACAGCCCTTTGTGTTTCTTTGATGTCAGTTGTTATTTCTCCTCTTTCATTTCTAATTTTATTTAGTTGGGTTCACACTTTTTTTCCTTGATGAGACTGGTTAAAGTTCTGTCAATCTCCTTTATCTTTTCAAAGAAACCTCTCTGAAATTCATTGATTTTTTGTATCATTTTTCTCAGACTCTATTTCATTTATTTGCACACTGATCTTTATTATTTCCTTCTAATCACTTTTGAATTTATCATTGTTTTTCAAGTTCCTTTAAGTGTACAGTTATATTGTGGCTTTTTCTTGTTTTTCCTTTGAGATAGACCTTGTAATAATATGATTTTTTTTCTTAGGAATGCTTTCCCAGTATCTCACAGATTTTGTATTGGTGTGTCCTCATTTTCTTTTGTTTCAAGGTATTATTTTATTTCATTCTTAATCTCGTTGACCCATTCATCATTTAATAACATGTTATTTGGCTTCTAGTCTTTGCATGTTTTTCAGTGTTTTTCTTGTACTTGATTTATATTTTAACCTTAAATTTATTGAGACTTGTTTTGTGTCTTAACCTGTGGTCTCTTCTAGAACACATTCCATATGTTCTTGAAAAATATGCATATTCTGCTGCTTTGTGGTGAAATGCTCTGAAGATATCAATCAAATCCATTTGATCTAGTGTGTAATTTAAGGCTGCTTCTCCTTATTGATTTTCTGTCTGGAATCTCTCCATTGAAGTCAAAGGGGTGTTAAAATCCCCAACTATGATTGTCTTTCTGTTGATCTCTCCCTTTATGTATACCAATATTTACTTCACATATTTAGGTGCCCCTATGTTGGGTGTGTAAACATTTACTAGGATTATATTCTTTTATTTGATTGTTTTCCTTATCATTATGTAGTATCAATCTTTGTCTCTTACTATAACTTTTGTTTTAAAGTCTATTTTGTTGATGTATGTACTACTACCCCAGTATTATTTTTTTCCTTTCCATTGCATGGAATATCTTTTTCTATCCCTTTACTTTTAGTCTGTGTTATCTTTTGATTTGAGTGAGATGTGTCTCTTGGGATCATCATAGATGTCATTTTTTAACCTTTCATCTACCATATATCTTTTGGTTAGACCATTTAGGTTATTTACATTTAAGGTGATTATTGACAGATACATATTTAGTACATAACACATTTTATTGTTAGACAATTTTCCTCTGTTTTTTTTCTTTCTCTTTTTTCTTCTTTTTCTTAAAGCAAGCCCTTTATAATTTGTTGCACTACTGGTTTAGTGTCAACAAACTCCTTTAGCTTTTCCTTGTCTAGGAAGGTCCTTATTTCTACTTTGATTTTAAATCATAATCTTTTTTTCTTTTTTCTTTTTAATTTTATTTTAACCATTGTTCAAGTACAGTTTTCTCCCCTTTACTCCTATTCCAGCCCACCCACCCATCCCTCCCCACTTCCCTCCCTTTACCACCCTCTCCCTAGTTTTTGTCCATGTGTCCTTTAAGTTTGTTCCTGTAAACCCTTCCCATTCTCCCCTGAAATTCCCTCTTCTCTCCTCTCTGGTCACTGTCAGACTATCCTCTATTTCAGTGTCTTCTACTATATTTTGCTTGTTTCTTTGTTTTGTTGTTTAGGTTCCTGTTAAAGGTGAGATCATATGGTATTTGTCTTTCACTGCCTGGCTTATTTCACTTAGCATAATGATTTCCAGCTCCATTTATGTTGTTGCAAAGGGTAGGAGCTCCTTCTTTCTTTCTGCTGCATAGAATTCCATTGTGTAAATGTACCATAGTTTTTTGATCCATTCATTTTCTGATGGGTATCTAGGTTGCTTCCAGCACTTAGCTATTGTAAATTGTGCTGCTATGAACATTGGGGTGTGTTGGGGACCACCCTGCCTGGTATCAGAAGCTGTAACCCCCTCCAAGGCTAAGGCTGAGGGAGTGGCCTTGGACCATAAGCCAGCAAGGAGACAAAAGCTTATCTCCCTGGCAGGAGCGCTGCTTCTTCTGTTTCATTCATAACTGAACCCCAATTCTTGGTCGGTTAGCCAAAGACAGGTAAGATTCCCCAAGGGGGGAATGATCGAAGACAGGCACTTTCACATGGGAGGCCCCCAAGAAAGGACTTTGGGGGCTACAGCAAAAGGGGGTGATGGACCCTTGCTACTTGGTTTTGGTATAGCCTGAGTCCTCATCATCTGGGAGAAAATTTCCTTATCTCTTGGTTGCCTTAGTTCCCTTGTCCACCTAAGCCTGAAACAATGACAGGGTGGTGCAGATCTGTGCTGAAAAGGGTGGGTTCTGCAGGGATCAGGCCTAGGAAAGAATATGTAAAATCATGTGAAATCTGCTTTGTTTAGAATGCTCTTAGTTGAATGATAAGGGTCCAAGGAAGAAGTAAGTTTGTTCCTTAAAGTTTTACAGCTCTTTGATCCTGACTCAAAATAGGCCCTCAGACTTCCTTGTTATCTATTGTTTGATCCTTACTTCCTAGCAATGAGCTTTACCTGAATTCTTATGCAAATGAAACCAATTTGTAACTCTGAAACTCTCCGGAGGGGGGAATGGGGCACACTCCCCACCAGAGAGAGTGGCCATTTGTTCCTAATTCCCCACAGGATCTGGTTGTTTCTGTGTATGTTTTTCTCGCATGCTGAGGAGCCATCCACAGCGTTCCTCAGTCACTGCCGGCAGGTGATTACGTCAGGGGTGTTATATCATAATCTTGTTGGGTAAAATAGCCTTGGTTCAAGGCTCTTTCCTTTACATCACCTTGAATGTTTCACACTATCCCCTTCTGGCCTGAAAAATTTCTGTTGATAAATCAGATGACAGTCCCATTGGTCCCTCCTTATTTCTAACTACCTGATTTTCTCTTGTGGCTTTAGGATTCCCCCTTTTTTTTTTGTCTTTAAGCCTTGTCATTTTAATTATGATGTGTTCCAAAATAGGCTTCCTTGGTTCCAACTTGTTTGGTACTTTCTGAGCTTCTGAATTTATGTGTCCTTTTACTTCACCAGATTAGCTAATTTCTGGTCATTATGTCTTTAAGTAGGTTCTTAATCCCTTGGGCATTCTCTTTTCCTGCTGGTATTCCTGTGATGCAGATGTTGTTTGCTTCATGCTGTCCAAAATATTCCTTAAGCTCTCCTCACTTAATTTTTTTTTCTTTTTTGCTGCTCTGCTTGGGTGTTTTTTTGTACCTTGTTTTCCAAATTGCTGATTTGATCCTCTACCTCATCTAACCTAACTGTTTATTCCTTGTTATGGGAGATGCCCATCCAGCAGAGCTCTCCTGGCCACTGCAGATGAGAACAAATCATCCAGACAAGATCTTGTTCCAGCGGGAAATGGGGTGGCGATTCCCTCTAGTGGAGAATGCCCCTAGACCTTCTCCAAAATGGCTTTTCTTGGGGTTGGAATGTGCAAGGGAATACAGTATGCATACATAGCTCATCAATCAACACCAACAGGTATTATCTGTAGATAACAATGGAAGGAACACAGAGATT
Source organism: Phyllostomus hastatus (assembly GCF_019186645.2). Taxonomy (NCBI): domain Eukaryota; kingdom Metazoa; phylum Chordata; class Mammalia; order Chiroptera; family Phyllostomidae; genus Phyllostomus; species Phyllostomus hastatus. The sequence goes on from NW_025333543.1 coordinate 8,180,481, forward strand.
TGCCTCAGGGTCTGTCTGTCAGTCATGCTGACATCAGACTGTCTTTAAGATGTATTTCATGAGATAAGGAATTTACTCTTTATGCCTCAAACTTAAACATCCAGTTTATATCAGTAGGGCTATACAAAGCAAAGCAAGCTTCATTTCCTGGTTTTCCAATGAGACTTTCTGGTTTCTTTCAAGGCTTGCTCTCACAGAGCTACAGTCTTCAAAATCACACAAAGTGGTCCCCATCACCTTCTACTGTGTTATTTATTTCAGATATTGCATTCTTTATTTCTAGCTGATCATTTTTTATGGTTTCTGTGTCTTTCTTTTCATGCTGTTGAGTATCCTTATAATCATTACTGTAAATTCTCTGTCTGATAAATTGCTTGTTTCTATTAAATCTGGCTCTCCTTTTGGAGAATTCTCTTGTCTTTTCTTTTGTCATCTGTTTCTTTGTCTTCCCATTTTGGCTGCTTCTTTGTATTTGTTTCTGTGCATTGTGTAGATCTGCAAAGACACAATGTGGTGTAGGCTTTTGTCAGATGCTGCTTGTGACTGGCCCTGGTCAACCTGCCTGGAACTATTGGCAATCCACAGTTTGTGGCTAACTCTGCTGGGCCTGTCTGTGTGCAGAAAAAAACAGGCTGCACACTTCAACTGAATAAAACTTTCAATATACAAAATAAGGGCAAGCCAATGAAGTGTTAACATATTTGAAAGTGGATTTCACTAGTTATATAAGATGATCTTAATGTTTAGGAAGGGGATGGGCATTCAAATCGCAACTTTTAATAAGGCTCAAATATATCAGGGCTCAATTTTCATACTCTTTTTAAAAGGCTAACAATTGATGTGTGAATGTTTGTTTTGGATTGCTAAATGATAATTATATAAAACTCACCTTGCACAAGTGCTTGGAGATAAGGTAAAATATTAGTTATATAACAAAGGCCAATATCACAAGATTAGAGAGAACCTAAACTTTATACCACTGAGAAAGTGTTTTTGAATGCAAAAAAAATACTTTATTTTTTTTCTATTTTTGATGTGCACAAATATGTTTATTTTATACTACATTCCTTTTATTTAAGCCTTGATCAACACACAACTTGGTTTATCAAAATACTATTACTGTCTCAGGGTCAAAAATAAATGGTGACTTTTAAGTTATTTCACATATTTAATATTAAATTACAGTTTTTATGATATGATTGGTTTTTGCTTATCAAAATTTCTGAAATTGAAGAAAAACAGCAATACTAGTTAAAACATTGACTAATTAATTATTTCATATAGAAAAATGCCTAAATCTTGAATTGTGAATGAGGTTAAAGATGGTAGCATCATATATAAAAGTTACTACATCTCTGTTATCATAAAACTGTGACTGAATACTGCCTTTTTAAACTACAGTAAAATGATATTAAAAAATGGATAGGGTTCCCAGTTGTATAAATCACTACAGTGGCATGATACAAGGGGAATAAGGAAAATGAGTCTGTTAAATTGAATATAACACTAATTATATTCACTGTGAACAAAAATGTATACATTTTTTATTGATGTTCAAGCACAGTTGTCTCTATTTTCCCCCCACCACTCCTGCCCACCATAGCCATCCTCACCTCCCACCCTTGATCCTATTCCCCTTTGGTTTTGTCCATGTGTCCTTTATAGATGTTACTTGACAGCCCTTCCTCCTTTTACCCCCGTTATCCCCTCCCACCTCCCCTCTGGTTATTGTCAGTTTGTTCTTTATTTCAATGTCTCTGGTTATATTTTACCTGCTTGTTTATTTTGTTGATTAGGTTGACTTATAGGTGATATCATATGGTATTTGAGTTTTACCTCCTGGCTTGTTTCACTTAGCATAATGCTTTCCAGATCCATCCATGCTGTTGCAAAGGGTAGGAATTCTTTCCTTCTTTCTGTGGCCTAAAATTCAATGGTGTAAATGTACCATAGCTTTTTGATCCACTCATTTACTGATGGGCATGTAAGTAGCTTCTAGTACTTGGCTAATGTAAATTGTGCTGCTATGAATATTGGGGTGCACAGGTTCTTCTGAATTGGTGTTTCTTAATTCTTAAGTTATAATCTCACTGGGTCAAAAGGCAGTTCATTTTTAGTTTTCTGAGGGAATTCCATGATGTTTTATACAGTGGCTGCCCCAGTCTGCATTCCCACCAGCAGAGTACTAGGGGTACCTTTTCTCCACAACCTCAGCAGCACTTGTTGTTTCTTCATTTGTTTATGATGGCCATTCTGACTAGTGTGAAGTGGTGTCTCACTGGGGTTTCAATTTGCATTTGTCTGTTGGCTAGTGATGCTGAGTATCCTCTCATATGTCTCTGGGCTTTCTGTATGTTGTCCTTGAAGAATTGTCTGTCCTGGTCCTTTGCTCATTTTTAATTGGGTTGTTTTTCTTCCTGGGGTGGAGTCATGTGAGTTCCTTATGTATTTTGGAGATCAAACCATTGTCTGGGTATCATTGGCAAATATATATTTCCCATACAGTTGGCTCCCTTTTCATTTTGCTGATGTTTTCTTTAGTCATGAAGAAGTTTTTATTTAATAAAGCCTCATTTATGTATTCTTTCCTTTATATCCCTTGCTTTAGAGGACATATCAGTGAAAATATTGTTGTGTGGAATATATGATAATTTCCTCCCTGTGTTCTCCTCCAGCACTTTTATGGTGTTGTGACTTAGATTTAAGTCTTTATCCAACTTGAGTTTATTTTTGTATGTGGTATAAGTTGGTGGTCAAGTTTCATTTTTTTTTTTTGCATGTAACTGACCAGATTTCACAACACTATTTGCTGAAGAAGCTATTTTTACTCCATTTTATGCTGCTGCCACCTTTGTCAAATATTAATTGACCATAGAGACTTGGGTTTAGTTTTTGGCCCTCTATTCTGTTCCATTGATGTATGTGTCTGCTCTTATGCCACTACCAGACTGCCTTGATTATGGTGGCCTTGTAATATAGTTTGATATTATTAAGGTATTGTGATCCCTCCTACTTTGTTCATCTTTCTTAAAATTGTTGGGGCTGTTTGGGGTCACTTCTGGTTCCATATAGATTTTAAAAATATTTTTTATATCAGTGAAATATGTCATTGGCAATTTTATAGGGATTGCATTGAATCTGTAAATTGTTATGGTATTATGGACATTTTGATGATGTTAATTCTTCCAACTCATGAATATGATATGTGCTTTCATTTGTTTGAGTCTTCCTTAATTTCTTTCTTCAGTATTGTGTAGTTTTCTGAATATAGTTCTTTTACCTTGTTAGATAGTTTCATTCCTAAGTAATTTTCTTGTTACCATGTTGAATGGGATGTTTTTCCTGATTTTTTTTCTGATTTTTCATTGTTGTACAAACATGCCTTTGACTTTTGAGTATTGACTTTATATCCTGCTGTTTTGCCAAATTCACTTATTAGGTCAAGTATTTTTTTGGTGGAGTATATAAGCTTTTCTATGTACACTATTATGTCATCTGCAAACAATGACAGTTTTGCTTCCTTGTTTTAAGTTTCAATGCTTTTTATTTATTTTTCTTATGTGATCACTGTTTCTAGGACTTTCAATACTGTGTTGAATAGAAGTGGAGAAAATGGACATCTTTGTTTTGTTCCTGGTCTTAGTATGAAAGATTTTAGTTTTTGTCAGTGAGTATGATGTTGGACACAGTTTCTCATATACGACCTTTATTATGTTGAGGTATACTCCCTCTACTCCCACATTGCTTAGTATTTTTATCATAAATGGGTGCTGTAGCTTATCAAATGCTTTTCCTGCATCTATTGCTATGATCATGTGATTTTTGTTTTTCCTTTTGTTTATGTGATGTATTATTATGTTTATTGATTTGTTAATATTGTACCATCCTTTGGTTGAATCTCACTTGATCATTGTGTATAATCTTTTTTATATATTGCTGGATCCACTTTGCCAATATTTTGTTGACAATTTTAGCATCTATGTTCCTCAGCAATATTGATCTGTAGTTTCCTCTTTGTTGTATCTTTATCTGGTTTTAGGATTAGTAAGATACTGGATTAATAAGAAGAGTTTGGGAGCCTTCCTTCTTGCATTTTTTAGAATAGTCTGTGAAGGACAGGGGTGAGCTCCTTCTACAATGTTTTGTAAAATTCACCTGTGAAACCATGGATCTAAGGCTTTTGTGTGCCAGTAATTTCCTGATTACTGCTTTGATTTTGTCTGCTGTTACCAGTCTGTTTAGGGTTTCTGCTTCTTTTTCATTCAGTTTTGGGAGATTACATTTTTCTAGAAATTTGTCAATTACACCTAGGTTTTCAAATTTCTTGTCACTATAGTTCTTCATAGTAGTTTGTTACAAGCCCTTGCCTTTCTGTGGTATCAGTTGCAATCTGCCCTCTTTCATTTCTGATTTTGTTTGTTTGGGTCCTTTCCTCTTTTTTTTTCTTGATGATTGTGCTTAAAAGTTTGTGGATTTCTTTTAAATTTGAAAGAATCAGTTCCTGGGTTTATTGATCTCTACAATTGTTCTTTAGTCTCTGAATTGTTTAATTCCTCTATGATCTTGTTTATTTCCTTCCTTTTACTTGCTCAGGACATGGTTGTTCCCCCCGCTCCAGTTCTTTTAAATGTAGGGTTAGGTTATTTATTTGAAATGTTTCTATCTTTTTAAGTAGGTCTAAATTGCTTTAACTTTTTCTCAGTACTGCCTTCATTGTGTCCCATAAGTTTTAGACTGTTGTGACTCCAATTTCATTTGTTTCCAGAAACTTTTTGATTTCTTTCTTGATGTCATTCTTAACCTAGTCATTGTTTAATAGCATCGTATTCAATATCCATGAATTTGAGTGTTTTTGAGTTTGTACCTTAAGGTTGTTTTCTAGTTTCATGCCCCTGTGGTCTGCAAAAATGCTTATATGATTTCAGTTTTCCTCAATTTGTTGATGTTTAATCTGTGTCCTATAATGTGGTCTATTTTTGAAAATGTTCCGTGTACGTTTGAAAAAGAATTTGTACTTTGCTTGTTTGGGATGAAAAGTTCTGTGTATATCTGTTAAATCCATTTGATTTAGGGCATTGTTCAATGCTGCAGTATCCTTGTTGATATTTTGTTTGGAAAATCTATTTATTTTTGACATTGGGGTGTTAAAATTCCCTAGTATAAGTCTGTTGCTGTCTACATCTTTCTTGAAGTCCTCCAAGATTTTCTTTATATATTTGGGTGCTCCTTTGTTGAATGCATATATGTTTATCATCTTTATGTCTTCTTTGTGGATTCTTCATTTGAGTATTATGAAATGTCCTTCTGTGTCTCTTTCTGTGGTCTTGTTTTGAAGTCTATTTTGTCTAAGTATTGATACCCCGACTTTTTTCCCTGTCCATTTACTTGGAATATTTTCCCCCAATCCTTTACTTTCATTCTATATAGGTCTTTTTTTCTCCCCCTGAGGTTTGTCTCTTATAGACAGCATATGTGTGTGTCATGTTATCCATTCAGCTTCTCTATAACTTTTGATTGTATCATTTAATCCATTTACATTTAAGGTTATTATTGATAGGTACTGATTCATTGCCATTTAAGTACCTTCACACCTGTGTTTCTTTCTCACTCTTTTTCTTCCTTTTCTGAAAGCAGTCCCTTTAGCATATCTTGCAGTGCTGGTTTTGTGGAAGTGTATTCTTTTCAACTTTCTTTCACCTGGGAAACTCCTTATTTTGCCATTTTAATTGAGAGCCTTGCTTGGCAGAGTAGTCTTAGTTTTAGGCCTTTTCTTTTCATTACTTGAAGTATCTCTTGCCATTTCCTTCTGGCTTGTAGGGTTTCATTGAGAAGTCAGCTGTTAGCTTTACCAGAGCTCCCTTGAATGTTACTTCCTTTTTTTCCCCTTGCTGTACTTAAGATTCTTTCTTTGTCTTCAAATTTTGCTTTTTTAATTATGATGTTTCTTGAAGCAGGCCTTGTTGGGTTTCTCTTGAGTGGAACATTTTGTGCTTCCTGGATTTGTGTGACTTTTCTCTCATCAAATTAGAGAATTTTCTCATCATTACTTTTGCAAACAGGTATTCTATTCCTTGTTCTTTTTCTTGTTCTGGTACCCCTATTATATGAATATAATTTTTTCATGTTTTCAGGCATTTCCCTTAATCCCTCTTTGTTCCTTTTAAGTCTGTTTTTCCTTTTCTACCTCTTTTTTGAGAGCTTTTTCCCTATCTTGTCCTCCAGCTCACTGATTTAATTCTCTGCTTCATCTAACCTGATTTTGATTCCTTCTACTGTGTTCCTCAGTTCAGTAATTGTATTCTTCATTTACTCTGGTTCTTGTTGATAGTTTGTATTTCCTTTTTCATGTTTATATAGTTTGCAGTAAATTCCTCATAGTTTCTCTCTAGTTTTTGATAATTTTCAGTGAGCTCATTGAGCTTCCTTATAACCATTGTTTTGAACTCAATATCTGATATTTGACTTGCTTCTATTTTATTTAGCACTGTTTCTGCGGATTCCCCTTTTCTTTTCAATTTTTTTTAATTTTTCTTTCCATTTTTTTTTTGTGTGTGTGAAGCTCTTTTTGTTTGCTTCTGCTTCTTAAATTGATCTCTTTTGACTCCCTGAGTTTATGGCATGAACTGTTATGGTAGGAGATCTGTGAGATTTAGTGGTGCAGTCTCCTTGATCTCCTGAACTTGATGCTCTTGGGATGCCCTTTATGCCACTTATGTTGGCTCTCTGGATGTAATTGGGTTTTGATTGTTGTTGGGTCATTTTTTGGTGAGTCCTTCCTTCCAGTTGGTTGACTGAGGGTCACTCCATCCACCACATCTTTTATGCCATTGTGCAGGTGCTGCCAGAACAAAACTACAAAGCCCAGAGAACAAACCTACCTCTGCAAAAATACCCTCCACACAACCCCACTATTAATAGCAAATGAAAGATTATTAATAAGAAGGGTGTAAAGAGATTAAAACTATTATAAGAAAGGATAGAAATAAACTATACTATGCAATCTAGTGACTTAATATGCACAAACTTCCTTGAAAATAAATGAATCTTAAAAGGCTATGCTGAAAGGAAAACATCACTAATCATGTAGAAGAACACAGTGGAATTTGTCTAGGTAGCCTCTAGTATTTACCACTGATTTTTCTTTATGCATTCACCTCTGGTGATGTCATATATTGACCCCGTCTGACCTTAGGCAGCCTACTCCAAGACTGGCAGGGATCTACTGTCTGAGGCTGTCTCCTTAAGTTGTTACTTTAGTCACTCTTCATTCAGCAGTGAGGCTTAAGCCCCACAGGATGGGGCAGAATCCCTCCTGCAGTTCTGGCTATTGTTTCCTATCAGGCTGATACTGCTCAGAGAGGAGGGGTCTGCTTGAGCAGGATGGCTGCTGCTATGGGGGCTGGCTCAGCATGTAGATCATAGCCACTTCTCTCTCAGTTCTCTCCCCAAGGCTCCATTTCTAGTCTCTCCTCAAGTATCTCTAGTCCACTATGCCCCCCATTCCATAAATCTACTGTATGTGGCTATCTCCTTCAACAGTTAATGTAATTACACTGCACTGGGCAGTCAGGCTTAAGCTCCACAGAGCCAGGGCATTGTCTTTCCTGGGGGCGAGACTGTTTTTTCCCCTCAGGTTGATGCACCTTAGAGGGGAATGGTCTGTCTGAGCAGCATAGCTGTTGTAGTATGGGGTGTGACTCAGCACCAGGATCCCAGAATCTATTCTCTCCTCTCTTTCCCCAAAGCTTCTGTGCTTAGTCTCTCCTCAAGTGTCTCCAGCCCACTCTGTCCCCACCTTTGCCAGAGTCCCAGGTAAGTACAGCAAATGAAAATTTGTACATTGGCCCTTCAAATGGCAGTTTTTGTCTCTAGAAGTCTGTCTCTGGTAGACAGCAACCCTACCACTTTTCACCACTAGTTGTTATTTGTGTACTTTTTGGGCTCTGGTGCTCTAGGCTGGGGATCCCAGCTTAGGGTTTAGACCCTTTTCTTCGCAGGGAGATCTCAACCAGCCACTTAATTATCCTCCATCACTGATGCCTGTGGGCCTTCAGCCAGACCTCTTGAGTCTCTACCACACTCTTTACCAGTCAGATTGTGCTGAAGCTGATTCTTGTGTCAGACAAGGTTAAAAGTCTTCTCTCTCACTATCATTCACTATTTGTTCCAGCTCATTTTCCCACAATTTAGTTGTAATGCCAGATATGTCTGGGAGGAGGTTAGTGTGGCTTTCATTCACTCCTCCATCATATTGCCTCCTTATTTATTTTCATAATGTATACTTTTGATGGCCATGATGGCACACCAATATTAAAAATGCAGAGTGAAAAATGCATTTCAACTTCTCTTAAAATCTGAGCATGTTACAGTCAGTGTGTCTGGTATCAAATTCTATATATCTATCTGTGTTTTCAGCATGGAAACCCAATTTCTAAAGTTAAGGTCATTATCATTATTAAGTTTTATAAAAAAAATCAGTGTGAACCAGTGTATACTTAATAACAGAGACATGGATGTCAGAGTTAACACATTTTGTAGACTGATAATAAACACTTAAGTGTATATTTGTCTCAAGTTGAAGTCAGTATTGGCAATTTTTTATTACCTGCTCTACCTTAAAGTATCAAAAGTATTTCTGTAATAGCTAGCTAAAAAATAATAACTTTTTATAACTTTGCATAATTTTTAGTTCAATTTCAAATCTGATACTAGTTAAGTCTTGTAATATGAGGTATTTCCAGAAGTATTCAGCCATGTAGTATGAAAAACAGAAACACACTGTAAAAGATACAAGATACATGAAAAATTGTGCACAGGACAAGTTGCCTTGGTTCCCTTCAAAATAGACACTGTGGGACTTCACACAGTTCTCCCAGTCACCATTAGCTGCTCCATTGTATTTTTCTGAACCTCATCAATGGTCTTAAATCTCTTTCCTCAGTTCCCTTCAAAATAGACACTGTGGGACTTCACACAGTTCTCCCAGTCACCATTAGCTGCTCCATTGTATTTTTCTGAACCTCATCAATGGTCTTAAATCTCTTTCCTTTCAAAGGTGGTTTTAGTTTTGGGAAAATCCAGAAGTTGCAAGGTGCCAAATCTGGGCTACAGGGGAGCTGAGTTACCTGGGTGATTTGCTGTTTCACACCCAAAAAAAAACAACTCTGCACAAGACATGATGCATGAGCAGGTGCATTGTCATGATGAAGCTGCCAATCACCAATTGCCCATGGTTATGGCCATCTGAAATATACAAATAGTTTCTGTGGAGTACTGTTCAAGCTTAATGGAAAATGTGATGAACATTTGTTGCTCTACTTGCCCAGTCATTTTGAATGTGATGGCTACACAATACACTTACTCACTCAATGGCATCTACTACCTCCACTAACTAGTATAGTGAAATCATCATTGTTTACACAGGTGCATTCTAGTCTACTCTCCTTAGCTGCCGGTTTACACTGACGTCATGCAAACCATTTTTGTTATATTAACAATGGTTAAACTTTTTCTGCACACACCACATATTTGCAGTGGACTGAATTAAGCAAGGGGATTATTTTAACCACATACATTTTGTGTTACCTTCAAAGTGAAATAAAGCATTCATATGTGTTTCTGTTTTCAAGTTTGGAATGTGTATGTGTTTTAGACACATTACTGCTTATATCAAAAATACATTTTTCATATTTCTTTTGGTTCTATAATTTCATGGATATAAAATATGCAATTTTTATTTTGATATAGATTTATTCACAAACTAAACAAAATACTTTAACAATTTCTGGATTATAATGACTCTAATTTAAGTCCAGTGATAGCTTGAAAGAGGGTGTTTCTTTTTCTACTACATACTTAAATTAAAAATAAGAAGATATAGTTGCTACTAATGAGTTTTGTAGGGATGTTTTAATATTATGTATCTTAGGAGATTTCCTCACTCAGTGTGAAGACTCCTAGGAGGTGCTTGTGCACCTGACTAATTCATAAACGGCATTGATGGCTGCATATTTTCCCAATCCTAGTTACATCATAGTAGGCAGCTAGCCCTCTGTAGGAAGCATTGCATACTGTGCTCTTATTAAATATCTAATTACAGCATTCCATACCAGTCCAAATCTTTCCATGAATTCTTGTAATTGTGATGTCCATTTTAAAAGTTAGAGATTGATATTCATTAAAATGACTTTGATACATATAATAGTGATAGAACAATGACTTGTGACTCAACAGAACATTGTTCTGAAATTCTAAGAAAAGTATATATGTAAAATATGAACATGTTAAAATTAATTTTGTGTTATAAATAGTAATTAAGCAGCTACTATGGGGATACAAGAGGAAAAAAATATGAAAGTATAGATGTGACAGTTTTGGGGCCAGTAACCAAATGAAAAACTTACATATTTTGGAGTACAGCACTTCACCCTGTGTCTCATGGGAGGTAGTCATCCAAGCTATATTATTCAGTGTGAGAATTGATTGAGTTAATTGAATATGAAATGTTTAGAACATTGCCTAATATGTAGTAAGTTCTTTTTTTCCAACCCTCACTTGAGGATATGTTTTTATTGATTTTAGGGAGAAAGGAAGGCAGGGAGAGAGAGAGAGAAACGATGTGAGAGAGAAACATTGATCAGTTGCCTCCTGTATGCTCCTTGACGGGATTGAACCTGCAACCTAGGTATGTGTCCTGACCCTTTGGTGTACGGGACAATGCTCCAAACAACTGAACAACCTGGCCAGGGTGATAAGTTATTATGTAAGCTTTTATGTAGAGCTTTTCCCCCCCCTCCGTCTACCCAATCTAACTCTTACCTAAGTAAGACATACTACTGTCCACTATTCTGCATTAGTCCAAACTAGTTTCCACTGCTGCTTCTCTCCTGTCCTTTGACATTGGTTCTTTTTGATGATTTTCTGTTTTGGAGGAGTTTCCTCCTTTAAATTAGGTAAACCAAATGGATTAGAGTTTCATCAAACACAAATTGAGATGGGTAATAACATTTTTTATAGACATATAGATGAAAAAAACTGGCCCAGTGTAAACATAACATGTAACTCAAACTATTCTACTTAAAGTATTTCCTTTATAATTTCTCTGTTACATGAAGCAACAGTGTTTAACACTTTATCTAAGATAAATGTTCAAGTATCTCCTGAATCCCATCATTGTTTATGAGGATATACAAGTTCTACCTTCATAAATTAGGGGTTATTCTATTAAATTGAATCAATCATTTAACTTATTCAACTAAGTCAGTTGTTTATGTATTATTATTATTATTATTATTATTATTATTGTTTATCTGCTCCTATGATGTACACAGTAGGTACAGGAAATAGCTGAATATTTACCTGGAGGCTGATGCTTCAATATGGTCATTTCCTTTAATTGAGGAGCCCCAAAATGTCAAGTATATTAACAAAAAGAGAGAAGTATGCCTATTAATTATGTTTTAAGTGAAATACAAAGGGAAATGAAGCTCAAAAGAGTTTATAGGGTTATCATAAATTTGACAACTAATTAATGATATAGGTAGAACACATGGCTTGTGATTCATAGATATTTTTGCTTCCATTCTGTGTTTTATCATAAAGCACAGGAAACAATGACAAAATGAAAAGACAAAACTATAAAAGTTAAAACACATTGTGAACATCAAACATTTTTTGCACCAATTATACAGTCATCTAGAATTTGAAACTCTTTTACAACTTTTTAACTTGACATAGCTGATTGTTTCAAATCTCCTTTAAAAAATTTAAACATATTGTGCTGATTTATATACTCTAATGGGTATAACAGAAATATTTCTTCTTAAAGATTTCTAAGTTTTAATAATACAAGGGACTATAACTTACAAAATTATCCAGTTTATAAAGCAAGATTGCCAACATTTTAAAATGCTTTGGATGTGTGCCATTTGACCATTTTTTTTAAGTCCTCACATTTTAGACCAAAGAATAGGGAAACTTGATCATTTCATAAAGTTGTTCTGATGCCAGTCAAAATAAAGAATTAAGTGGTTTCATGTGTTGCTAGGATCAAAATTCCATTAAGGTCGAATCAGTAGTATGATGGTTTATTGATTAAAAAAGTACATCGTATTGAGAATAAATAGCATAACTTACATTATGGTCCCTTAACATGATTGGTTCATTGTGATATAGTACTGTTGGTAGTTATATTGGTGAGGAGATAGATTGGATGAATACCACTACAGTCGTCCCTCACTATATCACAGTTCACTTATTGAGGCTTCACTGTATCATGCTTTTTTTTAAAAAAAATATATCTACCATAGTTTTTTGATCCATTCATTTATGGATGGGCATCTAGGTTGCTTCCAGCACTTAGCTATTGTAAATTGTGCTGCTATGAACATTGGGGTGCATAGGTTCTTTTGGATTGGTGTTTTAGGGTTCTTAGGATAGAGTCCCAGCAGTGGAATTGCTGGGTCAAAAGGCAGATCCATTTTTAGTTTTCTGAAGAAGCTCCATACTATTTTCCATAGCAGTTGCACCAGTCTGCAATCCCACCAACAGTGCACTACGGTCCCCTTTTCTCCACAACCTCTCCAACACTTGTTGTTTGTTGATTTCTTTATGATGGCCATTCTAGTGTGGAGTGATATCTCATTGTGGTTTTAATTTGCATCTCTCTGGTAGCTAGTGATATTGAACATTGTTTCATGTGTCTTTGTATCCTCTGTATGTTCTCCTTGGAGACCTTTTTGCCCAATTTTCAATTGGGTTGCTTGTCTTCTTAGAGTAGAGTCATGTAAGTTCTTTATATATTTTGGAGATTAAACTCTTGTCTGAGGTACCATTGGCAAATATGTTTTCCCATACAGTTCTCTTTTTATTTTGATACTGTTTTCTTTAGCTGTGCAGAAGCTGTTTATTTTGATGAGGTCCCATTTGTTTATTTTTTCCTTTATGTCCCTTACTCTAGGGGACATGTCAGTAAAAAAGTTTCTGCATGAAATATCTGAAATTTTCCTACCCACATTCTCCTCTAGGACTTTAATGGTGTCACAGTTTATATTTAAGTACATTTACATGCTGGAATTCTATGCAGCAGAAAGAAAGAAGGAGCTCCTACCCTTTGCAACAACATAAATGGAGCTGGAAATCATTATGCTAAGAGAAATAAGCCAGGCAGTGAAAGACAAATACCATATGATCTCACCTTTAACAGGAACCTAAACAACAAAACAAAGAAACAAGCAAAATATAGTAGAAGACACTGAAATAGAGGACAGGCTGACAGTGACCAGAGGGGAGATAAGAGGGAATTCCAGGGGAGACTGGGAAGGGTTTACAGGAACAAATTTAAAGGACACATGGACAAAAACTAGGGGGAGAGTGGTAATGGGAGGGAAGTGGGGAGGGATGGGTGGGTGGGCTGGAATGAGAGTAAAAGGCAGAAAACTGTACTTGAACAATGATTAATTAAAAAAAGCCAAATACTATAATATCTACTAAAATATTTTAAGTGAAGTGATATCTAAACCTTGTATTTTATTTATACCTTGAAAATTTCTTAAAATCTAATTAAGAGCTTCCTGTACCAATAATAAACTTGAATTATTTTGTAACAATTAAACACATATATATATATAATTCTGTATTGTGGAATTTTCACTACATCACAGGATTTTGTGGTACACTATATAGTTATTTATATAATACTTATGATTTTAATTATTTTTCCCTAAAATTTAAAACTATAAAATGTTAATTCAAACATATTAAAAGAATATTAAATCAAAATAAAATACAGTGTATATTTCATCAGCAGATGAATGCTGTACTGTAAACAATGGAAATGCAGTATGCCACTACTGCTTGCACAAATTTGCCAACATGAGATTGTACATGGCATACTGTTGGCTGATGGAATGGAAGGTGACCAACCACAGCTCTGTGTTTTGTATCCTGGGTGCTGATTGGCTCAGTGACCATAGCATCAGTATGTTTGGTCTTCCACACTGTGCCCATAGGTTCAGCATCTCTCCTTGTCCACTTCACATTGATGGCTGATTGCTGCATGTAGTGTTGCTCTGCAGTGTTGTGTTTTTGTGAAATTTTTGTAAAAGTTTGAATTTATTTCAAGTTCTGTGATGCCACCCAAACGTTCTGTGCCTCTAAGACTTCTGGCAGTGAACCCAAGTGCCAGAACAATACACTTACCATCAGAAAAAAGGCGGAACTTCTTGACATGTTAAAGGAAGGCAAAAGCTATGTGGCTGTAGGCAGCCATTACGGGATCAATGGTTCTACTGTTCACTACATAAAGAAAGATGAGAAGAATATTAAGTCTACGGCAACAATGACTTTTAACAGGACTGCAAAGAGGGTGGTCACTTCCCGCAATAAGGCCATTGTGAGGATGGAGCCTGCATTGGCCCTGTGGATAAATGACTGCAGGAAGAAGAATATCTTGCTGGATACCAACACCATTTAGACTAAGGCCAAGAAACTTTATTATAGTTTTTCGGAAAGGACAGACTTTCATGATGGTGACGAGGATGATGACACAGAAGCAGGACCATTGAGTGCTTCTCCCACCAGACCGACCCCACTCAGTGCCAGCAATGGCTTGACAAATTTCAGAGACGCTTTGGACTCAAGAGCGTTTCTCTGCATGGAGAAGCTGCCTCTGCAGATAAAAAGCAGCACCAGAAACTCCCCATAACTATGTTCATCACTTGCATGAAGAGATCAGTTATGCCTATGCCTTTAGCGGAAACAGAAGTTACGGTCCAGGACAAAGATACTGCACCACCTGATGAAGAGCCTGAGGAAGTGGTGCCTTCAGAAGAGCTGTAATGTTCTTCTTGGCTGTGCAGTACATTCATCTCATCATCATCACCTTCATCGCCATCAGTACTGCACAGCTACATAATTCATGACCTTCATCATTCAGGTTGTAGTATACTTCACTGGTGAGTACCCATATAGAATTTTATATGTTGTTAAAATTACATAGGTTTAAGAATGTAGAAAGTGTTTAAGAGCACATGAAGTGTTTATAAGAGTGTAGGAAAGGTTAATAAGAGAGTCGGAAAGGTTTATAGCAGTGTGGGAAGGGTTTATAAAGCCTTAAAATATATATATAAATAATAAAATAAGTATAATGCTACTACTTGGAGGCTTTTCACCTACTGCAGAGGTCTCTGAAACATAACTCCCACAGTAGGTGAGGGATCACTGCATACCTTATAAAAGGTAAAAGAGAATTTGTTTCTGTTTGTATTCTATCCATACCATTAACTAGTTATAACTTGCTCAACATTATCTTCTCTTTAGCCTGAGAACTGGACTAATACTCTAAGCATAAATGGAATAAGTAGAATTGTAAAAAATTTAACTTACCAGGTAAATCTGTATAAAATTTTAATGTAAAAATTTCTTATTTACTCCTCAAATGGTTTAAGGTGATAAAATATATATTATCTCTGAATTTTATCCCTAATAGTCATATTGCCTTTATAAGACCTCAGGGTTTGATTTTTTTATAATTTTATCTACATTTATGTATGACTAGCCCACACCACCTCAAGATGAAAACATAACAGAATTTTTTTTAGTGGGGGTGGATAGAAGGAGTGATTGAGATTCTAACAAGTCACCAAAGCATGCACTTTTAAAAAGCTGAATGAAGCGATATAAAAGACATCCCTAATGCTACAGTAAAAACCAACTCTAAATACTCTTTAATATTTAATAAAGATATATTGAATATGAATTTTTCCAAAAATAATTGAATGTGTTAGTTAAATATGATATATAATCAATTAACTTCACCTGCTTTTTAAAAAACTTCTGTAAGGTTTATTTTGTTTGTTTGTTTGCTTGTTTTTACTTTTTTAGTTTGGTCTGAGGTAACCATACAAAATCCCTTGGATTCACTATGATACACAAGAAATTACATTAAAGTTTCTAAGTCCTCATGAGATTGGGAAAGACTGCAGAAGTAACTAACCATTTAGTCAATGAACCTGTAGGATGTTTGGATTGGGATTTAAATAAATGAGAATTCATGACCCTCTTAACTGGAGGGCATGGACACAGTAGGATTGGGTATCAAATATGAATGGACAGCCATCACTAGCCATCAGAGAAATGCAAATTAAAACCACAATGAGATATCACTTCACACCAATCAGAATGGCCATTGTAAACAAATCAATAAACAAGTGCTGGCAAGGATGTGGAGAAAAGGGAACCATAGTTCACTGTTGGTGGGATTGCAGACTGGTGCAGCCACTGTAGAAAATAGTTTGGAATTTCCTCAGAAACACTAAAAATGGAAATGCCTTTTGATTCAGAGATTCCATTGCTGGGATTATGCACTCAGAATCCTGAAACACCAATTCAGAAGAATCTATGCACCCCAATGTGCATAGCAGCACAATTTACATTAGCCAAGTGCTGAAAATAGCCTATGTGCCCATCAGTAAATGAGTGTATCAAATAACTATGGTACATTTATACCATAGAACACTATGCAGCAGAAAGAAAGAAGTAGACCCCACCCTTTGCAATAGCATGGATGGAACTGGAGAGCATTATGCTAAATGAAATAAGTCAGTTGGTGAAAGATAAATAACATATGATCTCACCTTTAAGTGGAACTTAATCAACAAAACAAGCAAGCAAAATATAACCAGAGACATTGAAATTAAGAACAAACTGACAGTAACCAGAGGGGATATGGGAGGGGATAATGGGGGGTGGGAAGGAAGGGTTTCAAGGAACAACTATAAAGGATACATGGACAAAACCAAGAGGGCAGTGAGATCATGGGCAGGAGGTAGGGATGGCTGGGATGTATGGGGAGGGATGGGGGGGGGAAATGGAGACAATTGACTTGAACAACAATAAAAAATATTTTTAAAAAAGGACGCATGGACAAAGCCAAAGAGGGGTAGGATTGAGGGTGGTAGGTGGGGTTGAGTTGGCTGGGGGAAAGTGGTGGTGGGAAAATGTAGAGAGCAATATTTAAACAATAATAAAAATGATTTAAAAAGATATAAGAATCATTGTACATGGGACAATGATGCCTTAGTGCCCTTCAGAATAGGCATCCTGGGACCTCACACAATTCTCCCAGTCACCATCAACTGCCCCATCATATTTTCCAGATTCTCATCAACAGTCTGAAATCTCTTCCTTTTCAAAAGTGATTTTAGTTTTGGGGAAGGCCAGAAGTTGCAGGACACCAAATCTAGGCTGTATGGGGATTGAGTCAGCTGTGTGATTTGATGTTTCACCAAAAACTCTGCACAAGACGTGATGCATGAGGGGGCACATTGTCATGATGAAACTTCCAGTCACGAGTTGCCCACAGCTGTGGCCCTTTTTCATATTGCATCTCTCAACTGATGAAGAACATTGAGGTGTACTCCTTATTAATTTTTTGGCCTGAAGATACATATTCATGAAAGACGACACCTTCTCAATCAAAAAACATAGTTAACATGGCCTCGATCTTGTTGCACTTTTGCCACACTTCTTGGGGATGACTAGATTTTTGTTTTTGGATCCTAGCCATAGACCCATGATTCAGATTCTGGTTATGATCTTCTTGAGGAAATCTGGTTCATTGGTAGCAGTTTGAATCAAATCCATAGCAATCATAGCACAATATTCCTTCTGCTCTGGTAGCAGAAGCCACAGAATGAATTTTACCATGGCATGTTTCATTCCAAGATCTTGAATCAAAATCTCACACACAGTAGTTTTTGGAATCCTCAGGTCAACTTCTAGTTCTTGCACTGACAGTTGCCAATCTTTGTAGATTGCAGTCCATATACATTGAACATCGTCAAGTGTTCTGCTTGTTGTAGGCCTTATAGAATGTGAATCACTTTCAACAGATTCTAAGCCATCTTTGAAGCATTTTTACCACACTTTTATTGGAACTGCACTTATTGCATTGTCCCTAAAAGCCTTGTGAATCATCTGAATAGTTTCCACAGAAGAATGTTCGTGCTAAATACAAAACTGATGCAGATTTGTTGTTCTACTCACTCAGTCATTTTGAATTCAAAAGCCATACAGTACAAATGCTCACTCAATGACATCTACTGTCCCCACTGACTAGTACAGTGAAGTTATCATTGTTCACACATGCACATTCCGGTCCACTCTCCTTGGCTGCCAGGTTATATCCATGTTGTGCAAACCATTCTTGTTATATTAACAATGGCTGGAAATTTTCTGGACAGGTCCTATATCTATCATAAAATCGCTCTTTCTATTTATCTATACAAGTTCTTCATCAAGAACAGAATAAAAAGAAGTCTTAGGACATTAGTAACTCAAAATGTACAAGTCCTTTGTGACTATAAATTCCTTTATTTTACTCTACAATGGCAAATGCTAAACACAAGGTAAACAATTTTTCTCTACTTTAGAAGCCTTCAGAGGTCAGTACAGTGACAGCAACAAGACATTATATACATAAGTTGATCAATACTAATGGTAGACCATTAGATCATATGCTTTTTTATTTATAAATACCAGCATCTTGAATATTAAAATGAAATTTGTAAGAATTAGGATAAAATACCCTTTGCATAATTTGTCTTTATAACATAAGAAAATCACTATTTGGAAATCATTCTTGTTGAAAGGTGGGGAAGCAGAATAAAAAATGAAATTAAAGTAATGACCACTTTATATTTTTTAAAAAATGTCCTTGTGTATGCTGAAGGATTTGAAAATGTTATGTCTTTTTGAACTGGGATTATATTCCTGATACTTGACTAGCCAGCTTCTGGCACCTGTCAGTAAAGCTCGCTACTTACTTGGGGAAAGCTATGAATATTTAACATTGATATATAGTGAAACTTCCTTATATTTAATAATATTTAATACCGTTCAATGTAAAGATTTTTCCAACTGCAACAACAATTCTTATGTACAATTTGCAATTTTCTGTACATATATTGAAGTTAACTATTTAAACTTGGACATATAAATGTGCACAAATGTGTGTTTTCCTTTTCTCACAAAAATGTTTTTACAATTTTTTTGTAAAAATTAAGACTTTACAGGTTTTAAACACTGCCCTCTGATATACAGAAACCGTCTTCTCTATGATGACCTATTAGTGAAGGTTGTCATGAAATTAAAGGGCAACATTCTCCAGGAGTGAGAAGTAATTCAACTTTAATAGATTATATGCTTCAGAAATATATAAAACAGAATCTATATACATATACTGTCGGCTTATTTCAGGTTCAGTTAAGCTGACACAATCAAACTCATTCAGTTTAGGATTTGCAGACATGGTTTCAGTATCAAATCTTTGTTACCATCTAGAATGTTATGAGGAACTAGCCAATAACCAATATTTGTTTCTTATTGGGAGAGCATTATCTAATATACACTAAGGTCCTCATACTTCTATAATGATGCTTTAAGTGCCACTCTTTGGTGTATATGATGCCACTATGGATGAGCAAAGTCAAAAGATTTTTCAAAAGATACGAAAATAGAAACATTGAGAGACAGATTAAATTGGTATATTTTAAAGAGGAATATCTATTTATTTCCTCTTTTAAATTTAAGCTTTACTCTTCCTTAAATTTGTTTCATTAGGCATATGTGCAAAAGAAATTGATGAGATATGGATGTAAGCAATGCATTTTTAGTGTCAATAGATTAATGTACACTTAATTTTTTTTCTACTTTTATATTTGTTAAAATTTTTGTCTAAAGTTTGGAAAGCTTCTCTGAAAAGAACATCTCAGTGTTCCTATAGTATGGACATATTTATTAGTCCATGGAGACATAATGGACTTTTAAGAACTTCCTAAATATATAGACCTTGATCTTAGAGAATAATTTATGAATTTGACCCCAAAGACAAGGGTAGTAAAAGCAAAATAACTTAATGGGACTGTGCAAACTAAATAGCTTCTACACAGCAAAATAAACTGCCGAAAAAATACAAAATGGCAACCAAACAAATGGGAGAAGATATTTTCAAACAGAGCTTCCACAAGGGTTAATATCAAAATATATAAAGAACTCATACAATGCAACACCAAAAAACCCCACAAAAACAAAAACAAAAAGCAATCCAATTAAAAACAATGGGAAGAAGGAGTGGATCCAAGATCGTGGTAGAGTAGGTAGAAGTTACACTTACCTTCTCCCAGGACCGAATTAAAATTACAACTAAAATATAAAAAAGTTAACCTGAATAACCAACTGAAGACTATCTGAACAACAACAGTCTTATAACCAAGGATTCATAGAGGAACTCACATTAAGACTGCTAGGAAAAACAGAGATGTGAAAAGAGCTGGCACTACTTTCATGGGTGGTGGCTGAAATTCTGGAGAGATATCTAGGATCTCAAAAGTTCCCCCTGAGGAACATGAGGTCTCAATCCCATGCTGGGCTCCCCAACTCTGAGCACCAGAGTCAAGAAGAAATACTTACATAACATCAGGTTGTAAAAATCAACAAGGATCTGTCTGTCAAGAAGAGATAGAACTCTGTTAAAGACACAGGCATCTTCTTAAAGGACAAGCACAGAAAACTTAGCTGGTATACCCTCTCCCTAGCCTCTGGCAGATGGAGGGTGAAGCAGGCTAAAGTCACATGAGGAGAAACTAGAGTTTGTAGTTCCAGGGAGAGAGGTGAAGGGACAGATACTAGGATCCTTATACTGAGCCTCTCTCTCACTCCACAGGCATCATCTTTCTTAGGTGGAGCACTCCCCATCTTAAGACATCAGGCTGGGAGACTGAAAATAACTGCACCACCTGAATTCCCTATCACCCTACCCTGCAAAGCTCATTCTCTGTTGAGAAGTCAGCCCTATGGCTGGAATGTAGAGGTCCCAGGTGTTAGGTGGTGTCAGTGACTGAGTTCTGTGGTTCTGGGTTGTTGCCATTACTCCAACCTTCCCATAAGCCAGACTGGTGCTTCAGCTCCACCTTCCCAACTTCTGTTGGCCCTGCCCTGCTAAGCTCAGGTTCTCAGGCAGTCCAGGTAAGATCTGGTTGACTGAGTTGCGTGGCTGTAGGAGGGTGTCATTTTTTCCCTCACAATCTTGAATGATGGAGACACCTTCCTTCACATGGACAAATCTTGGTCTGTTTGGGCCTGATTGCTACCCTCATCCTGAAGACCCCCCCGAGAACCTGTCTCAACACAAAATTCTGCAAGCACCCAGTGAGTGGCAGCTAGACTTGGTATAACCTGGAACTTTGCTAAGAAGCTAAGACCCAGCACAAGCAACAGTTTTGAAAGTATCAATCTGATAAACATCACTACCCCACCTGGTAACTTACAGAGAACTTACCTCATGCAACTCAAGTACCACCAGAGGATGTTTCAATGATTGAGTCTAGTAGGCAATAGGCAGATAGAAGCAGGTGGAGGTGTATATTGGGGTTTTATGGGCTTTTAGTTGAACTTCCCCAAGGCTCAGTGATGGTGGAAGCAAGCCTTAGTGTGTGGCATGGTCCTTCCCACACACATCAAGGTCCAACAGAGGCAGCCACTAACTATAGATTTCTTTGTAGCTACAAATAGGCTGTCCAGAGCCAGTCAAGGGCAGCATATAATATTGATCTGCACCACCCTCCCTCCCAAAACTCAGTTGCTAAATTCAGACAACATCAGATCAGAATCCAATTAGCTTCACGATGGCATATACAAATGGGGATCTTGGCAGGCTCCAGACCCTGCTGAGGAAAATTCTACTTCATGTGGTCAGTATCTGCAGAAAACATTCAGCTCAGTGTTTAGGGTTGATCTTTACATTAAGCTAAAGTGAGTTGACACTTTGCACAAAAGAGCTGTTAATAATCAGACTCAATCACAACAGGAGGGATCATGTGACAAACACGAAGAATATTACTGGAGCACCCAGCTCAGGTGATCAAGGAGACTGCCTCAGTGGTGCACAGGCCAAACACTGCATAAGGCCACCCTACCTACAAATACTGGGGGGTAATAGCAAATCTATCTAATACATAGAGACAAACACAAAGACACAGCCTATGAGGGAACAAAGAAACATTCCAAATTTTAAAAAATGGAGAAATCTCCAGAAAAAGAGCTAAATGAAATGGAGACAAGCAATTTACCACATATAGAGTTCAAAATAAATGATTATAAGGATGCTCAAGGAACTTACTGAAAACTTCACAGTATGAAAAAGGAAATATCAACCATAAAAAAAACAATTAGACATAAAGTATACAATAACTGAAATTAAGACTATCCTAGAAGGAATAAAGAGTAGGTGAGATGAAATGAATGGTTAATTTGGAAGACATGTCGAGAGAAAAACACACAATTTTATAGCAGCAAAAATAAGGAAATGAGTGAAAAGAAATAAGGATGATTTAAGAGACTTTTTAAACAACATGAAGTATAACAACAACTGCAACATATAGGTATAAAAAGAAAAAGAGAGAGAGACCAAGGGACTGAGAACATATCTCAAGAAAGAATGACTGAAAACATCCCTAACCTAGTAAGGTAAAAAGACACACAAGTCCAAGAGGCAGAGAAATTACCAAACAATATAAAGCCAAAGAGATCCCACGCTAAGACATAATTAAAATGACAAAAATTAAAGACAAAGAATCTTAAAAGCAGCAAGAGAAAGTTAGTCACCTACAAGGGAGCACCCATAAGACTGCTAGGTAATTCCTTAACAGAAACAGTTCAGACTAGAAGGGAATGGTATGATGTATTCAAAATGATGCAAAGCAAAAACTACTTTATCTATAAAAGCTATGATTTAAAATTGAATGTGAAATAGCTTTCCTGACTAGAAAAATCTAAAGAAGTGTATTAACCAGTATTATAGGAAATGTTAAAAGGTTCTTTAGAAAGAAGAAGATAAAAACAGGAATATAATTATAAAGAAAAGTGGAAATAAACATGTACTTATCAATAATCAGTATAAATGTAAATGTATGCAATACTCCAATCAAAAGACATAGAGTAGCTGAATGAACAAGTAAAAAAGACCCATATGCATGTGGGTCTTTTTCTTGATTTCACACAGATTAAAATAAAGAGATGGAATAAGATATTTAATGCAAATGCAAATGAGAAAAAGCTGGGGTAGCAATACTTATATCTGATAAAATAGACTTTAAAACAAAAGCTAAGGTAAGAGACCAAGAAGGACACCAAATAATGATAAAAAGATTGTCCAACAAGGGATTGTCCCTTATAAACATTTATGCATTCAACAAAAGAGCAACTAAATATATTTAGCTTAAATATATATATAACAAATCTTAATGGACTTAAAGAGAGAGATTGAGAGTGATATAGTTATAGTAGGTGATTTTAACACACCCATTGACATCTATGATAAATCTTGCAGGACAAAAAAATAAGTGAACAGCAGTTTTAAATGACACATTTGATCAGATGGATTCAACTGACATCTACCGAACATTTTACCCCAAAGCATCAGAACACATACTCTTTTCAAGTGCACATGGAACATTTTCTAAGACAGACCACATGTTAGGACACAAAACAAGTCTCAAGCAATTTAAGAAGACTGAAGTCATATCAAGCATCTTCTCTGACCATATTATTGGATTGGCCAGAAGTCCATTTCATTTTTTCCATAAAAGACACATTTTTCATTTTCATGAATAACTTTATTGATTTGGATATTTTGAGAATGTTGGCTATCTTCTGTATGATATAACATTGATTATTATCAATTAATGTCTCTATTTGATCTCTATCATTTTCAGCTGGTCTTCTCAACTGTGGAGCATCACCCAATGAGAAACCTCCAGCAGAAAACTTCACAAACTATGTTTGATACAATTCATCAGTCATAGCAACTTCTCCATACACTACACAAATCTATTTTTGTGTTTCAGGTGTGTTTTTACCTTTCTTGAATAATAAAGTATAATGTGCCAAAATGTTGCTTATTTTCTTTCATCTTCAATGTTAAAATGGCTACACAAAAATTCACCAATTTTGGTAAGTTTTTTAATTCACACTGATGATATCTGTCACAAAGCAATCTAAAAATATTTCAAATGAAGTTAAAGACAACTAAGTGCTGTTAGAGTTATCTTACAGAAAATAACAAATGAACATTTTGGCTAACCCATAGTATGAAACTAGATATCAATCATGAGAAAAGAACAGGAAAAACATAAACTAAAAGGAGCTAAATAATATTTTATTAAACAGTGCATTTGTTAACAGTGAGATCAAGGAAGAAATCAAGAAAGCTTGAAATCAATGAAAATGAGAACACAACTACCTGAAATCTATGGGACACAGTGAAAGAAGTCTTAAGAGAAAAATCCAGACATTACAAACCTACCTCAAAAACCAAAAAAAATTTCAAATAAACTTTCTAACTTTATACTTAAAGAATCAGAAAAGCATAAAAATTAAAGTCCAGTGTAAGAAGAAGAAAGGAAATACTAAAGATCAGAGCATAAATGTATAAAATACAATGTATGTATTTATTTGTTTATTTTCATTTCAATTTATTTTCTTGTACTTTTTTATTGCTGTTCAAGTACAGTTTTCTACCTTTTCCTCCCACCCCTCCCCACCACTCAAGTCCTTCCCACCTCCTTCCCCTGTTTCCACCCCCCTTGTTATTGTCCATATAATTGTTCCTGTAAACCCTTCACCCTTTTCCCCATTATTCCCTCCCCTCTCCCCTCTGGTCACTGTCAGCCTGTTCTCAATTTCAATGTCTTTGGTTATATTTTGCTTACTTGTTTGTTTTGCTGATTAGGTTCCAGTTAAAGGTGAGATCATATGTTATTTGTCTTTCTCCACTTGGCTTATTTCACTTAGCACAATGCTCTCCAGTTCCATCCATGCTGTCACAAAGGGTAGGAGCTCCTTCTTTCTTTCTGCTGCACAGAATTCCATTGTGTAAATATACCATAGTTTTTTGACCCATTCATTTACTGATGGACACTTAGGTTGCTTCAAGAAAGATATTGACAGCAACACAATCCCCACTGTAAAAAATGGATAGATCTTCCAAACAAAATGTCAACAAAGATATTGCAGCATTGAACAATATCCCAAAATACAATTTAGAAAAATAGAAAAATAATAATGAAAATAAGAGCTGTTTTTTAGAAAAGATAACTAAGATTGACAAGACATTAACCAGGCTCATCAAGAAGGAAAAAGGGGACCCAAATGAATACGCTCAGAAATGAAAGAGGAGAAGTAACGCCTGACACCACAGGAATACAAAGGATTTTAAGGATATACTACAAACAATTACATGCCAACAAATTAAACAATCTGGATGAAATGGAAAATTTTCTAGAAACATACAATGTTTTTAA
Organism: Phyllostomus hastatus; assembly: GCF_019186645.2. Lineage (NCBI taxonomy): Eukaryota > Metazoa > Chordata > Mammalia > Chiroptera > Phyllostomidae > Phyllostomus > Phyllostomus hastatus. Next base: position 8,205,839 of record NW_025333543.1, read on the forward strand.
AACTAAATCAGGAAAAATAAAAATATCTAAACAGACTGATTACAACTAGTGAAATGGATGCAATAAAAACAAACAAACAAACAAACAAAAGTTTTCAACAAACAAATGTCATGGTCTGTATTGGATGTTTTCAGAAGTGTATTTTTACCAAACATTAAAAGAAGTAGCACTTTATCTTCTCAAACTGTCCCAAAACATTCAAAAGAAAGAAAGACTCCAAAGCTCATTTAATAAGCCCAGTATTATTCTAATTCCAAATCAGGTTAAGACACTACAAAAAATATAAAAGAAAGAAAATTATTGGTGAAATTTCTGATGAGCATAGATGCTAAAAATCCTCAAGAAAGTATTAGTGAACAGAATCCAGCAATACATTAAAAAAAACATACACTATAATCAAGTGAGATTTATTCCAAGGATTCAAGGTTAGAACAGTACCCACAAATCAATAAACATGATATACCACATAAACAAAATGAAGAATGAAAATCATATGATTATTTTCATAGATGCAGAGAAAGCACTTCATAAAATTCAGCAATGATGTATAATAAAAACTCTCAGGTGAGTGTAAATAGAGAGATCATAAGTCACCACAATAAAGGTCATATATGACAAACCCACAACAACCACCATACTCAGTGGACCAAAATGATAAGTGTTTCCTTTATGATCAGGAATGAGACAGCAATGTTGACTTTCGCCTCTCTGATTCAACATAATACTGGAAGTCTTAGTCACAGAAATCAGACACGAAGAAAGAAAAGGCATCCAAATTGCAAAGAAATTAGTGAAATGACATGATACTTTATGTAGAGAACACCAAAGATACCATCAAAAGAGAAAACCTTCTAGAACTAATAAATGCATTTAGTAAAATAGCAAGATCCAAAATAAATAGCTAGAAATCATTTGCATTTTTATACATGAATATCTATCAGAAAGAGAAACTGAGAAAGCAATCCCATTTACAGTTGCATAAAAAGTACTTAGAAAGAAATTTAATCAAGGAAGTAAAAAACATATTCAGAAAATTATAAGACACTGAAGAAATTAAAGAAGATACATATAAGTGGAAGAATATACAGCATTCATGAAGAGGGAAAATTAATATAATTAAAATGTTCATACTACCCAAAGTAATCTCTGTATACAACATGATTTCTACACAGATATTAATGGCATATTTTACAGAACTAGAACAAATACTTCAAATATTTATATAAAATCACAAAAGATCTTGAAAAAACACAGCAATCTTGAGAAAAACAAAGTTGGAGTAATTATGCTAACTACCTGATATCAAACTATACTACAAGGCCTTATGAATCATATTGCATGGTTGAACAATTTATGGACAGAAAATGATTCCAAGGACTATACAAGGTCTTTCCAGAAAGTATACGTAGTATGAAAAATAGAGACATTTACTGAAAAAGTTGAAAAATACAAGAAACATTGTACATAGGTCAATGCTGCCTCAGTCCCCTTCAAAGTAAGCACTGTGAAACCCTGGCCTCCCACCTGCACTCCTCAGCCCACAGGTGCAAGGCGGCCCCTCTCCCAGAGGTCCCACCCATCACCGTCACTAATGCAGCCACTGCTGCCACAGCTGCTGTGGATTTTGCCAAAGAGGAAGCAAGATTACCTCACATGGACTCCAACCCAAAAACTACTACTACCTCTACACTTTTAGCTTTATAAACATAAACGAAGATCCTGGGAGAGGGAAAGGCCTCAGGGCTTCTTCTCTTACCCCAAGGGGTATTTGGTGGGAGCTCAGATCCCTCACCCCAACCTTCAGCTCCACCCACCTCATGGGAATCTCTCAATCCCACCCTCAGTGGGCTTCCCACACCCCACCTCCAGCAGAGTCCTGCCTTCCCCCCACCAGACACCTCTACTCTACAACTCCTTGCCCTATGCCTTCATAGACACATATCTTGTCATCCTGATCATTTATTCATGTCTGCCTTGCCCACCATACCCAGAATCTATCCTTGATCTTCCTACAACCTTTTCCCTGCTGAATTCCCAGTTATCCCCCAACTCCTACACACACACACACACACACACACACACACACACACACACATTTGGGAGCTCAGTTGTCCCAATTGCCATCAGCTTCTGTGTCATATTTTCCTGAATCTCATTGACTGTCTGAAATCTCTTTCTTTTCAAAGGTGATGGCCACACAGCACTCATGCTCACTCAACGTTGTTCACCACTCCTACTGACTAGTACAGTGAAGTCATCATTGTTCATGCATGCACATTCCAGTCCACTCTCCTTGGCTGCCAGGTTACATGCTGTACAAACCATTCTCATTGTTTTAACAATGGCTGAGCATTTTCCGGACAGGCCTGTGCCCTATGTTCATTGTAGTGTTATTTACAATAGCCAAGTTGTTCTCAAGGTGTGTGAAGGCATGTTTCAATGCTTCAACTGGCAATCTTGTATTCTGTCTCAGTCTTGTATTCTTGTTTCTGGAAAGTCTTAAGGTCAGCTAGAGGTGAGCCATTAAGGCGTTCTCAATTTTTTCTTAAGATGTGCCCAGTTCTGCACATAAGCTTGGCATTATAGATCCTAAGGGATATATCAGAGCTTTATAGAGCCATTAATGGAAATATAATCCTCTGGAATCTTTAAGATTATTTTTGTCACTTTCTTTTTAGCACTGTCTAGCTTCACTTCAGGCTGTGTTGATATTAAATAATTGCCACTGATTATTTTTAGCAAATTCTCTAAGAATATAGTTGTTCACACCAAGCAATCTCTCAGTCAGATCAAATAAAAGCAAACCCTGAAAATTTAGTTTTTCAGGGAGCTTTCAAACTATGATATTTCTCTGTGGAGTGGGGCTTTTAAGGATTTCCAAACCCATCTGTCCCTTCCAATGGTTACTACAGTGTTAATTTCTACAGCCACCGTAGTTGTGAAGCTGCTGGTTTTCAAGAGTGCTATGCACCTGAGGGAGGGACGTAGGAATTGGGAAATTTTAAATAGTACAAAGTTCACTCTTCCTACCAAAATTCAGTCATTTTGGGTTGTAAATGCTCTTTGTTTTTTTGTAAGTCTTTGGATAAATTGTTAAGATTCTGAAAAAGTTGATTTTTATAATTTTTGCTACTGTTCATTCCTACTACTATTATGGAGAAGCAGATTTTTCAAACACTCTTTTTCCACCATTTCCAATGAGTTTATATTAATTTACTTCTCATATAAGTTATTCTGTTTTAAATTTAAATTGATTTAATCTATTTTTACCTGTGATATTAAGAATATGGTAGAAATTACATAATTTACAACTGCTGAAGTTTAGGAAAATTATGAAAATTATTAGATTAAAAAACTTCAAAGTTGATACATTATTTTTTATAATTCCTTCTGGGATAAATTATTAAAATACATTTAAAGAGTATCTTAATAGGAGATGAGTTTGAAGGACTCGTTCAAAAAAGAATTAGAGGTTCTTAAGGAGTCATTATCTAGACTAGGACAGCAAAATATAGTTATTTAACTTCTCTGTTTAAAAAGATTATAGCATGCATGATTATCTCTCTCTGTAGATATATATATATAGAGAGAGAAGTTAAAATAACTGTATATATATATTGTATATATATTGCATGTATATATGTATGTATATATACACACATATATGCATATATATTATATATGCGTATAATATATACAATATATACACACATATATGTGTGAATATATACATACATATATACATGCAATATATATACAATATATACATACAGTTATACACACACATATATGTGTGTATATATTGTATATATTATATGCATATATAAAATAACTCGTGTGTGTGTGTGTGTATTCTGAGGTCTGTCTGGAAAAAGTCCGGCCATTGTTAATATAAAGAGGACAGTTTGCATGACATTGACGTAACCTGGCAGCCAAGGAGATTGGACTGGAATGCACATGTTTGAACAATGAAAACTTCACTGTACTAGTCAGTGGGGAACCTAGATGCTGTTGAATGAGCTTGAGCACTGTGTGGTTTTCGAATTTAAAATGACTGAGTGAATACAGCAATGAATCTGCATCAAATTTTGTGTTACAGCTTAAACATTTCTCTGTGGAAACTATTTGGATGATTTAGAAGCCTACAGCTATGGGAAACTGGTGACTGGCAGCATCATCATGACAATGAACCCACACATACATCACATCTTATGCAGGGTTTTTTGGCAAAATGTCAAATCACCCATATGATTAGGCCCCCCCACCCCGCCCCCTACAGCCCAGATTTGGACCTCTGTGACTTCCGGCTTTTCCCAAAACTAAAATCACCTTTGAAACAGAAGAGATTCCAAACTGTCAATGAGATTCAGGAAAATATGAAGGGGCAGCTGACAGTGACTGGGAGAACTGTATGAGGTCCCAAGGTGCGTACTTTAAAGGAGACTGACACACCATTTTCCTATGTACAATGTTTCTTGTATCTCATATTTTCTTGAATAAATAACTATTTTTTCATACTACTTGGCTGGATACCTTCTGGACAGGACATATATACATATCCTAAAGGGATTACAAGAAACAATGTACTAACTTTGAGGTTTTTTCATCTAAAATTTTTCATAATTTTCTTAAGCTTAAGCAGTTTTAAATTATGCAATTTCTAGCATATTCTTAATATCACAGGTTAAAATAGCTTAAATCAATTTAAATTTAGAATAGACTAACTTATATTAGAAGTAAATTAATATAAGCTCATTGGAAATGGTGGAAAAAGAATGTCTGAAAAATCTGATCCTACATAGTAATAGTAGGAACACTAGCGAAAATTATAAAAATCAACTTTTTTGGAATCTTAATAATTTATCTAAATGTTTACAAAAAACAAAGAGCATTTACTACCCAAAGTGGCTGAATTTTGGTAGAAACAGTGAATTTTGTATCATTTTAAAATTATATATTATACACACACACATACACACACACACACACACATACATATAATGAAAGAGAGAAAACAAAGAAGAGAATAGTGAAAAAGGAAGCACAATGGTTGTATTGTAAAGCTTTTGGAAAGAGTCAAGTAAGAAATTTTTATAGTAGAAATATCTTTTAATAAAAAGGATTTCAAATAATAAAAATTAAGTAGTCATATATGGATACGCAAGCTCCTAATTAATTTTTAACAAAACTACATATACAAAACAAACCAAACAAAAATGAAAGCCAATACATATTAACTTCTAGCTCATCCAGATGGTGTTCTCAACCCTGTATCCTATTCTGACACTGTTGTAACCAAAATGCAATTGTTCTTGCCTGCTCCAATAATAATAATAATAATAAAACTCACAAAACAAGTGCTGGTGCAAAGAAAAGAGTTTTATTCAAGTGCCTTGACTTAGGACAATTGTGGTTCCCCCATCTCAAAGACCATCTCCCCTTCTTATTCATGTCCATGGTGGTTACAGGGATAAGAAGGGAAGGGCTCTTCTTCTATCAAATTATTTTGCTAGCTTTTGTCCTTATCCATTCATCTTTTAGATTTTGGTGCACTCAGTGTAATAACCTTCCCTTGCATGATCTTTGCCAATGGGGAAGACTCCCTGTGCAACCTATCTATGGTATCAAGATTAGTGGGCATGGCCACTGTAGGGTTTACAATCAAGAAGCTTGGTGATGCCACTTTCCTCAGCCCCACTCCTGATGCTGAACACTGCCACACATCTGGGAGAGCCGGCTGGAGTCCACAGAATATCTTGGAATCCAGGTGCACCTGTGTTTTCTGAGCAACCCCTTTGTGCCCTGCCTCTCTGAAGTGGCCAGTCATACCCACACTTATCCTGATGCTGACTGCTCTCATTTTGACTACTGACTCTAGTAACAAATCTCCCCTTAAAAATTCAGGACTCTTGTAATCTTACAAAGATAAATGGATGGAGATGTCATTTTCTATAGCTTCTCCTTGCTCTCAAGAGGAATATTATCTATCCCTGTAGTGAGGGGTATGTCTAGTAATGCAGGGACAATTATAGTGAAATCAAAAACTGAAGAGACTAAAGGATCCCCATGATCCAATCCTGAGTGTGGTTTTGGGTGGTATACTCAATAGCAGGATAAGTTTTCCAAGTAAGCCATTGTCTGGGAACTGTGAACAAAGGTGTTATAAGTGCAAGCACATGGGCATAAATTTGAGTAATTGTCAAAAATAATGAAATAAAATAAAAGGTAAAATTGTACACTTAATTTTGAGGGGCAATGTCCCTTTCTGAAAGAGGAATTTTAAATCTCTTTCAGGAGTGCAGATTCAGCTTTCTCTTGTAGTATCAACAGCAACAGCATGATCCAAGTCCTCCTAAGGTGACACCTGTTTTATTCTTGTGTGGTAGATCCAAGTCTTGATTCCCATGAGCTTGATGGAAGAGTATGTTGTCAGCAAGATGTCACAGGGATGGGTCCATTGCTTGGCTAACTGCTGTTCAGGACCTTGAGTCTTCGGTGTCTTAAGTAAGACTCAGTCTCCCAGCTGCAACAGATATGAGGGCTCATCAGATGGGTAGATAGACCTGCAATGAGCAAACTTGTACAAAGTTGTTAGTGTTTTCCCTAAGTATTGTACATATTATTTAATTTTGACTTATGTTCTAGATCTAAAGGGGGTGTTCTTAAACAGAAACTTGGAAGGATCCCTTATAAACTATTTCAAAAAGTCTTAATTTAAGCCTGCTTCAGGGCACTACCCTAATCGAAATCAAGGCAATGCCTGATCCCATTTCAAATGTGTTTTCTGGCTTATTTTGGCCAAGGTCTTCTTTATTGTGTAGTTCATTTTCTCTATCTTCCTCATAGACTGAGATCTCCAAGATATACGTAGTTTCCAATAAATCTGTATACCTGCTCTATCTTCTGCGAGATTTCCAAAGTGAAAGACAATTTATTGTGGCTTTAATGTTATAATAAAGTCCAAATCTTGACATTATTTCTTTGAGTAGAAGTTTTGCTACCTCAGTTGTCTTCTCTGTTCTAGAGGAGTATTCCTTTATCCATTCAGAAAAGGTGTCCATAATAAGTAATACAATTTTAAAGTTTCCTATGGTTTTATTTATTTATGTATTTATTTATTTATTAAAATATATTTTATTGATTATGCTATTACAGTTGTCCCATTTCCCCCCCTTCACTCCCCTCCACCCTGCATACATTCTCCCACCCACATTCCCCCACCTTAGTTCATGTCCATGTGTCATACTTATAAGTTCTTTAGCTTCTACATTTCCCATACTATTCTTCCCCTCCTCCTGTCTATTTTCTACATACCATCTATGCTACTTATTCTCTGCACCTTTTCCCTCTCTCTCCTCCTCCCCTTCCCCTGTTGATAACCTTCCATGTAATCTCCATTTCTGTGGTTCTCTTCCTGTTCTAGTTGTTTGCTTTGTTTTTTAGGTGTGGTTGTTAATAATTGTGAGTTTGCTGTCATTTTACTGTACATGTTTTTTATTTTCTTTTTCTTAAATAAGTCCCTTTAACATTTCATATAATAAGGGCTTGGCGATGATGAACTCCTTTAACTTGACCTGATCTGAGAAGCACTTTATCTGCCCTTCCATTTTAAATGAGAGCTTTGCTGGATAGAGCAATCTTGGATGTAGGTCCTTGCCTTTCATGACTTGGAATACTTCTTTCCAGCCCCTTCTTGCCTGCAAGATCTTTTTTGAGAAATCAACTGACAGTCTTATGGGAACTCTTTTGTAGGTAACTGTCTTCTTTTCTCTTGCTGTCTCTAGGATTCTCTCCTTCATTTTAATCTTGGGTAATGTAATTATGATATGCCTTGGTGTGTTCCTCCTTGGGTCCATGTTTTTTGGGACTCTCTGAGGTTTCTGGATTTCCTGGAAGTCTATTTCCTTTGCCAGATTGGGAAAGTTCTCCTTTATTATTTGTTCAAATAACTTTTCTACTTGTTGCTCTTCCTCTTCTCCTTCTAGTACCCCTATAATTCAGATGTTGGAATATTTAAAGATGTCCTGGAGGTTCCTAAGCCTCTCCTCATTTTTTTGAATTCTTGTTTCTTCATTCTTTTCTGTTTGGTTATTTGGTTGTTTGGTTGTTTGGTTCTTCCTTCTGGTCCTCTCCATTGATTTGAGTCTTAGTTTCCCTCCCATCACTATTGGTTCCCTGTACATTTTCCTTTATTTCACTTAGCATAGCTTTCATTTTTTCATCTAATTGGTGACCAAATTCAACCAGTTCTGTGAGCATCTTGATCACCAGTGCTTTGAACTGTGCATCTGATAGGTTGGCTATCTCTTCATCGCTTAGTTGTTTTTTTTCTGGAGCTTTGATATGTTCTTTCATTTGGGCCACTTTTTTTGTCTTGGCATGCCTGTTACATAGTGAGGGGCAGAGCCTTAAGTGTTCACCTGGGCAGGTCAACCCAGTCGCTGGGTTGTGACGCTATTTGTGAGAAAGGGGTCCAAGAGGGAACAATGGTGCTTGCTCCATTCTTTGCCAGATTTCAGTCACTTCTGCTTCCTCCAAGCAAACTGGGCCCTTTTGGTGCTGGTTCCTGTGTGGGTGAGTTTATGTACATTCTAGGACCCTGTGGGTCTCTCCAACAAACTCTCCTGTGAGGCTGGGAATCTCTCCTGGCATTTCAACCCCCACAGGTATTTTTCAATTGGTGTTTTGAGGATTCATTTCCCTGTGCTGGAACCCTGGGTTGCGAGGTCTGTTTCACTCCCCAGTTTTGCCTGGTTTATCTGTGCGTGCATATGGGATCACCTGATTTGCTGCCTTGCACGCTGCACCCCTCCACAATCTGCTGCCTCACTGGGTCCGCCCACTGCTGTCTAGTGCTCCTGAGGGACTGCTAGCTGCTGCCTTACATGCTGGGGGTCCGCCAGCTGCTGCTTTTTTTTTGCCTTGACCCCTCTCTATCCTGCTGCCCAACTCCGCCCCTACTACCATTCTGGATGAATGTGTCTACTTTAACTCCCTGGTTGTTGGGCTTCCATACAGTTCAATTCTGTCAGTACTGGGGGTTTTTTGTTTCTAAATTTTTGTTGTCCTTAATTTGGTTGTGTGAGGAGGCACAGTGTGTCTACTTATGCCTCCATCTTGGCCAGAAGTCCAAATTTCCTATCATTTTAGACATTGGTTTATAGGGAGCTTGTGAGGCCTCAAATGAGTATATGTTGGGGACTGCCCTGACTGGTATCAGAAGCTGAAACCCCCGCTTAGCTAAGGCTAAGGGAACGCCCTTGGAACCGTAAGCCAGCAAGGAGATAAAAGCTTATCTTCCTGGCAGGAATGCTGCTTCTGCTGCTTTGTTCATAACTGAACCCCAAAAAGCTTGGTCGGTTAGCCAAAGATGGGTAAGATTCCCCACGGGGGGAACGACCTAAGCCAGGCACGATCACTTTGGGAGGCCCCCCAAAAGAAGGACTTGGGGGGCTGCAGCAAAAGGGGGTGATGGATCCTCACTCCTTGGCTTTGACAAAGTCTGAGTTCTCAGCGTCTGGAAGAAAATCTCCTTATCTCTCGGTGGCCTTAGTTCCCTTGCTCCACCTAAGCCTGAAATAATGACAGGGTGGTACAGCTCAGTACTGAGAAGTGCGGATTTCCCGGGGTGATCAGGCCTAAGAAAGAATATGTAAATTACTGTGAAACCTTCTTTGTTTAGAATGCTCTCAGTTGAATGAGAAGGGTCTTAGGAGGAAGTTAATTTGTTCCTCAGTCTACAGCTCTTTGACCCCCAACTCAATAGACCGGCAGAGTTCTTTGTTTTCTATAGTTCCTTACTTCCCCTAATGAGTACTGTACTTTACCTGAATTATTATGCAAAATGAGCCCAATAAAAGCAGGTATGGACGGTAAATCAGCGCGCTCCCCACTAGGGGGGGTGGCCATTTCGTCCCTACTTCCCCACAGAAACTAGTTTGTCTCTGTGCATGTTGTTATTTCTCGCGTGTTTATCGTCGAGCCATCCACAGTGTTCCGTGGTCACTGCTGGCTGGTGACCCACACGCAACAAGTATATCCCTTTATATTGCACTCATTTTCTTGTTCGGGCATGTTCTGTTTTAGGATTGTTTTTGGTGCATATCTGGTAGAATTTGATAATCTTCTAAATGGTCCTCTGTAATGATGACCCTTCAAATGTAATCTAACAAGGTCTTTTAAAGCATCCCACCCATAATGGATCCCTTCATGTAGCTGTTGAGGATGGGATATACTAGAACTTCAGGGAGCAATGAGTGCTAACTTTCCATACAGTATTAAGGTCAGTGATAGAGAATCTCCATTTATGGACCCATTACACATCTTGTTCTGTGTTACAGAGCTTAAATTCTGACAAGTCCAGTGACAAATTAAAGCCTCAACAAGTGGAGATGCTTGGGTAGCTTATAAATTGGGCATTTCTAGTGCAGGGGCCAAAATTAGTTTTTCCTCCAAGTGTCAAATGATGCCTGACAGTCTGTTATCTGATTTAGGGGCTCAGACTGTAGTTTTTTCAAATTATACATGGTTTGGCTATAAGGCCAAAGTTTAGAATCCAAGTTAGGCAAAACCTTGTAATCCCTAATAATCCACCAAACTATTTCTGGTTCTCTGGGATATTTTTTGTAGTGATGACTTGTTTTTGATCTGCCATCAAGCTCCTAGTGCCCTGTTTCAGTTGGAATCCCAGGTATGTCACCTCCTGTTTAAAAATCTGGTCCTTCGAGGTGATGTTTTTGATTCTTGTCAAATGTTACAGGATGTAACAATGTTAAGCAAGCAGTCTTTGTAAGTATTGCTAGCTATTAGTGAGTCATTTACATACTGTAGAAGAATTTTTCAATTGAATATCTCTTAAACATTTTGCCAGAATTCTGAAACTCTTGGGGCAACACAGGGCAACAATATTGGAGTGTGGCTTTAGTTCCTGGATCCCACTACTCAAAGGAAAATAAGAGTTAAACACAGTCATCTATTGGGATCCAAAACAACAACAACAAAAAAGAGTTGTTCAAGTCTAGGATTTAAAACCCTCTGCTATCCCTAGGCACTGTAAGTCAACAAAGTATAGTGTTGGGCACGAGAGGATGAATGTCCTAGACAACATTATTTATGTCCCTAAGGTCTGTACATATTGATATTCATCAGAGTGAGGCTTTTTGACTGGAAAAATGGGAGTGTTATAGATAGACTGATATGGTCAAATTAATCTGGATTTTAAGAGTTTCTGCAATACTGGTTGAATTCCCTCTAAAGCTTCATTTCTAAGGGGACATTGTTTCTTCCTTGAGATTTGCGCCTCTCCTTTTAGGTTAATTTTTATAAGTTGCATGTTAACTACCCTACCAGTTAGTTGGTTTAAATATCCCTGTTGGTTCTGTTGGCTTAAATGGCTCAATTGACCTGCTCCTAGATCTTAGGTGGAAAGAGTTTATCTCTAGGTCACTCCAGGCAAACCAGAAGCAATGGAAACTGGAGAGCATGTTCTGGCAGGAAACTGGAGAGCATGTTCTGGCAGGACTTCTAAACATAACTGCTGTTTCTCAGGGAAAAGTATTATATGTGCATGCAATTTAAAAAGTAAATATTGGTCCCAAAATGGAATGGAGCAGTTTGGTAAGTAGGGAAAACTCTGCATAAGTTTTTGATCCCCAAAGTGGCATTGAGGAGGTTGAAGGAATGCCTGCTTTTATAATTGTTGTCACTGTGGTAACTGACACTGCAGCTGAACTTTTCATGTTTAAGTTTGTATTTAGCACTAAGTTTGTAGCCCTTGTCTCTATAAGGAAGTCAATCAGCTTGTTTCTCACTGTCATTTGTACTGGTGCTCTTGTGGGAAAATATTGTAGTAATAGGTCAGAAGGTGTCTAGGGGAACCCTCATGTGTCATCAGATTCATCATTCCTTTATAACATTTTTTTGGTTAAGAATTCCTTCCTTCCTTCCTTCCTTCCTTCCTTCCTTCCTTCCTTCCTTCCTTCCTTCCTTCCTTCCTTCCTTCCTTCCTTCCTTCGAGTTCTGAACTTTCCTTTCTCCAATGGCCTGCATCTTTGCAACAGGTACACTTTGGGTAGCCTATTGCGTCCCCCCCCTTTTTTTAGGTCCTTCCTCTCCTTCTGTTTTCCCCTCACTGTTTGTAAGAAAACAGTGGCCTTTTGTTCCCTGATCATGGTAAGTTTTAAAGGCCATGGCCATCAGTGAGGAGGGATTCATTTCCAGCACTCTGTCTAAACATTAGAGTTTCATTTATATGTACAGGGCGCCTTGCCCAATAAAAGTCATGTTTACCATCCACACATTTTCTGGTGCCTGTGAGTCACTATCAGTGTGCTTTCTATAGGGCTAGTAAATCCTTTCTAAATATTCAGAAGAATCTTCATTTGATTTCTGTTGAATGAACTGTATCATATTCAGGTTATTTGTTTAGATATCCTTTCCTAAATCCTCCCAATATGTGCCTTATGTAATGCTCTAGGAAGGCTAGGTCCCCTCCTTTCTGGTTCCAGTTGGGCTCTCTCAAGGGAACCACCATAGCTAGTTTGAGGGTCCTGTTGGAATTCTCTAGATCGAGGCAATGTGCCTATTTGTTAACCTTATTTATAACTGTCAGCCATTCATCTGCCATTAGCAAAATGTTAAGGAAATTCTGTACATCTGCCCAGTTTGCATGGTGAGTGGCAAAAATGGGGAGGAAAAGATGTGCTGTTTTCTGCACTATATTCTCATATAGGGATCTTCCCTATATGAGAGGTTGTAGTTCTTCCAATTCAGTAAATCTGAAGTAGCAAATAGAGTATGAGCCCAGTAGTGACCAGCTGGTTGGCCATCCTGGTTAATTCCACCTGTAGGTTATTGTCTCAAATGGAATTATTTCACTTTGAATAAGGATGTTCCCTGCCAAATTGGGTGTCCTGCCAGGTCTTTGAGGGGGGAGAGCATTCTTCATCATATAGGTGAGGGTCTGTCCCTCTCTGGGCTCTATTTCAATGGTATCTATCAGAGTGGATGGTGGTGGAGGGAATTATTTTTGCTGCTAATTCTATGTCCCCGGGCTCAGGACATTTAAGGTACTCATTTCCTCATTTTTTTCTTCCTTTGTTTTACTATCACAGAGGGGTTTTTAAGCCAGTTCCTTTCTCTGCATCATAAGTTTATTCCTTTTCTTTGCCAAATCCTTATTATGCAAATACATAAACATCTGAACATAAAAGCATTTGTCTCATTCCCTGACCATTGGTAAAATAATTCTAATTGAATGATGGTGAAGTAATTTATAAAATCATTTAGGAGTTATTTTTCCAAAACATCCAAAGTACAAATATGCCAAGCAGTGTTACAATAAACAAAAATTCTTCTTGGTCATGGAACTATAGCTATACATGGACCAATCTGCTAAAGTTTGGCCCTTCAAGACTTTGCAAGGTCCACACATTCCCACTTGCCAAAAATGTAACCAAAATGCAATTGGGCTGCCTGTCACCATTAAAGCCAAATTCATGAGACAGATGCTGGTGCAAAATGAGAGAGGTTTACTCAGGTGCTATGACCTGAGAGAATGGTGAACTATTCAGAGAGTATCCCCACTTCCTGTTGAAGCCTGCAGTAGTTAGCAGTGGTGTCCAACCTTCTGTCATCTGTGGGCCACACTGGAAGAAGAAGAGTTGTCTTAGACCATACATTAAATTCACAAACTCTAACAAAAACTGATGAGCAAAAAAAAAAGGTTTTAAGTAAATTTACTATTGTGTTGGGCTGCATTCCTAGCCACCCTGGGCCACAGGTTGGCACCCCTGGGTAGGAATATGAAGGGGAGAACTTTTTTTCCTAATATCTTACTATGTTTTGGTGTACTCAGGACCTGCCCAGTTATCTTTTTAGCTTTGCTGCACTTGGAACCTATCCATTCATCTTTCTAGCTTTTGGTGCACTCAGTGTAAAAATTTTCCCCTGTGTAATCTTGGCCAAGGAGAGATATTCCTGGCACTCCCTGTCTATGGTATCAGGGTCATTGGTGGGGGTGCACTTTAGGACCCTCCATCAGGAATCCTGGTGATTCCACAGCCCTCAGTCTGCCAATCAATGGTAAACATGGCACACATACATTGATGGGAGCTAGTTGGAGTCCATGGGACACCCCTGAATCCAGGTGTTCCTGAATTCTCTGTGTAGCCTTTGTTTGCCCTGCCCCACTGAGGTGGCTAGCCAGGATTGGCTCTCACCCTGCTATTGGATGCTCACACTCCAAGTGACTGTCTATGGTAGCACTATCTTTTAGTTTTATTGTACAAATGATTCAACAAATCAGATGGGCAGCTTCAACCCTTCACTTGGAAGGATGTAATGTATCTACAGTCTATTTTGGACCATAGTACTAGAGTCCTCTGATTCACTGAGAATTTCAAAGAATGCCAATTTGAAACCTAAGAAAAATTATGGTGAATCTGAGGAACTTTATTATTGATTTAGCATCAAGTCCCATGAGCTAGATGCTACTTATTACAAATCAATTTGACAGCTTATTTTTAAATATATTTTATTGATTATGCTACTATAGTTGCCTCAATTTAACCCCCTCTTCCTCCATCTTCCCCTTGCCTCCAGCAATACCCTCCTTAGTTCATGTCCATGGGTCAAGCATATAAGTTCTTTGGCTTCTCCACTTCCTATACTATTCTTAACATTTTATACTTGCCATTTATGCTTCTTATTCCCTGCACCTTTTCTCCCATTCTCAACTTTCCCTCTCTAAACTGATAACTCTCCAAAAGATCTCCATATCTATGATTCTGTTCCTGTTCTGGTTGCTTGCTTAGTTTGCTTTCTTTAGATACAATTGTTGATAGTGGTGAATTTGTTGCTATTTTAATGTTCATGGTTTTGATCTTATTTTTCTTAAATAAGTTCATTTAACATTTCATGTAATAATGGTTTGGTGATGATGAACTCCTTTAGCTTTACCTTATCTGGGAAGTAGTTCACCTGCCTTTCTATTCTAAATGATTGCTTTGCTGGATAGAGTAATCTAGGTTGTAGGTGCTTCCTTTTCTTCACTTTGAATGTTTCTCTCCAGTCCCTTCTTGCCTGAAAAGTTTCTTTTGAGAAATCAGCTGATAGTCTCATGGTAACTCCTTTGTAGGTAATTATCTGCTTTTTCCTTTGCTGCTTTTAATGTTCTCTCTTTATCTTTAACCTTGGCATTTTAATTATGATGTGTTTTGGTGTGGCCCTCTTTGGGTCCAACCTGTTTGAGACTCTTTGAGTTGTATGTCTATTTCCTTTGCCAAATTAAGAAAGTTTTCTTTCATTATTTTTTCAAGTAAGTCTTCAATTTCTTGCTCTTCCTCTTCTTCTGGCATTGCTATGATTTGGATGTTGGTACATTTGGAGATTTCCCAGTGACTCCTTATGCTATCCTCATTTTTTGTTTGTTTGTTTGTTAATTATTTTTTCTTCTTGCTGTTCTGGTTGAATGTTTATTCCTTCTTAATATTCCAAATCATTGATTTGAATCCAGGCTTCCTCCTCTCCACTGATGGTTTCCTGCATATTTTTTTTTATTTCACTTAGTGTGACCTTCATTTCTTCCTTTATGTTGTTGCTGTACTTAATGAGTTGAGTATCCAGTACAGCAATGTTTTGTACTCTGCATCTGAGAGGTTGATTATCTTCATTTTATTTAGTTGTTTTTCTCGGGTTTTGTTCTGTTCTTTCATTTAGGCCATATTTCTTTGTCTCCTCAATTTGGCAGCCTCCCTGTGTTTGTTTCTATGTATTAGGTAGAGTTGCTTTTATTCCCTGCCTTAGTAGAGTGACCTATCATAGAAAAGGCACCTGGAATTGTGTGGAGCAGAGCCTTAGGTAATCACCAGGGTGGGTCAACCTGCTTCACTACTTTGTGGCTGTGTTGGGGGGAGGGCTCATAGAGGGAGCAGTCTGCTGTTGTCTGTCTTCTGGAGTTTACCCCAGCACTCACTCTGTTCCCAGTCACTTCACCCATTTCCCATATGTGACTGGCACCGTTTGAGCTGTTGCCCTGGTGCTGAATTCCAGAAAGGCTTGGCATGTGTACTTTCTAAGTCTGTGTGGGTCCTTTAAGCACAATCTCTGGAAATCTAGCTGTTTCTTCTACTGCCCCAACCCCTACTGCTATTTACAGCCAGAAGTTAAGGGTATTTATTTTCCTGGCACTGGAACCCTGGACTGTGTGGTCTGGCCTGGTGCTGGGATCACTTGCTCCCAAGGTAACCCTCCTAACATTTTTTCTGGTGTTATTATTATCAGTATTATTGTTATTGATATTTAGTTGTAATTCTTTCTGTAGTTGTGTGAGGAGGTGAAACATGTAAATTTGACACAGAGTTTATGTAGTATGATACTGTGGTTGGAAACTTCTCAACAAAGCAAGATGCAAAAAAGAAAGAAATGTTTTGATGGGCTTTTTGGGAAGGATTAAGTTTCATCTCCATCAATGACTACATGTCCAGAATCATATAAACAAAGACCTCTCAATTTAGCTAATGTGCCAGTATTGAAATCAGTTGTCGTAGTGTTCCTCATTGAATCCTAGCAAGTGAGTATTGAATCCAGGAAACACTGTGCCTTTGCATTGCTGAGTTATGACTTCAGTGTGTTCAGCAAATGGGTCCCAGAATACCAGCAGAACACCACAAAATAAGAAAATTTGAGAATAGTAATTGAAAATCTTAATGATTCCTCTCTCAAGTCTTTAGTCATAGAATGTTCATTTTCTAATTTTTACTATCAAAAAGAGTAATGCATAATGCATCAATAACTATGTTTGTTGAAATAATTTTTTATTTGTCTTTAGATATAAAACACTAATGTACTTCACTGTAGTTATGGCATTTCTTAAATTTTTTTATCATAATCTGTGTCAGATAAGTGTGGATTTTCACTGAATGTTTTATGGCACAAAAATACTTCACTATATCTAAGACTGAAAATGAATTCACTAGCCCTACACTACTAGCTTTAAACTTGGACTTTTTGTTGAAAATATAATGTTATAAAATATCTTGCTATGGAGCTTGTGGTAAATAATTTTAGCTATAACCATTTTATGTGTCCTCCCTTTCAGGTTCTGAAATGTTTATTATATCTCTTCATACAAAATACACTGAAACAGAAACTCACTTTCTCATGTAAATTAATATTTTACTCGTATTATTCCTTTTGTCTAAATGCTTTCCCTCCAAATTTTAAATTAATGTGGTCTCTGGTGCTCATTCTTTCATAAACTCTTTCCTCATTTTGTCTGTACTTTTCTAAAAATTTTGCTTATACTTCTGAATTAATTTCCTACAACATGGTACTTGCTAAGTCAGTTGGAGGCAATCTCCTCTCACTAATGTAAATCTTCTTGAAAGTAGAATTGTTTTTCATTTATTTACACTCCTCAGGAATTAACTCCTAAATATTTGGTAATTTGCATAATGAAAAGAGCCCAAAATCTAGACTTCCATGGAAAACTAGTGGAGAAAAAAATCCAATTACTCTGCATTTTTATATTTTGTATTAGGATTTGATTGAGAAAACCCCCCAAAAAACTTTTAGAAAAGAACACTAGACTGAGGCTCATGTAGCTCTGAACTTACTTTTCTACAGTTGTCAGTCTTTGAGTAGCAAAGACTCTTAACAGTGTGCACAGATTTTGACTACTTGAACTAAATTACATTACTTTAATTAAACACATTGATATATTGTTTTGAGTTAAACTCTTATTTGGTGTCTAGTAGCCACTAACAAGGGGAGTAGACTGGACTTTTCCACTTTTCACTGTTTATTTAACATTGCATAGGCATAGCCAAAGGAAATCTCTCCAAAAATACCTAAAACAAATTTTTTTCAACTGCATAAGATCATGAGAAAACAAAATCTCCTTTTCTCAAATGACACTTTAAAGCCATGGGAATATAGTGTGGGGAAATCAGTTCAGTCATGGATTATGAAAACAACAGAAATATAAACCATATATCAATTTATAAAACTGCTGAAATAAATTAAGTGTGATTGAAACTGTCAGCTAGGTTCATTCACACTGAAAATAAAATGCCAAAATACTTATATAGAAAGCAAGCTACAAAAAGCATGAAACTTCTTTTATAATATTATTTTACTATGAATTGAACTGATTGATAAATTAAGTTCAAATTGTACCTATTTGCATGAATTCAATTCTGAGTCAAAAGTTTTTTCAAAGTTTTCACAATCTTTTCTACTGGCACACACATTTTACCTTTTGTAGAAACCATTTTGTAGTCATTCTATGGAACTCCATACTACTTTATTTTTCTCATTCTGTTTCCTTTGAAGGAATGATTCATCTAAAATGATCTGCTTTTGGGTGAGATGAGCACATCTCTTCGTTTGTTTGTTTGTTTGCCCTAATAATCTCATTTACCTGTCTAGGTTAATAGCAAAATTAAAAGCTTATATATTAAATGGACTGTAGGAGGTTCAGTTGCAGTTAATTAAAAAAAAGAAGAATTAGGTATTAATTACCAACCTGTACTTCTCAATCAATACACCTTGTTCACCCAGTTCCACAAACCTCACACTCCTCTGAAAACCATCAGTCTCTTCTCTGTGAGTCTTTTCTATTTTTTTCTTTTTTGTTCATTTGTATTATTCTTTAGATTCCAGTATATCATATAAATCATAGCATAGGAAATATAGTCAATAATGTTATAGTAAATATATATAGTGCCAATTTAGTACTGGATGTATCAGGAAGAACACTTTGTAAAGTATATGATTGTCTAACCACTACACAATACTCTTAAAACTAATACAAAATAATATTGAATGTAAACTGTAATTGAGAAAAACTTGTAAGAAGTATTAATAAAATAAGCATTAATTGCTTATGCAAGGTAGAGCACTGTCACAGGATAGGCACAGTGCTGGCATCTAAAAGCACCCATCCTCTTGAATGCTGCCATTCAGTGTTGGCCTAAGTTGTGTAGAGACACTTTCAGCTAAAGTATTCTGGCCAGGGTGGTGACCTGTGGTCTTCCAGGGTCTAAGTTGTGCTCTGGATAGAAATCCATTTCCTGTACACCCCACCACCTTGCCCAGGAATCTATAAGTGGTTTGAAAGAATGAAGCATAGACAATACAAATGACCAAAGACCAGAAATTTTATGAAGGGGAAAAAGAAATGGAAAAGAGAAGAAAGGTAATAAATCCCCAAATCCCTGCACAGGCAAAAGCTTTCTTATTCATTCCTACTTCTAAAGAAAATGAATTAAATAAGAGCTAAGTCAAAGCCACATGAGTAAAAATGTTGTTTGTTTTTCACATCCTTCAGAACAAGCTAAGGGATGAAAATGAGGGTCAGTTCCTTATAGTTAAACATGGTCAGAAGTAGCAAACTTTACTTACTCACGAGCCAAATAAACTGCTCCTGCATAATCAGATCTTGGTTTAAATCCATAGAGATGTCTTTTTCGTGTATGTGAGGTGGACTTTTGATTTGTATGTCTGGAACAAAGTTTGAAGTTATTTTGTGACTCTGGCATAGAAAATGAAGGAAACTCTTGAAATGGATAGCTTATGTAGGCTTATTATAAGTGTGTGTTTAACACCTTCATGTGAATTATATTTTGAATCATTATCTCTTGAGATTCACAAGGTTTCATATACTTAAGCTCAAGATACCCAAAGCATTGTAAATTTACCTCTCCAGGCAACTCTCACTTTAATACTTGATACTTAAATACAAATATTATATCAGAAAATAGAGCATGCTCATTTTCCTTTTCTTGATTCTATTATATTAAATTAATAGACACAGTAGTGGACTTACATTATATATTAAAATAATATTTTTAGTTCATAGCAGAGAAAAAGAGTAAAAATTCAGCTCTTAAGTCTCTTTGAAAAATAAAGAATGGTCCATAAGACAGAGGGATAAGCTCTTATCCCAGCATATGATATAAAATGGATCAAATGTAGCAAAAACATAGATGCTCAATGAACACTAAAACACGAATAATATCAGGAGACTGAGTTCAATTCATCCCTTTCATTTACCCTGGATTTACCATATTGGATTAATAATCTTACATGTTTTTTTTCTTAATTCTTCCCTCAAGATGGATAGTACACCATAGATAATTCCATACAAAATGCTCATCATTACAAATGGATTCCAAGCATTTAAACTTTCCACCGTGCCCTGAAGTGTTTTCAGTCCTTTTGTCAGAGTGATTCTTTTGGATTGTTCTGAAGGAAACTAGGGAATTTTAGAATGTGCTTTAATCGCCTTGTTCTCAGAATATGATTCTGAAAAGAGAGTACCAATATACTAGGTAAATTCAGTGATAAAATGTTAAAAAAATACCAGTGCAAGCTTGCATGTTTGTAGTAAAAACCCAAATTACCAAACCAGAACTACATTCTTTTCTAGCCCAAACAATTCTCAATAATGAAACATCTTAAGCTATAGAAAAAAGAAGAGACTGTGTTATGGAAGGACAATGGTCCTGGAAGTTTATTATACTACAGAATTTTAATTCCAATGATATTTGTCCATGTGAACATATGAATTTGACTACTTATTAAGTGAAGATTGTCTAATGTGGGGTAAAAGTAACTGTAACAGTAATATTTTTAATGAAAAGATTTTATTTATTATGCAAAATATATTTTGCAAAATACACAAATAACTGCTGAGATCTTTGGCAAAACTAATAAATTCCAACCCAAAATGTGCATTTCAGGGTCTTTTCCATGAATGTGTGATGTTTTTAATTTAATACCTTTATCAAAACAGTGGAAAAAACAATGCTTACTCCTTGTTATAAAGATATGATAAAGTATAACTGTATAAGCTATCACTATGCTATTTGAAAGGATAAAATAACAGATCAACATTAACTTTGTCCTTTTAGTAGCAGGGATTTTGCTTCTGATAAAAAATATCTCTCACCTTGAAGAAGCTAATCCCTTAATAATAAAATTATATATATATAATTATATCTATATCTATATCTAAAATTATATATATATATATCAGGAAGTAGGAATATCCCTTTTAAGTATGTCACTCTTGGTTCTAGAAGAAATATCACTGTTCTTATTCACTGTAGTAATATCTTGTGATTACAGTGCTCTTCTTAATCACTGACCAATACAAGAATGCCACCTTCTGTATAGGACAATACTATCTATCTAACTATACATAAGATCGAACAAAATAACAATCAACAAAAGATCAATATAATAATAACCAAAGCTGAATTTCTATAGAACAATTATTTTTAAGTATCTTTAAAAGTACAATTATACTTTTTGGTTACAATTATGCAGCCCTTAAATACCTCTGAGTAAATGAATTATGTGCCATTTAAAGATTACTTGAAAGTTTTCATTAGCTGTAAAATAAAATAGCTTTAAGCTTTAAAATGTTCTACTCAGTTGGAGACTCTCACGTCTTTGTGATATTCTGATGACAATTTCTATTCTAAGTGTCAAAAACAACTCTGCTATCTGGAACACTTCATATAGTATTCTCTCCTTTTAATATTCTAATCGTGAGGTGTGAAGTGAAATGGTTGCACAGTATAATGGTGGTAAAGAAGTGGAGTGTCAATGAGACGGGGAAGGTGACAGACTCAGAATAGGTCCCTGAGGTGCTCTCCAAGTGCACTGGATAAAGATTCTCCTGGGAAAATTTTTTCATTAGTTCTCAGACACAGTTCAGTAATTCAATAGCATCAGGTTACCATTATTCACAAGAACAAAATATGTTACTTTCCATGCTTTAGTTATTTTATTTGTATATGTCATTTTAAGATGGAAAATTATGAGCCCTAGTCTTGGGCAAAACCAGTCAGGAAGTTGTTTATATACTGAAGTATGATACATGACAAACAGATTCTATAGGTTTTCTTTTTTATTATTGATGTATGAAAGAAATTCAAAGGGAAATAGACATTTGAAATGATTCTAATGATACTTCTCTAAACAACTATGAAATCTTTCATACCAAAATTACTAAACACACACACATGCATGCAAACACATTTTCATAAGAAAATCAGGCAGCATTCAA
This sequence comes from Phyllostomus hastatus, assembly GCF_019186645.2. Lineage (NCBI taxonomy): Eukaryota > Metazoa > Chordata > Mammalia > Chiroptera > Phyllostomidae > Phyllostomus > Phyllostomus hastatus. Next base: position 8,227,917 of record NW_025333543.1, read on the forward strand.
ACATAGTTGTTAAAGAAAATATCTTATTTTCAAAAAGCTCTCTTTCTCTTATTTATGCTACTTATAAAGTAAACTTTTGTCACTGATTAAAGGAAGTCTATTTTTAAAACCAATTACCCTCTAGTGATTTTATTCTCTGTTTAAGAAATTATAAAGATTTTTCTCTAAAATCAGAAAATATTGAATGATGTACTAAACATATGAATATCAATATTCACATTTTGTACTATAACAGAGAGGAAACTCTTAAAGAATCTTGTTGTTAGTTAATTTTCTATGTAACTACTGTGTAAATATTTCAATATGCATAGATTAAAGTTCTTCATGTTGTATTTTTCACTGTCGTAATTTATGTATCCTTTTTCTCCTGTGCTATGAATGCTAACTATATTTCCACTCATTTGAAGGCATAATGGGGATTGTCTACCTTATTATTCACTAGTCTAAATGAAAGAAGTACCCACCCCAGCTGCTTGTTTAAATCCTTGTGGTTACATTAGGGAAGCAAAAATGAAATCTGAGAAAATGAAAATTAAATGTTACAATAACAGATTGTTGTAGATTTTTGTATTTCATAAGGCAATTTGCAGTATTTTACTTTGCTGATTATGTGATGATGGTCATTCTTATATATTTAAAAGATAACATATATGTCATTGTAAAAATACTCAAATTACTTTGTATAATATATTTTAGTGAAGTGTAATTTAAATTCATACACCTAAACATTATGACAGAATAAAAGAGGAGGTTAATGTTTGGTCAGGCAAACTGTACATTTCTTACAAAAATGCCATGAAATGAATGAACTGCAAGAGGAAGTTATCTATTAGAAGTAATGATGAGATACAGGAAAGAATAGACACACATAAATTGGTTAAAAACACTTCCTAATCCAAATATACTCCTATTAAAATAGTAATGATCAGGATTTCAAACAAACCATCAAATGCTTCTGTATTTGTGCCACCCATAGAGTTATTGAATCATGAATTGTAAATATTTATGTGATTCATATTAAAGAAGTTGTCAGCCGCAGCTACAGTTCTTCACCTTCTGTCATCCCAACTATCTAGGGGGCTGACTCAATCACTTTTTTGTCAGGCTACCTTTCTTCTTCAGTATACTCAATTCCCAAAACACAACAAAATATAAAAGAATGGAATATGCTAATGATGTACAATTGCCAAGAGGTGTTAAGATTTTAAAGATCCTTTACTGACAAAATTTTAAATAAGCAAAACCATAAACTTTATTTCCCAAACAATATTTTTTATATTTTTAATAAATGTCCACTGAAAGAAAATATATATTATTGTGTTGTAATCTGTCATCTTTCCTATGGTAGCAGTCACATCAGCTTTTAAACTCCCAAGTATATGTAGTTTATTCTATGTTTATTTATAAGATCTATGTGCATAAAGACTAGATTAATGAAAAATACTACATTTTAATTAAAGGGACGTTGCTTGGAATTATAAGATTTGGCAACTGTCTGTACTAGTTAAAAGTTTAAAGGCATATTTGAAATCTTTAAGATCAGGTAGGTATTTTCAACAATTAAGTCAAAATCTTTATGTTTAACAAAAATTTAGAACAGTTCCCAAGTCTTACAATGTCATACAATTTCCCCTTCAAATCACCTTTAAAATGCCACTGTGATGATAAACACTGTCATTTCTAATGACCTCAATACAATGTAAACTTGCAATTTTTTACCATTTTTGATTTGGTTTGGCTTTATCATGTTTTTGCTGATATTGTATTTTGGTGTATATTTCCATATCTGAAAAGAATCTTTTCTCAGCAGAAGAGGTAGATAGTCCCTGAAATTACAGCTTATGGGTTCAAATTTTTAGAAACATGTAAAAATTTTCAATGTATTTAATTTAATCATTATTTTAGGAAAATGATGAAGCTTTTTATTAAAGTTATTTATGTTTGTATATGATTTAATATACACAAAAGTCAAAATTAATAATTAAAACTTAATAAACTAGTGAAGTACTTTCCAATCAAATAATTAGATGTTCTTACTGACCAGTGAGTGTCCCTATAAGGAGAAAACCACTGGTTTTCCCAGATTCCAGTGTAAGTTAATGATAACGTAAGTTTGTTTCACCTGTTATTTCTACATGAAATAGCGCTTAAGAATCTTTTAATAAAATCCTGTTATGTCCTTTATTATCTCTGTAACACATAACTTACATATGCTCTCACTGACACAAGCAAGCAGACTCCATTGCACACATATATACACATAAAGTCAGGGCTTGCTCAACAGATGTGCTCTTGTGTGAGAATTATATCACTTTTTCTGAAACACTGAAGGCATGACTTTCAAGTAGTTTTAAATTTCAAATCAGCTTAGTCCATATTTAATTTAGAAATGTTGGTTTAACACCAAGCCACATAGCCCTTTTAAAGTTCAGTAGCTGTAATATAAAATTCTTCACTGTATTGCACCAATAAATTGAAAAGTACAATATAATTCTCTACTATACTGGAACCATTGTGAAATGAAATAAAGACTGTGATATAGATCCTTACTCAGATGCACATTCTTCCACAGTTATATTCAGAATGTATGCAAAAAATTTAAAAAAGAACCCCACATAGATGGTGCATAGTTTAAAGAAGTGGTAAAAAAACAATAACAATTCCATCATTTTTCCTATTGATCACTTTACATGCCTACAGATTAAAAATGCTGATTCCTTTTTGCTGAATACCACCTTCATAACTGAGTTATTTAGTGTTTTAAAAAAAATTTTTTAAACTAAGCAGCCAGAAGAAAGAGGCACTTGACACCTCCAGCAAGTATCTCGGTTCTTTTCACATTGTCAATAGCTCCACTGACAGCACTGTTCTTTTGCCAGCAAAAAGCAGATGTGGGGGTTAAGTATGGGAGCAATTCAAATGTCCACAGTAAACTGTGGGGGGGGGGGGGGGTGCAGCAGAGAGAGCTCAGAGAGCAGCAGCTTTAAAGTAATTGACTAATACAGTAAGGATATTAAAAGTCATTTAGTGCCAAAAGGGAACATACTGATCCTTGACCCTCAGCCACTTTGGAGTAATCTAGTATTCAATCCAGCGTGTAATGACTGCCAGGCCTGTCAATCCTCCAGGCTCCCCAGTCAAATGCCTGTGGCTACTATTGGCTTATGGTAAAAGGACAGAAATTCAAGGAAATACTTTTCAACCAGCCTGTGATGTGATAATGTTATTGCTCCAATGTATTCTGTATTGTCCCTGCAGAGTTTAATCTGTTGAGACCAATGTCAAAAATTGCCCTTGTTCCCCACAGGTCTTTACTCAACCTTTTAGTAATACAAGTGAACTTGAAATGAAAAGGGGTAACTTCATGAATTGTTTCCAACATTTATATATCTATATATAAATATTTATATCTATATAATATATATTAAATATATATTATACATTTTATATCTAAATAATATATATTAAATATATTATCTTATATATTTAATATATGTGTACATATATTCAGCTGTGGCTTAAAGGCTATTCATACAATGTATAATTAAAAGGTGCTTGTTATTTGACTTGTAAACACTTGTTTTTTGTTTTACTCCAGTGGGCAAAATATTTTACAGTTGAAAACATTGACATAGAAAATTATTTACATGGTGGCTGAGTCATATTTAGTGCATGTGACTAAAGGAGTTTTAACAGAAGATGCTGGAAAAGAGATATTCTTGTTTCTGCTACTTTGAGCACATAACAGTTGGCCAATTTCTGGGAATCTTGCATTTTAAATGAGGTATTTTGCATTTGGAAAATGTAATTATTACTACAGACTGAAACAGAAGAACACCTAAGAGAGAATTTAGGAAATTGGCATTTTTGTTATTATTGTTTTGTTAATTAAGGGACTAGAAATTGACTCATATGGGAACTCTAAACTTGAAAAATCAAAATGGGATAATGATTATTCAAATCTTATGTTATTATCTACAAAGTACTTGCATTTCTTAATCATTCTCACATTTACTTTTCTAAATCTACTACATAAAATCTTTAGAAAAGAAAAGGTCCAGTGAGGATAACATGCTATTAGCTTTAGAGAATATTAAAGTTACATGGGAGGGCATTTTGCCTGTCTGTTTTATAGGAATTTTCCCAGATTTCCAGTCAAGGTGCTATACAAAGTGAGAAACAGAAGTGACCATTTATTTCTGCATAAATTTGAAATAACTTTGGTGTTAGAAACAAATTACATTTCCCTACCATCCACCTATCCCCTTGCCAGTCAGCACTCTAAAATAATTAATCCATGTATAGTTGTATTTTAAAAATAATTCTGTGCATTATCTACTTGCCCCATTTGAAATATTTTGAATTTGTGTATAAATTTTTGGCAGAACACAAAAGAGGAATTTTTAATTTTCTTCCAGTGAACTTACAGGTCTCAGGGGCAGAATGAATGCAGGCAGCAACTTTTCATTAGTATGCATGAAAAGCTGTTTCAGCACAGGTTATTGTTTTCATGGAAAGTTGAAATACAGCATGATGGGATATGGTATGTTATGAAAACATAATGGTATGATTGTTATCTATCATATATACATCTATAAATACATAGACTATTCTGTCACCTAGAATATTGATATACTTCATATGATGTACCATTCTGGAATAAGAGGAATGGTTGGACACCTTTAGAGTTTTTTCTAATTATTTAATTATTTGTTTAAAAATTTCAAAGCATTCTTAAGAGATAAAATAGGTGGGAAAGCCAAATAGATCAAGGAACAATAGGTCTACAGAAGACCTGGGCATTAATTTGTCTACTCCTCTGTATACTGGTATCAAATATCTATTTTAGATGGGGGTATATTTTATACAAAATTCCAAAAATTCAGCAAATGTATATCTGCAGAAAGCAATGTGATTCTACATTAATAACAATTCTATAAACAAAACAAAAAATCAGTCTTTACAGCTACATGTACTGCAAGCTTCAACAATGAGTTTAAACATTTTTTTCTACATCTCACAAAACCAGTCATCTTTCACTCTTTATATAATAACTTCATGCTCCTCAGGACAGTTGTTAAATATACAGTTTCCTATAGAATGAATATGAGTAAAGCATCATTCAGTTTGGGTTAATTGACTAGGCAATATTTTAGCTTGAAAAGAATTAAGGGCAGATACCTTTGTTTCCATGTGTGGTTGAAAAATTTTATTGCTTCAGTAAATATGGAATTTCAACTTTGCACAAGGCATTATGCCAGGCCTTGTAAGGGTAAAAAGAAGAATAACATATAATTCTTAATTTCAAAAAGCTTACAGACCAATATGGCAGATGTAACACCAAATAACTACAGAACACAATTGAAGAAGGAGAAAGTAATGAAAGTTTATTTAGCACCTACAACTAGCTAGTCTATACAACCCCAGTTAATAGACATAACATTATGAGATACAAATTTTCACATGTTAAACTGTCCTTACTTAGAATCAGAAACATTGCTTTGTTAAAAAGCCAGTACTGTATTTAAAACAAGTTTATTATGGCTCAAAGGCCCACACTCTCCCCACAAAACTGCATCTTTTCCAGAAGAGGAGCAATGATGCCAAATTTCCCCCAAATAAGGAAAACCACCCTTCAGCTCTTCCAAATTGAAATCTCATTTTCCATTGCAAGTAACAGAAAAACTCCAAAGGTCAATTGTACAGTGTGGTATAAGCAAAGTGACTTTTATGTGGGCACATCTCTTACTAAATTGATCTCTAAGGCCATGGGATCAAAGACTATGTCTTATCTCTTATTGTAATCAAAATATACTAGAAATATAATAAACATTGAATTGATTAAATGGGTATGCCGAATATCTTTATTTTCCTCAAGCTAGGAATTTCTTCAGAGATTAATCCCTAGTTCAATTCTCAGAAAATGAAGGTAATTCCACCAAAGTACAAAATTGGGAAAAGCCATTAAGTTTGTTAGGTTTAGTCTATTTATATTTATCAAGATTTCTTCCATATTTTAAATCAAATATGACAAGAAGGCAGAAAATGATGTATATGAAAAACTATATAATATTTTTGTGAATTTTATATCTAGTTATATTTATATTTACATTTCTATTTTTAAGCTACTGCTTAGAAGCTACTTTTTATTAATTATTGTACTTTTTAAAAAGATTTTATTTTTAGAGAGGGAAGGGAGGGAGAAAGAGAGAGAGAGAGAAACATCAATGTGCGGTTGCTGGGGGGTCATGGCCTGCAACCCAAGCATGTACCCTGACTGGGAATCGAACCTGTAACACTTGGGTTCGCAGCTCGTGCTCAATCCACTGAACTACGCCAGCCAGGGAGAAGCTACTGTTTTTATTAAAAGCCATTATGGCACTCTGGAGTTTTACTTATTTTTTTGGTTTTAAAAATTATGAATAGTATCACTTTATACTTTCTCTTTTCTTTAACCAGAACTTCTTGCATTTAAAACTTTTTTTATTGTAAAGTTTAACAGACATTCTGATCATTTGTACAAAGTGTAAATATAAAGCTCAAATAATGAGCACAAGTGAGCATCTAAGCAACCATCATACAGGTCAATAAACACAAATTGACAGCAATCCAAAAGTATCCTTTGGACCATTGTTAATTACTACTTTAACTCTTTTTTCTTTATGCCCCCTAAAATTCATCACAATTCTGATTTCTAAATTTAAGTCAAATTTTGTTTGGTTTTTGTGTGTATATGAAATAACTTTTGTATCTCGTTTTTTTTACTTAACACTATGTTTGTCAGAGTCTTCATTGTAGTTGTATACATGAGTAGTTGAGTCATTTTCATTGTTGTGCAGTGTTCACTTTTGACTAATTTATTTGTTATACAGCAGGTGAACACTTAGGCTTCCAGTCTAGGGATGTAAAGAATAATGTTTTTCTAAACACAGTGTATGTATGCAATTTTTTTTGTTGTGTATGTAGTTAGGAGTTGAATGACTGGGTCATAAAATGGTGCCAATGTTCCAAACTGGTTTTACCAGTTTATTCCCTCACTAAAAGTATGAGAATTCCTGCTGTTTAATATCTTACTAGCAGTTGGTATTGTTTAAATATCTTATTAATTTTAGCCATTTTGTGATGCATATATTAGTACCTTGTTTTCATTTGCATTCCCATGTTTACTAATGAAGATAAGCACATTTTCAGGTTATTTGGGTAATATTGGTCGATTTTGCAAATTCTCTTTAAAAATGCACTGATATCAACAATATAGAATGCGTGTTTATTTACACCCTTGACAAAGTTGGGAACTATAAAACTTAAAGTTAACAAATAAGATTGTTACTGTGATACATGTCGTTTGTCATAACTGACTTTAAACATTGTTCTATATTTGAATTTTACCAATTTTTTGTGATATTTATTCCTGTCCTTTGAATATTTTCTTTCTATCATGTTAATAATTTTATTGATTTCAAAAAATTGTTACACATTTACTAAATATTTTGTCTACAGCAAATATTTCCTCTAGTTTTCTCTTTGATTTAGTTTATACTATTTTTTCAGCCATACAGAAGTTTTTATTTTTATATGGCTAAATCTAGTAAACCTTTTTCTTTATGGTTTCAGGGTTTTTTTTTAATATTTATGATGGCCTTCTCTACTCAAATCACCACAAATTATTACTTCTTGAAATTAGCTGATCATCCTGGCCAGTGCAGCTCAGTTGCTTGGAGTATAATTCCATAACCAAAAGGTTGCATGTTTGATTCCCAGTTGGGGCACATTCCTGGGGTCTAGGTTCTATTCCCAGTCTTGGGGCACACAACCCCTGGTGTGGGCCTTCATGGGAGTCCAACTGATGCTGCTCTCTCTCATTGATGTTCTTTGCTCACCTTTCCTCTCCCTTCCTCTCTCTCTTAAAGGAATGAAAAACAATGTCCTTGAGTGAAGATAAAAACATTAGTTCATGTTATCCTCTATATTTCTTATACTTTTAATTTTTACAATTAAATATTTGATATACTGTGGAATTTTTGGAGTAAAAAAAATGCTGCAACAACTTATTGTTCTGTGCTTTTCCCAAATAACTAGTTTCCAAATAGTATTTCTCAATTAATACATCTAGTATCCACTTATTTGATTTGTCATCCTTGTCATTCACTAAATTTCAATGTGTGCTTGAACTTATTTCTGGACTCTTCACTTGGTTAAATCTTTCTGTCTTTTGTAAACTGTTATAGTTAAATTAATTTTATAGTGTGGTTTAATAGTAATTTTGTCCTTTAAACATTCCTAGATTTTTATATTAACTTTTTGAGATGAACTTTAGCATTATTTTGTTGACTTCTCATCAAAATTTGTGTAATATTAAGTTTCTATTATAGATTAATTTTTGAGGAAATTGGCATCTTTGCAATATAGAATGTTTCCAGTCAAGAATAAGATATTTTTTCATTTATTCAAATCTTATTTTCCTCTTCCTTTTCTGTTTAGTTTTTTCTGTAAGATTTCCAAATTTGGCAAAGAGGGCTTAAAGTGGCCAGTGGGATGCATTAACTATTAGGTTACAAATAAGAACTTCAGATTAACCAATTTAATAATTAGCTCAAATGTTTAAAAACACCCTGAAGTTAATAGATATAGTTGTAAAAATATGTTGCCCTGTGTGTTAAATGAAATATGCTCTTTCTATTTTTGGTTAGTAATTGCTCCTGACCCACCAGAAGAAAACCTGTATGAATAGGTACACATATTTCCATGTGCATGTGATACATGTGTAGCTGGTGATCATTATACAGGTGGAAGAAGGAATTCAAAGTAAAAATTATATATGCATTCACATATATCAATGATTACATTTAAGATACAATGTCAACACTAATATAAGGGAAATTAAGTATTTCAAGTAAGATTTAAAAGTAATTTTTTATGTTGTACAAGTTTGTAATAAATTAACTACAGAGTTTGGGACTACATTGATTCTAAGAACAAAGCTCCTATTATGATCAAGTTGCTATTTTTCGTTGAAGTAATCCAATGTCTGAAGACCTTATACCCAACCAATATAGTATGGTGATCTCCTTTTCCCCATGAAGGCATGGTCTGGTTGGATAGCAGTAGAGGTGTACGCAAACTAATCAATCTGTTAAATAAATAGGAAGTATGTGCTGAAGATTTATCTTGTGTTTACTCAATGCAGACTTATGAGATAACAAATAACAACTAAATATTAACTGAATATAAAAGGAGATCAGATATATACAAATCACTGTGAACTGTGAAGGGAGAAGGTGATTTCATAGATTAGGGTTGTAGGAAGTCTTAGATTTTTAAAGAAATGAATGCTACCTGGAAATGGGTGAAGTAGCAGATTCTAAAGAAAGAGGAAAAACTGAGTAGATATTAAGAAGCAGTGATTAAAATGCTTGAGAGGTAGAATGTGGAGGCACATGAAAACCCTCCCTTTTCCCTTTTATCTACAGTTCTTGAGTTCTACAAGTTTTGACAAACAAGAGGCTTATATTTTGTAATGTTGTCTACCTTCTCTTTGAGTTCAAAATCTGCACCTATACTTAAAAGTCAGGCATCATTGTGATACTTACAAGTGACAACAACATTCATTCCTACCTGACTTCTGCTCTTTTGTATAATTCTATCTACTCTCCTTTTACTTAGGAATCTAAGAGCTCACATGAATGCTACACAAGGGTTTTTGTTTTTAGTGAGATTCAAAATTCAAATTAGATAATTTTATCTTATGTAATAAAACTATGTTTTCTTCTATAATTTTTAAGTGCATTTTAGTCTAATAGAACCATTTTGTAAATATAGAATGACAGTATAGTCTTCTCCAGTTTGGGTTTCAAACAAATACTTATGTATAGCTATAAAATGCATGCACACAAATGTATACACGTGCACCCTTTTTATTACATCAGAATAAAAATGCAAATGAATTTATTAGCCTAAGAGTGTCACCAAATGGAAATTTATGCACATTTTAAAAACAGAATCCTTGAAAATAAAGCAGTTGCAGCCTATTAATTTTCCCCTTTGACAGTTTTTTAAATTCCCCTAAAAAAATGAAACAGCATGAATACTGTCAATATATCACAACAGCCACATTAGGTTTTGTGATATACATCATAATATAAAGAGCACTATTAGAGCACAACCTGGGAACCATTAAATCATTCTAAATCACTGTTACATTCCATTAGTGTCAATGGTGAAACCACATAATAGGCTTTATTACAAACTTCACCTTGGTAGGCCATTGTCTCTAATAACCACTTCTCTATGATGTGGTATCATACCTAGAAATCCAGGGAGATAATAAAGGCTCCCTTATTTCTTTTTTATTGGATGGGTAAAGTTAAATTTAGCTGTAAGTAAAAAAAAAATCCTGAAGCTTTATTCACTAACTGCAAGTTGCTGCTATTTGGACCAAAAAAAAAATTAGGCAGACTTGGGAAGAACAGTTTGAAATAAATTTAAAGCCTGGCAATGCTGAGGCCAGGGTAGGCTGGGCAGTGCCAGCAATTACGATGTCATTTTTGAAATGTGGCTTAGTACATTTGTGCTCCTCTTTACACTTTTGTTCAAGAGCAGAGTATTGATTATAGAAACACTGTAAGTTTCAAATCTGCCCTTTCCCTCATTCTCCCCTGGTTTGAGCTGTACCCTTTTAAAAAGTCATTTGGGCACTTTGCTGAGGTGAGGCTGGTAAGGACTTCAGCTCAAAGTGAGATCAATTTTCAGATGTTCAGGGAGAATTGTACAGTGTTCTGTGCCCCTCTTCTTTACAAATAGAACCATTTACTACTTCCCCCTACTATGAATTTAGTCACAATCTGTTCACTCTATTTCTGAGATACAGTTATAAATATAGTGCTCCCCACAAAGGTTTCTGCTATACAATAGACACCTTTGTTATTGGCTAAAGACATTTTAGAATAGAATAAAGTAAGTGAAAATCAGATGCAATTATACAATAACCTCACAAATGACTGACATAATTTATTATTTAATAGACTATCATATCAGGGTATACTTTATATTTTCTCTGTATTAGTTTTTATTAATTATAAAGTATTTAAATAATTATTGATTCAAATGAGTACATTTATTTCTATAAAACACCCTTCCACACTTTGGAAGTCAGCTTTGAATAAGATTAATTCAGGACATTGAAATAGATTATTGTCATAATGACTTCCTTTTGCTTTTGGTCCATTCTATAAGACTAGACTTTAAAAACAAAAAAACAATAATATTACCACATGTATCTCTGTGATGAGATCATACTTTAACTTATAAAGAGAAACAGATAAGACAAAGAAAAACAAATAAAAAATGTGTTATGGAAAGTTGAAATAACTCACCAGTACTTGAATACCTCAGAAAGATTAAAAAACAATAAAATTAACAGTGAGGAATCTGATAGATATATTTTTATGATAATTATATAATAAAAAGAAAAAAATAATAAATTTGGAAATCATAAAGTAGATGAAGTCTAAGAAATATAGAAGTCTGGCCTCATACCTGGTAAACTTATTGAGTGTTTTCATGCTGTGAAACTTTTTCAGATTTCTCCATTAATAGTGAGGCTTGCTTGTACAAATCAGATTTATCAGACTGAAATGAATATGTCTTTCCTTCACTCCAGTTTTTATTTCTTCACTCTCCTTTTTCCTTTCCCTCTGTCTCTTACTTATATCCATTTTCCCTCCCTTCTCCCTCTCTTTCCTTTATTTTCTTCCTTTCTGTCTCCCTCTTTTTCCCCCTATGTCCTCTCTCCCTCCTGTTAGCTTTCTTGCCCTCTGATCCTCTTTCTTTCTATCCTTTTAAAAATTATTAGTATTTTTTAATGTTTGTTTATGTATAATACACTTAGAAATAACAACATAGGTCAGTGTTAATATAGTACTTCATGGAAAGAAAATTAAAAATAAAAACCTGAGTTACTAGGCTTTTTTATGAGGAATCCAACAGGAAAAAAAAAACAAGCTTGAATTTTTGTCTCCATTGCCTAAAGAAAGTCTTTTAGCTAAAGCTTCAACTCTGACCTTGTTTTCTGCTTTCAGAGTATATTGTATTTTTTTCTTTTTTTGTTATATGTCTGGTTTGCAATGCCATTGATGTTCATAGAGAAGTGAGAGAATTGCTGTTTGAAAAGTCTATGCTCTACTTTATGAAGGCTTGCTTTATTTTCTATTTTGAGATATTTTCTCTTTCTGCTCATGATAGAGGTCAACTCTTAAATACATTGGGAAACTTACCTGAGTAAAAATTACACCATTTAAAAATAATAGATGTTCAACTGTTTTGGGTTTTAATCTTTTCCTAATATCAAATTAGTACATCAGACATTGTCACTTCAGACTTGAATCTGTGTCATGAATAAACTGGTATTAGAATTAAAAAGAAATATTTGTTTTTTTACTTTTTGTCTATTTGTTTTAAATCACTCACTTTAGGCTTCAAATAGTGAACAAATTAGGTTTGGTTTGTTTCAGGGTTACTAGACAGAGTAGTTGTGTTTTCTAGATCAAGCCATATATTATTGCTTCTTAATTTCATTTATCTTTTTGATAGAGAATATTTTACTGAAAGCTTAACTATCTATAGGGAATACTTTACTTGTGGCTTTGCCTTGTTCCATACTACTTCTAGATAAAAATGGTGAATATTGGAAGGTGTGGAAATCTGTCATTAAATTACCTTATGACTAATTTGACAAAATCAAATAATCTACTAACTTCTGAATATGCTAATATATTTTCCATAAGCTAAATGACCATTCCAATTTTAAGAAACAGTGCCTTGCAATCTGGATTAATACATGTTTATAAGTCTTGAATGGAAAACCAAGAGAAGCAAGGGCAAATCTCCTACCATGATTTTTTTAGTAAATACTAAGACATGTTAAGAATTTTTTGACTGCTACAATTATTGTAAATATGAGGACACATAAGACATTTGATTTAAAGTATATGGGACAAGAAAAAATCAGAACTATGTCATGTTTAAGCTAAATACTAATTATATTTTTCTCCTTTCTTCTTCTCTTTCCCAAAGATCATTCCATGAGAGGTCCTATTCTTCTTTCATAAATTAATTGAAATATACTTTTAAACACGAGTTCAACCAAAAAATGGAAAAGGAAATAACATGAAGCAACTATTTATTCAAGGCTTGCTAAGTGGTAGGCACTTTATTTTCTGTAAATATCTTATTCAACAACCCAACAACTTTATGAGAGATGTGATGCAAAGGTGGTTTCCTTATTTTTAAGTGGTTAAACTAAGAAACAAAGTTCTTTTCTCAAGGTAACTTGGTCTTGAATTTAGATGTTACATTCATGCTCAATTAAATATAATACATTGGGTTCTGCCTTAGGAAATGTTTTATTCATTCATTCATTCATTCATTCAACCAACCTATTTTATTAAGGGTCTAAAAAGTCTAATACTTTGCCCCTTACAGAAGACAAGACTACAAATAAAACTCAGTGACAATCCTCAAAATTAGCACTTCTGTTGGAAAGAAAGTCACCCAAATAGAAAAGTTCAATTCAGTGTAAAAGAAGCAATGATAGAGGCACAAATAAGGAACTGTCTTAACAATAAATTGAGAGGGACTTAGTACATTGTTGGATAGGAATTAAAATCATTCACAGAAGAAGGAATACTGACAATGAGCCCTAAATGTAAAGTTAGTTTGGTGCAACAGTGGATCAGACAAAAAAATAACAATAAGGAGCTAAAAAGGAATGACTATCAATGATTTCAGTGTGATTTGGTTTTTCTACTGTGAGCACCAGGTCAGTTGGGACCTTTGATTATATTTTAACATAACTATAATGGGAGAAACTGAAATGATTATGGCTAATTTTTATTTTATAAGGATCCTTCTCATTGCATGTGGAGAATAAATTGTAAAAGAGGCACTACTGAATGCAGGGAGACTGGTTAGAGAGCCATTACAATGATCTAGCTGACAGATAGCAAGATTCCAGGATAGATTTTGGAAGTAGTGTAGAAAGAATTGCTGATAAATTACATACGGAAAACAAGGGAAAAAGGGAATGTATATCAGTATGCATTTGGATGCATAAACACTAAAATGACTGAGTTACATTAGTCTTTTGAAAATAGTTTTCAGGAGCCTCCTAATTTTTACTTTCTGAAAGAGTAAGAAAATGTAAAAAATTCTACTATAATTATTTGAAGAGATCAATTATCCTGGCTCATTTCTGAGACTGCCATGTTGATTTTTCTTCCTGTGGATTATGACCTGGTTCAAAAGACCATATTAATCTTTTGATGACACATGAAGAATGGATAGTCTTTTCTGCACATAGTGCAGGGAAAACTGGATATTCACGTGCAAAAGAATGAAATTGGACCCTTATCTTACACCATATAAAAATAAATTCAAACAAAATGTTTTATTTATTTATAACAAATGTTTGTTTTATTTATTTAAAACAAAATTTATTTATTTTGTTTTAAATAAATAAAAACAAAATGGTTTTAAGATTTAAATGTAAAACCTGAAACTATAAAACTCCTGGAGGAAACCACAGGAGAAAGTCTCTTTTTTCCATTCAAGAGAATACGAATGCTCTTTATTTCAAAATGTATCAAATTTGTGTGAATAGAGAAGTGTGGTGAAAGAATTGAATCTTTCCAAGGTATTAATAGGATTAACACAGGAGAAAGTTTCTTGACACTGATCTCAGAAGTGATTTATTGGATATGACATCAAAAGTACAGTGGGACTACATCAAGTAAGTTATCAATCAATCATTCAGTCATTCAGTTTATAATTTTTTGTCTCTGTTGATTAGAAAAACAAAGTTCCAAACCAATTTATATATAACAGAAACTCCATGTACACTTGGGGAAGTCACTCAATCACTACTTTTTTCACAGCAGCCTTGATCTGGTTACAGAGAGAAGGCAAACACATGCAGAAATAAAATAGTCAAGCAAGTTAATATGCAATAATGACTTCAATGTATTGAATATCAGCTATGTTGGACTACATCAAACTGGAAAGTTTCTATACAGCAAAAAAATCAATGAAATAAAAAGGCATGGCATGGAATGGGAGAAAATATTTGCAAACTATATAGCATGTGAGAGGTTAATATCTAAAATATATAAAGTCTCATACAACTCATTAGTGAAAAATAATAAATACCAGGTTAAAAATTTGAGAAAAGAACTCCATACACATTTCTTCAAAGAAGACATACAAATGGCCAATAGACATGTGAAAAGATGTTTAACATCATTAATAATTAGGGGAATGTAAATCAAAACTACACCTCACATTTGTTATACACACACACACGTGGTCAAGAATGTGGAAAAATTGAAACCCTTGTGCCCTATTAGTGGGAATGCAAAATGATGGAGTGCTATGGATAACAATGTGGAGATTTCTCAAAAATTAAAAATAAAAAACCACATAATCCTGCAATTTCATTTTTGGGTATTTATACAAAATAATTAAAACCTTGATCTCTAAGATGGATGTTAGCATTCCCATGTTAATTTAGCACTATTCACAATAGCCAGTATAAGAAAACAAAGTATCTCAATGGTTGAATGAATAAAAATGTGATATTTACACATACAAAGAAGGGAATTCCTCAATATGCAACAACATGGGTAAACTTGAAGGACATTTTGCTAAGCCTGTCACAAAAGGACAACTACTGCATGGTTTCACTCATATACAGTACCAAAAATAGCCAAATATACATAAGTAAAAAATAGAAATATAGTGCCTAGCAACTGGGGGTGGAAAGGTAAAGTATAAAATTTTAGTTATGCAAGATGAATAAGTTGTAGTGATCTGCTCTATAACATAGTGTTATAGATAATAATGCTATTTTGTACACTTAAAAAATCTTTTAAGAGAGTAGATCCCATATTAAGTACGGCCAAAATAAAATAAATAAAAACAAAACAACTTCTGATGTAATATTGTTTAATATTCAATTGCAGGGCATTATGGGAACTGTAGTTTTCAGTTATTCATATATGGTTTGTGTAATATAATCCAGCCTTGCAAATTCCACTGACTTTGCAAAAATAGCATTTCCTTCAGGCAAATGTTTGAATGTAATTCTGCAGCACTGATCTGTATAGAGTGGCTGGTGATAACCAGTTCAATTTCTAATTTTTAGGAAACATTACTACAACTACAGGTCTCCTGTCTCCTTCCACAAAATATCTAGGCAGATCCATACTTTTTTAATTAGTATAGTGAAACTATCAGGAGGTAAATAATCATCACACACTAAGCATCTTTATATGCATTAAAAGGAGTTGTCATGGCTCTTACGGTGTGCACAATATATAGCCAGAGAAATTATATACACAAGCTATGCTATGAATCAAACTCAGAAGTAGATACTTCTGGATATGTAGATATTTAATTTATTAAATATTTAAATTATTGACATAATTTCAATATTGGATCATGGCTTTTACTTTGTTTTCTGAGAACAATGATAAATAGAAAAATGTCAGACCAAAGCAAACTCATCTTTAAATGATGAAGTAAAAAGAACAATATTGATCAATACCCCTGATGACCACTAAACAAGATACAGTTTTTCCCCTTGAAAGAAGTTGTGATGGGTTCTACTTGCCATTAGGGGAAACATTAAGTGTCAATGTTTTAGACTTGTTTAATTATACACTCAAAATTTTTTTCAGAGTATCACAGAAGCCAGGCTTTTTGCCTTTGAATATCTGTATTGTGACTCTTTGGATTGCTTATTGGTTATTTCTCTTGACAACTGGAACCTGAACATTAAATCCCACTGGCAACGACTACCTGTCAAAAGCAAAAAAAAATGTATTTAGTTTTCATTATAGAAGTGCTTGTAGTTGAAAAAATGTGTATCTGTCAAGTTTTCAACATATCACTGGGGATGCAATGCTGTTGTGATTTCAGAACCTGGCTGACAAATTCACGTTTCAGTAGTAAAGACAAATCAAGGGGTTTTCTACCCCCCTCCCTTTTTTAAATTCTTTTTTTCTTACCACTTTGACAGTCATACAGAACAATTTGAGACCTAACTGACACTTTGATGCACTATTCCATTATTAAGTGGCACAGTCACTATAGCATAGATGACGGGCCTATGCTAAAAGCACTGTGAGTTAAACAGCTTTCTACAACAGATAAACTAAATTGTTCAAAGAATTTTGAAATATTTTTAAATAATTAAAAATTGTTTCAGAAACATCAAAATATATAATTTTAAATAATATCAAACAGTAAATGTAAACTATAGAAAAGAAATTATTTTTAGCAGAGTCCTTAAAGTTTAGCGGAAACAATAAATACATTAGCAAATATTGCAAAACCTACACTTACTAATTTCAAATATAAATGCTTCATAGACCTTGAAAAAAAAGCAGTGTGAACCTATGCAGACTTTAAGATATAAATAAATGAATGTTTATTATGTGACAGTAATTTTGTACAATATTAATAAAAGAATGTTGTAAGAGTATTTCTTTATACCTAAAAGCTAGTATTTCCACTACAGTAATATTGACTTAAGGTACTTAAATTAATTGTTTTGTCAATTATCTTTTCAGTAATTCAATATACCTAGAATTAACACTTTTTGCCACTGGCAGGCTAATCTTGGTAATTTTTAGTTACAATTCATTAATCAGTTAGTCACTTTTAGGAAAAAAAACAAAGAATTTGATAATAATACCAAATATAGAAATTTAATATTTTTACAGGTTATTATTTTAATTTAGGAAATAAAAACAATCAAGAGTTCCTCTGATATGACTTCCTTTTACATTTTATAGCTAACAAAATTAAGTAATCACTTTTCTAGAAATATGCAAAAATAAAATTTTAATGCTTATCATACTCCAGAATACAATGGGTCACAAAATATATTTGTTCATAAGGTTACTAAAGGTAAAGGATTTATTTTACAAACATTGATCCTGTGATATATCCCAGGGGGAAAAGGCCACAAGAATAGAAAATCCTATTAATCTATATAGTTCTGAAATATTTGTTATAATAGTTATCCCTTTGTAGTTCTGACAATTCAATCAAACTGATGAGTATCTGAAGATGTGATTACAATTTCAGTGCTTAGTACTCCAGGTCTGTTTTATCTTCTTATTTTTCTGCAGTATAGAGACAAAATTGAATTATTATTTTATCCTCTTTAGCTAGTAACCTACAAAGCAAGAAAAAATACATCAAGGATAAAGAGGTGTTTTATATCTTTTATAAGGTTATGGTAGAGAGCTATGGCCCTTGGAAACAGCAGTCAATAGTAAATACATTGTTTCTGATGTACTTGAGACTGAGTTGTTTAAAAAAAAGAAAGAAAAAAACCAATTTCATCAGTTTCCCACTTTTTACTTTGGAAGCCCTAAAGGAGTTAAAAGAAGAGAGGGGAAAAGTAATTATGGAAAATAAAATAAAAATTTTCTTAGTTACAATTGCTGGTCTTTTGCTGATTGCGATAAATTATAAATTATGCAGTCAGTGTAGGCCAACAAAAGAAGACATCTTCAAATCTCAGTCAAAGGTAATTACTTAAGTCGGCTGAATGTTCCCTTTTCATAGAGTGTGATCTCTCTCTGACAGCTCACACTGACAGATGACCTTCTCCGCAACGTTCTTATCCTTCGGATCATGAGCAGTGTGCCTCTCTCTCTGAATATCTCTATATATTTGTGACACTAAGCTTTCAAATACAGCTATTGACAAATCAGAACATCAGTCTAAGTGCTGGTCTTCCTATCACTCACAATAAAGTAGCTATCACTTGTGGTGGTGTAGAGCAAGCACATCTCTGAAAAATGAGTTCTCACCAAGTGCTAATTTGACACAGCTCGCTTGCCTTCCCATAATTGCTCTGTCATTGTCAGTTGGCAGTTCCGGGCTCATTCCTGGAAGCTGTGCCGTACAATTGGATACAATTACTCCCATTTACCACCACTATTATGCCACTGATGTTGCCCAGTCCGCATATTGACATGCCTCATTAAACCTGGATTCGGGCCATTAATGAACATTGTTAGCATTTCTCTTAAACTTTTTTGCCTCTAATAAACAGTCAGTGTTCCATGAAGGAGCACTGCCATCCTTGTGATATGATATTTATTATCTTATGGGGGGAAGGGGATTCTGCAAATGGAAACTATCCAGATGCTGAGAAGAGAAATATGCAGTTAGATCAGCAGAGATAAAGTTGATCAGTGAGACCTTTTTCTGCCAGAATCATCCCAACCATTAACCGAGTGACATCTTCTATCTAAAATAAGACAAGTAGCATAAACATGAAAACCTCAGAAGTACCCACAACACAGCTGGCTCCCAAGGTTGCACCATTGCCAACACCTCTCTCCAGTCCTCTCTTACCCCCAGGTGGTGCTATGTGCCGTGATAAAGATAATTTTGCCCTGGGTCTTCAACCTATTATGTCCAGCTAAATTCAACATGCATTTTTATTCAGAGATAATTATGTGTTGATCAGAGAAGTCAGCTGCTGTCACCCATATAGCAGGCTCAACTGTGGTGTGACATAGGTGGTAACGATGGATGCTCTTGAGCTGTCATGACACGGACAGGAACTTTATTATGTATATGTCATCATTTCCTTTAAGAAAATTATACTTTCTCATGCAATGACAATAATGAACCTTCACAACATTCCAATAAATCTCATTTGCAATCTTATTCTTTACCTTCATTAAATGTATACTAAATATATAGAAACACCTATAAGTAAACAGTGTGCTTTGTGTGTCTATACATAAATTTATATTTGCAGCCAGGTTTGAGAAATCAAATTGGAAATATAAAGCTTTTAATTAAAAAAATCTTAAATAAAAAGTAATTTAGCCACTTAGGCATTGTTAACTTTTCTACAATTATGATAAGAAAACAAATATTTATACAGTTGACGGTATTTGTTAAAGAGTCATATGTGCTACTAAAATGGACTTTAAGGTTAAGTAGTGTCAAGTTGTCATGTCTATTCTACAATTAAATTTACCTAATAAAACTGAAGAGAACAATCTTCATGTAAAAAATGTTGATTTCTAAACCTGTATGTATATGTTTTCAATAAAATTTCCTATCAAATTAATTGGTGCATAATGATTAAGTTGACATCTATATGCCTTTGAAGCATATAGAAAACAGGAAGTTTTATTATTTTAGTTGAAAACCTGGCTTTTAACATATAGAATATATATTAAAAACATGGTCTGAAATTGACCTAAGGTAAATTTTGGAAAAGGTGATACACTACATTGAAAATCTATAAAATAGTATTTAATAAATAATTTTAAAAATTCTTTTCTTTTAACTCCATAATCCATATATTGCAGACCTATTGAGTTTGGAGGACAACATTGCATAGAGCTTTTGTGATCCTAGGTAATTTGGGGTCCTTAATTCTTGACAACTGGCCTAAGATCAAATTTGTACTTATTTCTTAGAGATTCTTTTAATAAAAATAGAAATACCTTCCTTCTCCTTTTAGATAGGAAATGAAAATTGTAACAACTTCCAGGAAATTCTGAGTCCTGCCCTTTTCTTCCCTAGTCTGGCTAAAACAACAAAAATAAAATTATTTATTGAACAGTTACTATTTTCTAGACATCACAGCAAGTCATCTTTGCATTATTTTATTTAATCCTCAATAAAATTTATGAATTAAGTATTGTCATTATCCTCATTTGAGAGAGTATACTGAGGAACAGAGATGTTATGTAACTCCTCCAAGGTCACAGAGCTGTCAGTTAAAAGAGGCAGAATTTAAACCCATAGCTACAATGACCACATTCTTATCCAATATTCAATACTGTCTTTCAAATGACTGGCATTTCTGTCTTTACAGTTTCAAACCAGTTTGATTCATTTATTTCCACAGGATTAGTTTTGAAGTTCACTGTGTTGCCATAGAAAAAAGCATCATGAAAGAATAGACTTAATTAGATTTCACTCTAAAACTTTTAATATTATGGTTATTCTGTGTTTTGATTGGAACATAAAAATGCAAGATAAAATATACTTTTTAAAATTCCAAATTAGCCCTGGCTGGCATAGCTCAGTTGATTGAGCGCGGGCTGGGAACCAAAGTGTTCCAGGTTCAATTCCCAGCCAGGGTACATGCCTGGGTTGCAGGCCATAACCCCCAGCAACCGCACATTGAAGTTTCTCTGTCTCTCTCTCTCTATCTCCCTCCCTTCCCTCTCTAAAAATAAATAAATAAAATCTTTAAAAAATCCAAATTGATTTTATTTCAGAAATGAAAATATATCATCTGTCTCTTGTTTAAAATATAGGTCTAATTTATTCTGATCTAGTAATTTCTGATCTCTTATTTGCAAAATAGGGAATATGCTTTCATATGATATGGTTCACATTTTTATTCTACAATCTAAGTTAATCTTCAAGTTAGTCTAACTTTTGGTTTCTTCTCAGCCTTTGAAGTATTTCAAGTGCAGGGACTTTTCCTGTGATGTGGTCACCTGTCTGTTACATGGAACAGGGCTGATCTCTAAGCCATCTAATTTACTAGTTTTTTTTTTGTTGGAATAGTTACTTTTAAAACAAGTAAACTCTATTTTCTTTTATATTTGATCATTTTCTTTGTGAGTTAATTAAAGCAAATGCATAATTTCATACCTGAATGAAAAGGGAAACATTTAAAAGTTTCTTGTTTTATTTTTTTGACAAGGGAAGTCTATGTGACTATAATTGTCTTCAGTATGGATTTGTCAGAACAAACCTTGAAGTATTATTATAAGAAGTTATTGGACTTGTTAATAACTTTAATTAACATTAAGCTTAAAATTGTCCTGCTTCATTTCTGCTCCCTGTTGTTTATTTCTGCTCCCTGATGAGAATAGCAGGGGTGTGAAATGTGGCCAGCCAGGTAAACAGAAGCTTATATTTTAATTTTATAAAGGAGAAGAATTACAATTGGCTGTTTGTGTTCTTTCCTTTTGTCATCATACTACAAAAGTGAGAGATGAACTCTGGTTGGAAACCAGAGTAGTCTTTGATGCAGATGATAGATGGAACTGGACCAGAAGAGACTGTAAGTTCTGCAAATAGAGGTAAACATATATGGCTAATTCAATAATAATTTCTGT
Organism: Phyllostomus hastatus; assembly: GCF_019186645.2. Taxonomy (NCBI): domain Eukaryota; kingdom Metazoa; phylum Chordata; class Mammalia; order Chiroptera; family Phyllostomidae; genus Phyllostomus; species Phyllostomus hastatus. The sequence continues at coordinate 8,250,092 of NW_025333543.1, forward strand.
AAAGGCCTAGGAATTTGGCTTAACATGCTTCAGGATGTAGTACCTAAATCTTTAGAAAAAGTTATTTTATATTTATAGTATTCTTTTGGGAAAAATAGTTTCTTCTCTTTCCTTCAGTGACATATTTTAATAATTCACAATCATTCATTCAAAAAATGTTTTATTGAGTGCCTGTAAGTACCAGGTACTGCTCTAGGATGAATATATCAATAAACAAAAAATATTTAAAAAAATTGTCCACAGGGAACTTACATCCTAGTGACTGGAGATAGACTATAAATAAAACACATAAGTAAATTATATATTATGTTAGACTGTGATACATACACACCATGGAGAAATTAAAACAGGGAAGGACCATTAAGAGGGTTAGGGAGGGACTCTAATCTGAAACAGTGCAGTTTAGTAAGGTCTCACTGAGAGTGAACATTTGAGCAAAGACCTAAAGGTAAAGCAAGGAACAAACACATATCCAGAAAGTGAGTGTTCTAAAAAGGAACAACCATGTAGGGCCATGAGGCAGGAGCATAATTGGTATGTTTAAGTGATAGCAAGGAAATCAATGAACAATACAGGAATGAATGGCATTAGTCAAGATAGAGAGGTAGAAGTTAGAAAATATATCAGCTTGTAGCAAAACACTGTTCTTATAATTGAGTCATTGGTTTTTCTTCTGTTTTTTTTTTTTTTGTAAGTGCTGATACCATGCTCCTCTTATCTCAAAGAGAATTATCGATTATTATGTCTAAAATAGGTAGCACATGATTTTATTTGGATTCTAGAAGCTGGAATATCAATATTGGGGATGAATCCAGCAAATTTTTTTCTCTCTACAAATACTGTGTTAAAGAAGGACTGCATTGTCAATCTGTTCAGTGTGTGACTGTATTGTACAAGTCCCTAAACAACATTAGTAGATCAGCAATATTTTATGAATTTATATATTTCTTCTGAAATTAATTTAGCTGGCAGAGTTAAAGACATTTGAGGCTAATTTTGCATAAATTTTGTATTCCTGTAACATATTTAGCAAAAGCTTTCTGTGAGGCAGAAAAAAATTGTTAACATTTTATGCCTGTTGGTCTCCCATTATTCATTTTTGTTACATATACATAAAATCCACCCTGCCTTTTGTACTACTTGTCTTATAATTTGGTTACTTATTTATTCACTTTTCTCACTTGTATGATTAATAATTATTATAAGCTTGAATGTTCTAATGTATCTTTATTATTAATATAATATTAGCATATTTTATTTATTTAATACACATATATTTGACACACTCTGGCCCATTTGTTAATAAGAGCACTTATTGCATTATCATTTCATCTATAGTTTTACATAGTTTCCATACCTAGTGTTGTCATTTTGCATTTATAACATTCAAAACATTTTTACATATTTTATTTATTTATTTTTAGAGAAAGGGGAGATGAGTGAGAAGGTCGGAGATAAACATCAATGTAAAAAACATTGAATGGCTGCCTCTTGAACACCCCCAAGCAGGGACCCAGACTGCAACCCAGGCATGTGCCCTGATCAGGAACTGAACCAGCAACCTTTTGGTTGACAGACCAGCACTCAATCCACTGAGCCACACCATACAGTGCTAGCATTCAAATTTTTGACTCAGAGCTCAACAACAATAAAAAATAATTTGTGAAATATATAAAAATACTTATAAATGCATTCATATACTGTGTCATGGTTCAAAAAGGTGATGCACATGGTTCACTGAAGATAAATGGACTGTTTTATAATGTCTCTACCTGGCAGTCATGTTTTATGTTAAATTTATAAATTAAGTGTATGATCTGGACATATCAACTCAATATTTGTTCACTCATTAACTGGCATAATTATATAAAATAATAAAACCTGAACTCTAAATATATGTATAGATATAATAATAAAAGTTTGTGATAATATAGAAACAATGGGTTCTCCTACATGTAAAATGCTAAATTATAATCCATAATTTGTTCTATTATGTTATCATAGAAATGTTTTGTGACTAAGACTGGAGTCTTTAATCACAAACTTGTCTTTGTGTGGAATGAAACAGTTTGAAATTTAATTTACATAATAATAATTGTTATAATGTCTTAGTATTTATGATGTCAAGATACAAGACATATCATTGAGGTATGGACATCATATTCATTATACATTATTCCTTATACAATGAAAAGCCCACTGCAAAGTTGAAATTTAAGTATTTTCATATATATATCCAGCCATGTAATATGAAATATAGAGGCATTTATTGAAGATACAAGATATAAGAAACATTATACATAGGACAATGACACCTCAGTTCCTTTCAAAATAGGCACCTTGGGACACAGTTCTCCCAGCATTTCTTCCATTGTTTAAAACACTCTGCAAAATTCTTTGTTGAGGGTTGAATGTGGGAGGTGGAGGTGGGTAGGGGAGAGTAATGGGTGGAAAATGGGGACAACTGTAACTGACAACAATAAAAAAATTATTTGTTTAAACTGTCATCAGTTTTGCCATCGTATTTTCCTAAATCTCATCCAGGGTCTGAAATCTCTTCCCTTGCAAAGGTGATTTTAGTTTTGGGTAAAGCCAGCAGCCACAAGTTACCGAGTTTGGGCTACAGGGGGCCCGAGTCATGCTTAACAGTTCATTCTCTAATATTCTGCTTGCTGCAGGCCTTCCAGAACAGAGACCACTTTCAATAGATTCTTGACCATCTTAGCATTTGTGCCACATTTTTATTTGTATTGCATTCATTTCATCATGCCTGAGAACATTCTGAATCATATGAATAGTTTCTGTGGAGGAATGTTCAAGCTTAACAGAAAATTTGGTGCAGATTTGTTGCTCCACTTAGTTATTTTGAATGTGATGGTCACACAGCACTCACTCAACAATGTCTACTATCCCCCACTGACTAGTACAGTAAAGTTGTTGTTGTTCACATATGTGCATTCCGGTCAGCTCTGCTTGGCTGCCAGGTTACATCTAAGCCATGCAAACCATTCTTGTTATACTAATAATGGCTGGACTTTTTCCAGACAGATCTTGTATATCCATTTACTAATATTGACACTGTTAGTATAAGCCCTACTATGTATTCAATGAAAGTTTATAAGTCCTTCTACTAACAAAAGAATTTATTAAAAAAATATTTGTGTCTACCAAAAACATGAATGCTGTTGTTTTCAGAAATTTATAAGGGTTGGGAGCCAAACTATAGCAGTTAATACCTGAAAATGTATATACCAGAGCCTTTTAGAGAATGATTAGTTAACATAATTTTAATGATGAATTAATGAGCAGTAAACACATTCTAATTCTAATACGTACAAAACCTTTTAGCTGAAGACTCAAGATCAAGGAGAACAGAATCCATGACCTTTCTGATACTGGTAAAGGTTAGGTTCACTACAGTTAACATCCAATTCATCTTTCAAGGTTAACTACACATGCCACGTTGGGAAATGAAACAATTACTAACAAATTTTATAGATACATTCTCTCAAATTTAAAAGGCAATCATAAGTCTAAATAAAAATTATGCTTGAGGAAATCATATAAAAGAAGAGAAACTAGGAAGATGTATGTATGTATCTTTATGTGTGTATAATTCCTGAAAGACATACCTTCAGAAAAAAGCAACATAAACTTTTCAAGTACACAAATGAAAATCCTTATATTGAACAAACTGAACAGCCAGCTTATGGAAATGGAAATAGGAAGGAAAAATTTCATCATCTGGGTACAGCAAGGGTAGATGATTCATTATTCTGTAATTAACATTTAATTAACTTTACTCTGCTTTACTTATTTTAGAAAATTAAATAAACTTCATTTTATTGCTCATGCTAAATCAATGAACAGAAAGCTAGAATCTTGCCTAACTAAAATAAGCAGGTGAGCAAAAAATAGTATGTAAAGAATAATGAAGAATTCTTTCTGTCCAATTTTATATTTCTTATGTTCTGAAACACTGCGATGGGTTTTCTAAAAAATTCCACTACTTAGTCACTTAGGTTTTCTAAAATATGTGATTTAAGAAATAATATTATAGTAGTCAATTTTAAGTATATTTTATTGATTACAGTTGTCCCATTTTTTTCTCCCCTTTATCCCTCTCAGCCCTGGACCTCTCCTCCCTCCAGCATTCCCCCCACCTTAGCTCACATCCATGGGTTGTGCATATAAGTTCTTTGGCTTCTCCATTTCCTATACTATTCTTAACCTCCCCCTGTCTATTTTTCTACCTACCAACTATGCTTTTTATTCCCTGCACCCTTTTCCCCCATTCTCTCCTCTCCCTTCTCCACTGATATCCCTCCATGTGATCTCCATTTCTGTGAACCTGTTCCTATTCTAGTTATTTGCCTAGTTTTTGTTTTTGTTTGTTAGGTTCAGTTGTTGATAGTTTTGTTGTCATTTTACTGTTCATAGTTTTGTTTACCTTCTTTTATTTCTTAGATAAGTCTCTTTAACATTTCATGTAATAAGGGCTTGATGATGATAAATTCATTTAATTTGACCTTATCTGGGAAGCATTTTATCTGCCCTTTCATTCTATATGGCAGCTTTGCTGGATAGAATAATTTTGGATGTAGGTCTTTGTCTTTCATTACTTTGAATACTTCTTTTTTTACTGATTGTTTTCTTTTTCTTTATTGTTGTTCAAGTACAGTTGTCTCCATTTTCATCCCACCATACCCACGCCAGCCCACCCATCCTTGCCTCCCACTCTCAAACCTATCCCCTTTGGCTTTGTCCATGTGTCCTTTATACATGTTTCTTGATGGTCCTTCCCCTATATTGCAGCCCCTTCTTACCTGCAAGATTTCTTTTGAGAAATCAGCTGATAGTCTTATGGGAACTCCTTTGTAGGCACCTCTCTCTTTTTCTCTTGCTGCTTTTGAGATTATCTCCTCATCTTAATCTTTGGTAACTTAATTATGGTGTGTCTTGGTGTGTTTCTTCTTAGATCCAACTTCTTTGGAACTCTCTGAGCATCCTGGACTTGCAATGTCTAGTTCATGTTCCAGATTGGGGAAGTTTTCCTTCATTATTTGTTCAAATAAGTTTTCACTTTCTTGCTCTACCTCTTCTTCTGACATCCCTATGGTTCAGATGTTAGAATATCCCAGAGGTTCCTCAGCCTCTCCTCATTTTTTGATTTTTTTTCTTCATTCTGTTCTGATTGAATATTTATTTCTTATTTCTGCTCCAAATCATTGATTTGAGTCCTGGTCTCCTTCCCTTTGCTATTTGTTCTATATATATTTTCCTTTATTTCACTTCTATAGCTTTCATTTTTCCCTCTATTTTATGTCCATACTCAATCATTTCTGTGAGCATCCTGATTACTATTGTTTTAAACTGTACATCTGATAGGTTGTCTATCTCCTTGTCACTTAGTTCTTTTTCTGGAGTTTTGATCTGTTCTTTCATTTGGGTCATATTTCTTTGTCTTGGTATAGTTGTTACATTGCAAGGGGCAGAACCTTAGGTATTCACCAGGGCAAGGCAACCCACTTGAAAAAATTGGGTGTTATATGTGGGAAAGGGGTCAGAGAGGGAACGATGCCACTTGCTAGCTTGCTCTGCTCTTGCCCCACTTTCTGTCACTTCCCCCTGTTTCCACAAGTAGATTTTGCCCTTTTGGGTGCTGATTCCCAGGTGGGTGGGTTTGTGTATGTCCTAAGACCCTGTGTGTGTCTCTCCAAGGGACTCTCCTGTGTGATTAGGAGTTTCTACCACTGCCACAACCTGCACAGATTATTACAGCCAGAGGTCTTGAGGCTCTATTTTCCCATGTTGGAACCTTGAATTGTGCAGTTTGTCTCGCTCCCCAGTTGTTCCTCCTAGGTTATCTGCATGAAATGTGTGATATTCTAGTCTGCTAGCTGCACTTTGCCCACCCTGTCTGCCACAGCCACTGCCTTGCAACACGTCCTCTTTGCCCAGACTGCCCAACTCTTCCCCTCCTACCAGTCTGGATGAATGTTTCTTCTTTAACGCCTTGGTTGTCAGATTTCCATGTGCTTTGATTTTCTTCTAGTTCTAGTTGTTTTTTTTAATTGGTTGTTATTCATCTTTAGTTGTGCAAGGAGGTGAAGCCTATCTACCTATGCCTCCATCTTCTATAGTAGTCTTAAGTATCAGACATATAATTGATTTGAATAAGTATCATTTTAAATTAGATTATTGATAGAAATGAGGAAGGGAATAAATGAGAGAAAGAGAGACAGGAGGGAGGGAGGAAGAAGGAAAAAAGGACAAAAAAAGAATTTGAAATTGTGCTATTTAATCTGCCATCAAGATGAGATTATATATAATATATAGATAGATAGATAGATACACACACACATATACACACATGGTTGGGCAAAAGTAGGTTTATAGTTATTTGTATGAAAAATAATACAAAAATTGCCCTGGCTGGCATAGCTCAGTGGATTCAGTGGGGGCTGTGAACCAAAGTATCACAGGTTCGATTCCCAGCCAGGGCACATGCCAGGGTTGCAGGCCATGGCCCCCAGCAACCGCACATTGATGTTTCTCTCTCTCTTTCTCCCTCCCTTCCCTCTCTAAAAATAAATAAATAAATCTTAAAAAATTAAATAAAAGTGTTCCCTTAAAAAAAGAAAAATAATACAAAAATTAATAAATAACACAAGAATAGTCTCTGTTTTATGTATTCACAACTGTAAGCCTACTTTGCAATACTCTGTATTTGTATGTATGTGTACATATATTTTTTTATTGTTGTTCAAGTACAGTAGTCCCCATTTTCCCACCACCACTTTCCCCCACCTCACCCACCCCCAATTCCTACCCTAAATCCTTTGCTTTAGCTTTGTTCATTGTTCCTTTATATATGTTCCTTGACTACCCTCCCCCTTCTTTCCCCTGTTGTCTTCCTCCCCTGACCCCTTTGGTTACAGTGAGTTTGCTCTTTATTTCAATTACACGTATATGTACATATTTAATAGGAGCCAAAAACAGTCATAGAGTTAATATGAAAATAGTACATAACCTGAATTATATTTTAAATTCCAGATCTTCATTCATTTTTAAACATTTGTAACATGTTTTATTGTTAAGCCTAAGATAGTCAAATTTAATAATCAAGTGTGTTCTAATGTTCTAATCATATGCTGAAAAATAATATTGGACAAAAGAATCAATTACAATTAATTTGGCAAATTTGAGCTTAATGCTCTTAATATAAAAGTCAAATGAAATGACTACTTGACCACCCAAATTATAAAGATATTTTCTATTTTGTTTATAATTCCTAAAGTATGTTGGAAAATATCCACATAACTCTGAGGTATCATTTGTTAAAATTCTTTATTTCAGTGATAAAGAACTCCTGGCTTCCTTGCTGACAACCACCTGTAACTCCATTCTCTAATAGTAATCCAGTGACTACTCCATTCTGATTCTAGATTCTAAATTCTATAATTTTGAATTTCTGAAATTTTCTCCTTTACTATTATCTCTATGATATCCAACTTCTTCATTTTATAATTCATCTTGAATCTACTTTTTCATTATTAGGTGCCCTTATTAAATATTCTGTGTTCTTTAAGAATGTCAATTTTTTTCTGGTTTCACTTACTTTATACCCAGCCATTAAACATAGTCAACCTATTTCAACAGAACAAGAAGTAGCATACTAAATATTCCTTGCCCTATCAAAAACTTCTAATCAGTGTTCATGTGTAAAAATTTTCACTTTCTCCATCTGTGGATTATTTGTCCTTGCAAAATTATGTGTACAGGAAGCTAGGAAAATTAAAACAAACCAGGCCAAAACACCTAGATGGGATCAAAATCATCTTTAGTGAGAATATTACCTTTCTTTTAACTCTAATACATAGATGTGACTGGAACATGTTTTATTTTTTTATTTTCATTTTTTTGTATTTGGTTAAAAAATGAGTGAATTAATGAATTGAGCCCTTAGCAAATTCCTTTCATTAATGTCAGCTAAGCACTTCCTTGTTCTCAATAAGCCCTTTGTTGATCTTATTTTAATTGACTTTTATTTTTTTAAATTATAGTCCATGTACAATATTAGATTAGTTTCAGGTGTATAACCTGGTGATTACATATTTATATAGTTTATGAAGTGATAAAACCAATGAAACCTAGTACCCATCTGACATCATATAAAGTTATTATAATATTATTCTATATTCCCTATGCTATAATTTTCATCCCCATAAATATCCTGTAACTACCAATTTGTACTTCCTAGTCTCTTTACCTTTTTAACTTATCCACCCAATCCTATCCATCTGGCAACCATCAAAATGTTCTTTCTATCTGTGAGTCTATTTCTATTCTGTTTGTTCATTTAGTTTGTTTTCTAGATTCCACATATAAGTGAAATCATACGACATTTGTCTTTCTCTGTCTATATTACTTCACTCAGCACAATACCCTCTAGGCCTATCCATGCAGGTGGAAGGATTTCATTCTTTTTTTTTATGACTAAGTATTATCCCATTAAGTATCTGCACCATTTCTTCTTTATCCATTCATTTATTGATGGAAACTTAAGCTGCTCCATAGTTTTTGAAATATTTTTCATTACCATTGAAACTCCTTACACCTCCTGCCCACCTGCAATTGCCACATTGTTGTCTATGTCCATGAGTCCTTTTTTCTTTTTGATCAACCCCTCCACCTCCTAAACTCTTCTGCCAATAGCTGTCATCCTGGTCGTTATGAGTCTGTCTCTATTATGCCTGTTAGTTCAGTTTGTTAATTAGATTCCACATACAAATGAAATGATGTGGTATTTCTTTGACTGGCTTATTTCACTTAGCATAATTTTCTCCAGGTATATCCATACTGTTGCAAAGGGTAAAGTTTCTTTTTTATGATCAAGTAGTATTCTGTTGTGTGGAATCAATGTCCCATAGTTTATCCACTCATCTACTTATGGACAGTGGGCTGCTTCTATATCTTTGTGATAGTAGATAATGCTACAATGGGCATATGTAGCATATGACATGCTTATGTTCTTTAGTGTTTTGGGTTTTTTCAGATATATTGGTTTTGCAGGGTCAAAAGGAAAATCCATTTTTAATTTTTTGAGGTATCTCCATACTGCTTCCCATAGTAGTTGTACCAGTCTACATCCCTACCAACAATGGAAAAGTGTTCTCTTTTCTCCACATCCTTGCCAGCACTTGTTTGTTGATTTATTGATGATAGCCATTATGCTAGGTGGAAGGTGAAATCTCATTGTGGTTTTAATTTGCATTTCTATGATTATTAGTGATGTTGAGCATCTTTTCATATGTCTATTGCCCATCTATATGTCCTCATTGGAAGTCTTTATTCAGGTCCTTTGCCCATTTTTTAAAAATTGGATTGTATGGGGGTTTTTGTGTTTTTTGTTTTTTTTGGTTGGGTGGGTGGGTGGGTTTTTGTGGTGTTGAGTTTTGTAAGTTCTTTAGAAATGTTGGATGTTGTATGCACTGTCTTTTTATTTTGTTGATGTTCTTCTTTGCTGTGGAAAACCTTTTTAGTTTCATGTAGTCCTATTTTGTGGGAAGGGCTCTGCCTGCAGGGCCCCCTCCTAGCCACCTCAGATGAGAATAAGTATATCAAGACAAGATCTGCTTGGGGAGGAAAGGTAGCCAATCTCTCAAAGGAGAAGGGCCAAGAGCCTTTTCCTCAATGGGCCTTTATTGGGTTCATTTGCACAAGAATACAGGTAAAGCTCATTAATCATTGTCAGGCAGTAAGGATCAAACAATAGCTAAACTCAGGGCATATTTTGAGTCAAGATCAGATAGCTAAAGGGCCATAAAACTTTGAGGAACAAATTCACTTCTTGCTTGGACACTTATCATTTATTTAGTTAGATCATTCTAAACAAAGTGGGTTTCACAAGATTTAACATATTCTTTCTTAGGCCTGATTGCCTGGGGAACCCACCCTTTCCAGCACAGGGCTGCACCACCTTCCATCATTATTTCAGGCTTAAGTCAGGCAGTGGGCAGAAGGAAGCCAAGAGATTAAGAGACTTATCACAGACAGAATTAGGACTCAGGCTTTGTCAAAGCCGAGGGGCGAGGGTCCATCACCCACTTTTGCTGTAGCCCTCCAAGTCCTTCCTTGGGGGCCTCCCACATGATCATTCCTGTCTTAGGTCATTCTCCCCTTTGGGGAATCTTACCCATCATTGGCTAACCAACCAAGCATTGAGGGCCAGTTATGGATGAAGTAAAAGGAGCAGAAGCGGCACTCCTGCCAGGGAGATAAGCTTTGTTCCCTTAGTGGTTTTTGGTCTAAAGGTCGCCCACTCAGCCTTAGCCATGGGGGGGTTACAGCTTCTGAAACTAGGCAGGGTGGTTCCCAACACTACTTGTTTTTCTTTTGTTTCCCTTTCCTAAGGTGATATATCCTATAAAATATTGCTACAAACAATGTCCAAGATTTTGTTGCCTGTGTTTTCTTCTAGGATTTTTATGGTTTCAGGTCTATCATTTAAGTCTTTAATCCATTTTGAATTTATTCTTGTGTTTGGAGTAAGAAGGTAGTCTAGTTTCATATTTCTGCACATATCAGTCCAATTTTCCCAACACCATTTATTGAATAAACTGTCTTTAGCCAATTGTATGTGCATGCTCTCTCTGTTGAATGTTAATTGACTATCAAGGTGTAGGTTTAGTTCTGGGCCCTCTGTTATGTTCCATTGGTATATGTGTCTGTTTTTTATACCAGTACCATGCTGTTTTGATTACTATGGCTTTATAATATAGTTTGATTTTAGATAGCATTATTCCTCCTCCTTTGTTCTTCTTTCTCAAGATCACTGTTGCTATGCAGAGCCTTTTGCTGTTCTGTGTAAATTTTTGAAATATTTGTTTTAGTTGTGTGAAATATGACATCGAAATCTTGATAGGATTGCATTGAATCTATAGATTGCTTTGTGTAGCATCGGCATTTTAATAATGGTAACTCTTTCCTTGATAATGGTATGTGCTTCCACTTATTTTTATCTTCTTTAATTTCTTTTCAGTGTCATAATTTTCCAAGTACAGATTTTTTACATCCTTGGTTAGGTTTATTCCAAAGTATTTTACTCTTTTTGAAACAATTGTGAATGGGACTGTTTTCTTAATTTCCTTTTTTGTTAGTTCATTATTGCCATATAAAAATGTAACTGATTTCTGGTATTAATTTTGTGTCCTGCAATTTCACAGAATTCATTGATTAGTTCTAGTACTTTCCTGGTGAAATATTTAGGGTTCTATATATATTTAGTATCATGCTATATTGAACAAGAGAGGAGGAGTTTGACATTCTTGTCTTGTCCCTGATCTTAAGGGGTGCATTTGTAGTTTTTGCCTATTGAGTATAATGCTGGCAGTGGATTTATCATATGTGGCTTTATTATGTTCCTTCTATTCCCACTTTGATGAGAGTGTTTATCATAAGTAGATGCTGGATTTTATGAAATTTTTTTCTGCATTTATTGATGTGATCATGTGGCTTTTATCCTTCATTTTTTTAATGTGGTGAATCATATTGATTTGCGAATGTTTTACCAACCTTGCATTCCTGGAATAAATCACATTTAATCATGGTGTATGATCTTTCTGATGTATTGTTGTATTCAGTTTGCTAATATATTTTATGATTTTAGTATTTATATTAATCATGGATATTGGCCTGTAACTTTCTTTTTCTTCCTTTCTCCCTTCCTTTTTCCCTTCCTTCCTCCCTCCCTCCTTCTTCTTTCTTTCTTTCTTTCTTTCTTTCTTTCTTTCTTTCTTTCTTTCTTTCTTTCTTTCTTTCTTTCTTTCTTTCATTTCTTTCTTGTAGTGTCTTTATCTGGTTTTGGAATTAGAAATCCTAGCCATTACAATCAGACAAGAAGAAGAAATATAAAGCATGCAAATTTGAAAAGGAGTAAAACTGTCTTTATTTGCTTCCATATCATGGCTTTTGCAAATAATGCTGCTATGAGAATAATGGATGCATTTTTTAATTTAATGTTTTGGTTTACTTTGGATAAATGCCCAGAAGTATTTGCTGGATCCTTCTTTATGTCTTATTATGGCCTTCATTTTAAAGTCTATTTTGTCTCATGTAAGTATTGTTACCACAGCTTTTCTTTTATTCCTATTTGAATGAAATATATTTTTATATCCCTTTACTTTCAGTCTCTGTGTCTTTTGATCTGAAGTCTCTTGCAGACAGTGTATTAAGGGTTTTGTTTTCTCATCCATTGAACCACCTTATGTCTTTTGATTGGAGCATTTAATCCATTTGCATTTAAAGTAATTGTTGTTATATATGTATTCATTGGCATTTTATTACTCATAATTTTTATCTTTTCCTCTGCTTCTTAAAGAAGATCCTTCAACATTTCTTGTGTGAAAAGCACTTTATCTGTCCATCCATTCTAAAGGATAGCTTTACTGGGTAGAGTTATCTTGGTTGTAGGTGCTTGCTTTTCATCACTCTGAATTTTTTTTGTGCAAACTCATTCAAGTTTGCAAAGTTTCAGTTAAAAAGTCAACTGGAAGTCTCATGGGAGCTCCCTTGTGTGTAACTAACTGCTTTTCTCTTGATGCTTTTAAGATTCTCTTTTTCTCAATTCCTTGCTCACTCTCTTCTTCTTCTTACACCCCTACAATGTGATGTTGTACACCTGATGTTGTCCCAAAGGGTCCTTAAACCATCCTCAATTTTTAAAACTCTTTTTTGTTCCTTTTTTTTTTTTTTGCTGCTCTGGTTATGTATTTTCTGCTACCTTGTCTTCCAATTCAGAGATTTGATCCTCTGCTTCATCTAATATACCTTTCATTCCTTCTAGTGTAGTCTTCATTTCAGTTATTGTATTCTTCATTTATAAGTAGTTCTTCCTTATGGTTTTGTCTTTTTTTTATGCTGTTGAAGTTATCACTAAATTTCTTGAGCATTGATATAACCATTGTTTTGATCTCTTATCTGGCAGTTTGCTTTCCTACATTAATTTAGTTATTTCCCTGGAGATTTATCCTGTTCTTTCATTTGGGCACATTTCTTTGTCTCCCTTTTGTCTCCACATTAAGTCTGTCTCTGTATGTTTGTTTCTATGTATTAGGTACATATTTTATGTCTCCTAGTCTTGGTAATGTGGCCTTATGTAATATGTCTCTTGTGGGACCCTCCCTGGTATTGTAGGTCCATACCCTTGGTATGGCTTCCATGATCACCCAAGCTGGGCACCCCACTTCCCCCCATATTGACTGTATACACAATTTTGTAGTTGAGCTTTAATAGCTATTGGCATGTAAGTTAGAGGGATTGACCCACAGGCCAATCAACTCTAAGGGCTAGCCTGGACTATAGAAGAAGAGTTGTGTTCAGGGGCCAAGTCTACCTCTTCAGTGTGTCACTCATGGAAGTGGTTGAGTGGTGGTCTGGCATTGTCTGAAGTGGCTACTAGGTTTGGTACCTCCTGATAAGTGTAGATTAAGTTCAGCTGCTGCCTATATCCTTGTTAGGGCCACTCCATGTGAGCTCAAGGCAACCTGCAGATAGCTGCAATTGTGCTGGGCTTGGAGATACCCAGGAAAGGACAAGCTGTGAACCATGTCTGGGGTTGCAAACACTCCACCTGGTTCCACTTAGCAGAAGTTACAGGTCACATAGAGGCCAGATGCTGTTTGTTTAGGGTTTGTGAACCTCTGAAATATTTAGAAAAGTCTGTAGTATAAGCCAAGGGAGACTGTTTCTGTGGAAATGCCACTGAAAGCAGCAACTGTAGGACAGCAAGTTGAGTGGGGCAGGGGTCTCAGGGAATCATCAGGGCAAGCAAAATCTGTTAGCTTGATGAAGACTCAGCTATGTCACCTGTCTGCTGACTCAGTGGAGGGAAGTTTTAGCAAAAGAATACTCATGTTTGCCAGAACTTCTCTCTAGGAGAAAGCCACCACTCCAGAAGTCAGGTGATTTAATTCTTCCCTGTATGTCCCTACCATATTTGAAGCTACTTCCCCACAACTGAGTAAAGATGGGTCCAAGTAAGTCTATGAGCTTGCCCTTTAACAGAAATGTCTGGGATTCCAGAAGATCTCCTTTTAACACAACCACAGTCTCTTCTGATTTTCACAACAGAAGTTATGGGGACTTCTCTTCCTGTCACTGGAATGCTGGGTGGGGAGCCTGGTGTGGGGCTGGGACAACTTGCTCCCTATTTTTCACCTCAATACATGAGTGTGGCACTCACACATTCCGTGTCTCTGCCCCTCCAACCTATTTAAGCATGGCTTCTTCTGTTTATCCTTAGATATAGGACATACACTCAGCAAGGCTTGAGGTGGTTCTCAATGATGTTTGTACAGCCTTTATTTATCTTTGACACCCTTTATTTATTTAATCCCTATGCTAAGGGATTAGCAAGCTTATTGTTACTCTCAGGGCATCTCTTTTAAAACAAACAAACAAAAAAAACTCCAGAAAGTGATGAGGCAATAGCAGTTGTCATTTATAAAAGGAAAAAAGAGGGAAAGCAAGTAAAATCTAAAGTTTAAATAATGACAAAAATGATTGAAAACAGTTTAAAAGCAACCAACAATGGCTTGATCATTATTTAATTAGAGAACTAACATTTATTTCTATGCTAGTAACTTTTTACAAAGAGGAGATAGGTAATTTATCATTAGGTTTTCCTTTTACTCATGTGTAAAATCATTAGTTAGAGAAAGATATATTTTAGTGATCTGTTTATTTTTATTAATATTATTTAATATTTTTTGTTTTCAATATATTTTATTAATTATGCTACTACAGTTGTCCCACTTTCCCCCCTTTATTCAGCTCTGCTTTGCACCCACCTTCCCACCTGCACTCCCCTCCCCCTTTAGTTCATGTCCATGGATCATTCATATAAGTTCTTTGGCTTCTACATTTCCTATACCATTAACCTCCACTTGTCTATTTTCTACCTACCATTTATGCTACTTCTTCTCTGTACATTTTCCCTGTCTCTCCCTCTCCCACTCCCCCCACTGATAACCTTCCATGTGATATCCATTTCTGTAATTCTTTTCCTGTTCTAGTTGTTCGTTTAGTTTGTTTTTGTTTTTTTTTTTTAGGTTCAGTTGTTAATAGCTGTGAGTTTGTTGTCATTTTACTGTTCATATTTTTTTATCTTCTTTTTCTTAGATAAGTCTCTCTAACATTTCATATAATAAGGACTGGGTGATGATGAACTCCTTTACCATGACCTTATCTAGGACTTTATTTGCTCTTCCATTCTAAATGATAACTTTGCTGGATAGAGTCATCTTGGATGTAGGTCCTTGCCTTTCATGATGTGGAATACTTCTTGCCAGCTGCTTCTTACCTGCAAGGTTTCTTTTGAAAAAACAGCTGATAGTTTAATGGGAACTCCTTTGTAGGTAACTGTCTCCTTTTCTCTTGCTGCTTTTAAGATTCTCTCCTTATCTTTAATCTTGGCTAATGTAATTATGGTGTGCCTTCATGTCTTCCTCCTTGGCTCCAACTTCTTTGGGACTCTCTAAGCCTCCTGGACTTCCTGAAAGTCTATTTCCTTTGCCAGATTGGGAGGTTCTCCATTATTTTTTCAAATGAGTTTTCAATTTCTTGCTCTTTCTCTTCTCCTTCAGGAACCCCTATGATTTGGGTATTGGAACACTTAAAGTTGTCCTGGAGGTTCCTAAGCCTCTCCTCACTTTTTGAATTCTTGGTTCTTCATTCTATTCTCGTTGAATATTTCTTTCTTTATTCTGGTCCAAACCATTGATTTGAGTCCCAGTTTCCTTCCCTTCACTGTTGGTTCCCTGTGCATTTTCCTTTAATTCACTTTTCATAGCCTGCATTTTTTCCTCTATTTTGCAACCATAATAAAATATTTCTGGGAGCTTCCTGATTATCAGTGTTTTGAACTATGTATCTGATAAGTTAGGTCTTTATCACTTAGTTGTATTTTTTTCTGGAGCTTTGATCTGTTCCTTCATTTGGGCCATTTTTCTTTTGTCTGGTTGGGCCAGTTACATAGTATGGGGTGGAGTATTATTAGGTGTTCACTGGGGTGGAACAACTCATGTTGCTGTGTTGTGATGCTGTATGTTGGGGAGGGGTCAAAGAGGGAACATTGATCCTCTCTCTGTTGGCTTTCAGTGATTTTGCCAACTACCCACAATCAAATTGGGCCCTTCTGTTGCTGATTCCTGGATGGGTGGTTTTTTGTAAGTTCTAGGACCCTTTGGGTCTCTTTAATGAACTCTCCTGTGAGGTGTGGAGTTTCTCCCACTGCCACCTCAACCCCCACTTTAGTCAGAGTCTTTGAGGCTTTATTTCCCCACACTGGAACCCTCTTTTGGGAGGTCTGTCTTGCTCCCCAGTTGTTTCTCCTGGTTTATCTGGTTTATCCAGGTTTATCCTGGTTTAACCATGTTTATCCTGGTTTATCCTGGTTTAACCATGTTTATCCTGGTTTATCCAGGAGATCATGTGGTGCGAGACCACCCAGTCTGCAACTCACTGCCTCAGCTGGTCTACCAGCTGTTGTCTTTCAGTGAGTCCTCTCCACTGGCTGCTGGTCTCTGCCCATCCTTCCAGTCTGGATGAATGTTTCTTCTTTAACTCCTTGGTTGTTGAACTTCCAGACAGTTAGATTTTCTGTCAGTTCTGGTTGTTTTTGTTTTTAAATTTGTTGTTGTCCTTTTGGTTATGCAAGGAGGCACATTGTGTCTAGCTATGCCTCCATCTTGGCTGGAAGTCCATATATTCAGTTTCAGTCAAAGTTTGGGAAAACAGTAAAGCAATGGAATATAAAGTGTTGATATTTAACTGAAGTTATGTTTATTAAGCCCAATTACTTTTCTTTTATAAATTGGGGTTAGAAGCAAGCATAAAATATATATAATGGAATTGTGCCTTTAATTGAGGAATTTGAGAACTGTCAAAGATCAGTTGTCTTTTTATGTTATATGACTATAATAAAATCCTACATGATTTAATAAAATAAACTAATAACAGCTTTATATAAGAAGTACAAGTTTTACATATTTACAGTTTGTTTTATGAAGGTTACCAAAAACCCTACTGATAATATAAGTAAAAATGGATGTAGGCCCTGGCTGGTGTAGCTCCGTGGACTGAGCATGTGCTGTGAACCAAAGGTTCACTTGTTTGATTCCCAGTCAGTGCACATGCCTGTGTTGCAGTCTAGGTCCCCACTGGGGACCATGTGAGAGGAAACCACACACTGATGTTTCTCTCCCTCTCTTACTCCCTCCTTTCCCCTCTTTCTAAAAATAAATAAAAGATATTTTTTTAAAATAGATATAAGTTAAAGACTTCCAGAAGTAGTGCCATTCTTTTGAAACGATGTACTGATCATTATCCAGTGGTTCATATTTTGCTTCAAGGAAAATATATTATGGCAAAAAAAGCGCCAGTCTTAAATGCAATTTTTGAACTTTCAATTTATTCTGACATAGAGGCTTGGGGAGGTAAAGTCCACTTATCATCTACTTTTCAATAGCAGATTTTAGATAAATTCTTCTGCTTTGGGTAATTTCTGAAATGATGATAACTGTAGCAAATTAAACCTGTTTCTTGTTTATATATTTTACTAACTTCTAAAGTATCACAATATATTTTTTCAAAGAGTTATCATTATTGAACATTTCCTAAGAATTACAACTTTGTAAAATGTAATTGTCAATGCATCTTCACTATATACTACCAATTGTTTTCTATATGGCCCTAAAATTTTCCATGAAAAAAAAAATACACGGGTGGTTCATTTCACTCAGGTTTATAAATTTCTTAGCATGTAATTGTTCATAGTAATTTCTTACAGCCCTTTGCATTTCTGTGTTACCAGTTGTAATCCCTACTCTTTTATTTCTTATTTTATTTATTTGGGTCCTCTCTCTTTTTTTCTCTTGAGCCTGTTTAAAAGCTTGTCAATTTTGTTTATCTTTTCAAAGAACCAGCTCCTGGATTTATTGATCCTTTGAATTGTTCTTTTAGTCTATATGTCATTTAATTTTGCACTGATCTTGATTATTTGCTTCCTTCCACTGGCTCTGGACTTTGTAGTCATTCCTCCAGTTCCTATAGATATAGGGTTAGGTTGTTTATTTGAAATATTCTATATTTTTTATGTAGGCCTGTATCTCTATGAACTTCCCTCTCAGGACTGCTTTTGCTGTGTTCCATAAGTTTTGGATTGTTGTGAATTCATTTTCATTTACTTCCAGAAACGTTTTGATTTCTTCCTTGATCTCATTATTAACCCATTCATTGTTTAATAACATGCTGTTCAATCTCTGTGAATCTGACTGTTTTTGATGGCCTAGAGACAGGAAAGGATGCTCAGCATCACTAGCCACCAGAGAAATGCAAATTAAAACTACTATGAGATACCATTCACACCAGTCAGAATGGCCATCATAAACAAATAAACAAACAATAAGTACTGGTGAGGTTGTGCAGAAAAGGGAACCCTAATATACTTTGGAGGGAGTGCATACTGGTGCAGCTACTGTGGGAAACAGTATGGAATTTCGTCAGAAAACTAAAAATGAAAGTGCCTTTTGACCTGGCAATCTTGTGCTGGGACTATACCCTAAGAATATTGAAATACCAATTCAAAAGAACCTATGCACCCCAATGTTCATAGCAGCACAATGTACAATAACCAAGTGTTGGAAGCAGTCTAAGTGCCCACCAGTAAATGAATGGATCAAAAAACTATGGTATATTTACACAATGGAATAGTACACAGCAGAAAGAAAGAAGGAACTCCTACCCTTCATGACAGCATGCATGGATCTGGAGAGCATTATTCTAAGTGAAATAAGCCAGGCAGTGAAAGACAAATACCGTATGATCTCACCTATAAGTGGAAACTAATCAACAAAACAAACAAGTAAGCAAAATACAACCAGAGGCATTGAAATAAAGTACAAACTGACAGTAACCAGACGGGAAGAGCGAGAGGAATAGGGGGGTAAATAGAGGAAGTGCCATCAAGGACCATGTATAAAGGACACATGGACAAAGTCAAAGGGTGTGGGTTTCAGGGAATGGGGGACAGGGGGCATGGTGGGCTGAAAATGGAGACAACCATACTTGGACAATAATAAAAAAATGAAAAAGAAAACAAAATTATTATTTTACCAAAAAAATACAAAGGTGGGCGAAAGTAGGTTTACAGTTATATGTGAAATAGTTTATTCTTATGTCTTTATTTATTAATTATTGTATTATTTATTTATATTATAACTGTAAAAATTTTCCTCATTCATATGTATAAAATAAATATAACTAAACACAACTTAGGCCACTTTACAGGGAGTCATTATCTACAAAGTTTAGAGGATAATGTGTAAAGGAAATGCCATGATGGTAAAATGCTTTCTCAGGAATATGGACATACAAGAAAACCTTTTTCCTTATATTTGTTTTCCTTGGACCAAGGGAGCAGGCATTGTAATATTGCTACAAGCAATTATAATCCTAAGAAAAGGGAATTTATACAAACAACTTATTTCTCTCTCACTGCCTCTATCATAAAATACCAAATATGTGCTCTCTCCTCCAATCTCATATATTCTTTATTGTCTATTTTATCCTCTTATAACTCCACTGAGAGGAATAATGCAAAAATTCCCATTCCTAACCCAATAGGAGTAGAAGTTTGCTCAGTAGGTACTGACATTCCCTTTTCTCAGATGTTTTTGTGGGATCTTTCCTTCAATTTCTGCCCTGATCATAAACATTATCTTTTAATTTATCACAATTAAGTTAGGCTCCAAAAAATTTTGCCATTATTTTGGCAGTTTGCATGTCTTTTAGAAACTTCAAATTGGGCTCACAAACTTGGGTATATAATCTCTGGGCATAGTGCCCACCATCCATTGCAGTGAAAAAGTGCCTGCATCCATACATCCCATACAGACCCCAGCTGAAGACTCATACCAAACTAACTAAAACAATATACTTAATATACTGCCAATAATAACATAATAAATAGTCACTAAAATAGTCATTAAAATAGTATACTTTTTTGGTAACACTGATAATTCTGACAATAAATTTTATTTTTATCTGCAATAAGTTTATATGTAGAAAAACAAAATATTAATTTGCTCTAGTTGCATTTTTCATCTTAATGGGAAACTAGTAAACATCTTATTAACACTTTTTACATTAGATGTTTATTTTAAGCCATCCCTAAGCCATTCGATATTCTCTGAATTTTATTAATTATATATAGGTATCACTTTTTTGAGTAATTTTTGTAAGAAGATCTACGCCAGGGTTAGACAGACAAGGGACTGGAAACCAGTAGAAAGTTGGACTGAGGCTTGAGCCTGAGATTTTGCAAATTGTGATGGATGTGCCTAAGATTGCTATAAATCAGGAATTAGCTAAGGGCCCAAAAGAACCCAGACTGAAGCAGCATCCAAATAATGTGGATTCTCTCAGTTTTTTTGCAGCAAATTGACAAGCTAGCAGCCATAAAATCAAAGCAGAGGCCAGAAAACTAGTGATACACATGACCCTGACAGGTCAAAAAACTGGGAATTGTGATGCCAAGGGAAAGGAAAGCAGGGCCAGTAATTTTAGAGTGATCAAAGTAAAATGCCATGACTTAGATGTCTGGTTGTGGAAGAGAACAGCCCCATAATCAAATGTGGAGAAGAAAATGATATTATGACTAGCCTCTCTGGCTCACTGTATAGCCTTGTACTTGTTAGCACAAGCAGGGAGAAACAACAGGTCCCTAACAAAATGCAGTATTATGGACAAATGTGTTTTCTCTAAAGGAACCCAGTAATCATTCAATACATATTTAATGAGCTCCTGCTAGGTGCCATGTACAACTTTAAGTATTGAGAGCACAACTACAATTAAGATGTCCAGAATTATTCTTCTATTTATAATCCAAGAAAGAATACAAATAAGTAAATAAGCAATGACACAGTAGTGATGTGTGTTGTGATGCAAAGATATACCATGTACTCTGGTCATACATGAAGGGGCATCTAACATAGTTTTCAAAATTATGGAAAGTTTCTAGAGTGATAGGAAGCTAAGCTGACATTTAAATTATAAGAAAGAGTAAGAAGGAAGAGTATATCAGTCAAAGGAAAAGCATGTGCAGAAAAGAATTGAAGATGTGAGAAAGAATATAGAGCATTAATAGATATATAAGGTTATTCCTGAAAGAAGCACTGGGATTCTTGAGGAAGTATTGAAGACCCACAAGATATTAAACAAATGAAAGGATACTAAAAGTTCTGCGGTCCAGACATTTGATATCTGAAGAGTTGAGGCATTTGGCTAAGGTCATTTGAAAGAGTAGTTTTACTTTGGTAACAGTAAAAGAAACAAAGTATGATTATACATAAGCTGAGAAGATATATCCAGAAGAAGTGACTGATCAACCCTATTTAGTTAAAATTGAGATATCAAAAAATAGAGAAAACAAAAACTTAATATAAAAGTAATTTATGACTAAATCAAAGTTACTTGTCAAAATAGTTTTGGGGAAAAGCCAGAATGAAGTGTTTTATAAAAAGTTTGGATAGGGAAGTAATAGAGATAGTGAAGGTACATAACACATTTAAAAAGTTTGACTCTAGCCCTGACTGGTGTGGTTCAGTGAGTTGGACATCATCCCCAAAACTGAAAGATTGCTGGTTCAACTCCTGGTCAAGTCACATGACTAGTTTGTGGGCCAGGTTTGTGGGCTAGTCTGTGAGACAGGAGTGAGTGAGAGGCAACTGATTAACATTTCTTCTTTATTTTTTTCCAACACAATTGTTAGATTTTTATTTAAGATTTTTCTCTTCTCTTCTCTTCTCTTCTCTTCTCTTCTCTTCTCTTCTCTTCTCTTCTCTTCTCTTCCCTTCTCTTCTCTTTTTCTCTTCTTTTTTCTTTTCCTTTCTTTTCTTATTGTTTCCACTTCCAAGCACAGATATCTGAACTTTCACCCATCCCACCCACTCCTACCTCCCACCCTCAACCCTACCCCCTCAATTTGGCCTTGTCCATGGGTCCTTTATACTTGTTGCTTGAAGAGCCTTCTCCTTGTTTCCCCTATTATCCCGTTCCACCCTCTGCTTTGGTTACTGTCAGTTTGTTCATTATTTCAATGTCTCTGGTTATATTTTTCTTGCTTGTTTGTTTTGTTGATTAGGTTCCACTTATAGGTGCAATCATACAGTATTTGTCTTTCACTGCCTGGTTTATTTCACTTAGCATAATGTTCTCCAATTCCATTCCATCTGTCATGAAGGACAGGAGCTCTTTCTTTCTTTCTGCTGCATAGTATTCCAATTTGTGAATATACTGTAGTTTTTTTGTTTGTTTGTTTCTCTTGCACATCAAAGTTTCCCTCTCTTTCCACTCTCTAAAAATAAATAAAATATTATAAAAACTCATTAAAGGAAAGTTAATGAGAGTAGTTTGATGAAGGAAATAAGAAAGGTAGAATAGTACCAGGAATAAGAAGTGGGTTTGAGTTATTTGGTTTAGAATGGATAAGTGTGCTGAGAGCAGAAATGTAGAGAGTGAAGTGATAATTTGCTATCATTGCCTTTGCCTTCACACACAAAATGTTCTCTTTCCTAATTTAGACATGTCACATGGCAATACAAAATGGCATTGAATTTTAAAGCCTTGATGGTCATAGAGAGTGGGGTAACAAGAGTGTCAGTAGATAATTCATTGAAGAAAAACAGTTCATTCAGGTGTGTGAACCTATAGAAGGAAAAGAGAAACCCATGTATTTACTAACATTTTTCATCTTGAATTATAAAGAAGAACAATAATAATTTTAACTGTACCTTCTTTAGTAGTTCAACTCACATATGGTTAAAACAGGATTCATTCAGCAGGTTGCAAGGTTGTGCCTTTAAACATATTCAGTTGAGCCCGGGCTGGTATGGCTCAGTGGACTGAGTGCTAGCCTGTCAACCAAAGGGTCGCTAATTCAGTTCCCAGTCAGGGCACATGCCTGGGTCATGGACCAGATCCCAAGTTGGGGGGTGCTTGAGAGGCAACCACACATTGATGATTCTCTCCCTTTCTTCTTCCCTCCCTTCCCCTCTCTTTAAAAATAAAATAAATAAAATCTTTTTTAAAAAAGAAAACATATTCAGTTGAGCAAGAAGGCAAAAATGAAACCATGTGTGTTTTCTTTTAAGGTAATTTGCTTCAGTAGTGTTGTCAGCACTTCTGAGAAAACCTTCTATATGAACCTTGCATGCTTTTTATAAATATTCTCTGTTGAGTTATTTCAATGTCATTTATTAAACTTCCCTTGCAAATATTTATTCATTGTTTTATGGGATTTATGAAAATAATATCCTCTATGATAAGATATATTCATAGAGGATGCTAAATTACAAACAGATCTAACAAATTACAAACAGATCTAACAAAGATATATTTCAAACATTCAGTGTTAGGAACAGCTATTTAAAACATATAAATCTTGTATCAAGTTTTGACAGTCAATAAATATAGGGGTGTTTGGTACAGGAATGAGATTTCTATAATAGTGTTCCTTTGGGAACAACCTCATGTTCCTTGTCCATGGAGTCCAAATCCTAGAGCTACTATTAATAGCCTCTAGAGCTACTTTACTTTCTTTGCTTTATAAGACACTTTAAAACAGCATTGATGGATAGTCTTGGCAATATTGACCTTGATTTGACATTTAACATTTGCAAAGCAATCCTCTGACATATTTCTGTTAACACTGAAAAATCTATTTATGTTGGACTACTGCATGTATATTCAATGTGGCACATTTTCAGTGATCTGTGCTTTGAGTTTATGAGCTCTACTTAAAGTCGAACCCTGTTCCTTGCAATCAGTACCTGTCTTTTCCCACTGTACCTCTCTTTCCCCACTAAATCTTTCACATGTGTCCTGCCTGGAGCTCATTCAGTAAATGATCTTTACTTAAGCAATCACACCAATAGGAGATAAATAGTTTAAATAGCAATATAAGCAAATTATAAAGTTTTTCCCACTATAACTTTTTGTAACTTACTCATTAGCATTCTGCAACACATTTTTCCTAACACAAATGAAAGACTGTCATATCAATCCATTGAATTGAAATGCTATTCTACTCAATTCTGTCTGAGAATATATTCTTTCCTTCCCTTTCTTAGACTTACTACTTGGTTTCCAAAAAAGATTACACTTTGCTTTTGTACCCATACAGTTTTCCCTTAGTGAATTGCATGGCAGCCAGTTATTCTAGTTAGTTTATTCACTTTCACATAATGCTCTGTCAAAACTGTTCACTTACATTTTCCACAGATCACTACTAGCCATGGACAACACTGCTCTGCAAAAACCTTCTGCCCTTGCTCTCTACAGCAAGCTGGCATTAAACCTAGCACTTCCCTTCTTTCTCTGGAACATGTCACTCAAGTATTTCAGCAAATGCCAGCTGTCCCTTATATCAATACACTATCCCTCCATCAGGGATATTTTACAAGTATTCTATATTCATTTGACTTGGCATTTTCTTCTATCTAGCAAATAACATTCATTCACTCCTGTTGGCTTTTCTCAGCAAGTACTGAATGTATTCCATATTCCAGGAATACAATTTCCTAACATATTTTCTTTTTTCCCTTATGACAATATTTTTTACTCAGCCATTTCTTCTACTTTTGAAGGCTGTATATCAATCTTTTCAGTGGACCAGAACAATTGAGGTTATACCCACTGTAAAAGACAGGTAGTGAATAATTATCACTAGAATATTGCATTATTTCAATGCAAGTGTGTATTTCTTAAATTGTAAAAGTACTTGAGATATTATAAAATAGTAAATTATTCCTTTGTAGTAAAAGCTATAATTTTTTAAAGTAACATTCATAGTTTTAATCTATAGTAATGTTTTATCAGTAATAGTGTTAGAGGGTATAAGCAGTCAAGTTTCCTGGAGGTAAAACATACCCAATTAAGGTGATTTACAACATTCCAGAATGATTTGAGAAGAATATTTAACTCTTTAGAATGACATCTGTTCTTATATTTGTCATGGTTTAGAAAATTATGGGAATTCAAGATATTATCATTGCTATCATCATCATCATCATTATCAAAGGCACTTAAAGTATATTTCTATAATGTATCTGCTATTAAAACCTTATAGATGTATAGCCCATACTATTAAAGAAGTTCCAGTCTGCTACAGTGGTATAAAATGCTTATATTGAATACATAAATACGTTAAGTAATGGAATTCCCAGATTAAATCATACTTTGATGCTTTAGTAAGTTTAATACATTTGTTATGAGATAAAGAAGGTACTGATTGTTTAGGTCAGGGTACAGAAAACCTTCCCTACCAAAGGCAGACATAATTATTTTCAGCTCTGTGGGTCAGATAGTCTCAGTGGCAACGACTTAATTCTGATGTAATAGCAAAAAAGTAGCCATAAAATATATAGATAAATAATCATACTTGTGTTCCTATAAAATTTTATTTACAGGAATAATCACTGGGCTGTATTTGACCCACGGACTATAATTTTGTTGATCTTTGCTTTAGGTAATGGGAGAAGCTATCATATTTCAAAAAAAATAAGCCTGTAATTGAATGAAAAGTAGTTTTATGTTGGTTGTACCTCTAGGCATGTAGAATTATCAAGAAACCCAGACACAAGAGGTTTTCTCATACATAAAATTGCAAAGGATATGAATTTAGGGAAAAAATCAAAGTGCATTAAGAGGAAACAAGCTACCATGACTTAGATTTAGTAGAACTATTAACTGATAGCAGAGCAACAAAACTTATAGATTTTGGAATTATCATATATAAAATATAATAGTAGTCAATATTTTAAGAAATCAAAAAGGGAATGACATGAGACTAATGACCAGAATATTATCACAGCCATCAAAGCAGGATTGTAAAAAAAAAAAAAAACATAGAAGAAAAAATTAGAAAAAAAATGAAATGAGAAACTAATTGGAACAATTACAGACTAATCACAAGAGAAAACTAGTAAACTGGAAGATAGAATTGGACAATTGTCCATATCAACAAAGAAAAATTTAAAAAAGAGAAATACAAAAGACATCCTAAGAGACATGAAGAATAGTGTTAGAAGTTCTAAGATGTGTATTATTTGATTTCATAGAGAATAGAATGAATGTGAGAAAGGAAGTATTCAATGAGGTAATTAATAACTATGAAATTACCATACTTAAAGTCTAACCAATCATTAGAAAGATAAATCAAAAGGCATCCCCACAATGACTCATTGTCATAAAAAGAAATATTGCCTGAGAACAAAAATAGATTACAAAGAAAAACAATTAGACTGATATCTGACTTAAAGTAAGCCAGAAAGCTGTGGAAAAGTATCTTCAAAATTTTTAATTTACAGCATTGAATTGTATATTCTGTAAATTACATTTTAAGAATAAGGGTAAAATAAAGACTTTTAAAGATAGAGAATATTGAAAGTGCTTACTACTGATAAATTTCTCTAAAAAACTTCTACAGGATGAGCTTCATGAATTAAGCAGATGAGCAATCATTAAGAAAGAAAGACTGAGTGATAGAGGAAGGATAATCAAAGAAAATATCAAGCATAAAAATAATCCACACAAAAACTGATAATGTAAGACAAATTTAGTGTTCAAAAATTAGATAGTAGTAATAATATCTAATTTGTAGTTATTAAATGTTGGAATTAGAATAATGAATATTATTCTAACATTACAATTCTAACGTAAGTTTGGAAATAAAACATTCTAAGGTCCTCATAATGTTTTTAAAGAGAGAGTAGATATTTCTTAACTCTGAAGATGTGAAGTTAACTATGAATGCTAACATTTTGGGGGTAAATATTAATAAATGTTAAAAATACATTAGAGTAGTTGAAGTGCTACTAATAATGAAGTAGACCTCTATTACTATTATTTTAAGTTTTTGAATTAGAATAGTTCTTGGAGTACAGTAGTAGTAGTCTACTACTATAGTAGTAGAGTAGAAAACAAAACAATAGAAGTAGAGTATGTCACTTCTAAAATAATAGAATGGAAATATGTAGAGACAAGGAGGGCACAAAAAAGTAAGCAAATATTAACAATAATATTCTATATCAATTATATAAAAGCAAGAAAGAAAAATGGTGTATAGGAAAGAGAACAAATGGAAAGCCTGACATAATGATGTAGGACAATTTCAAATTATCAATTGCTATAATAAATATAAATGGGCTAAATTCTGAAATTAAAAGATGAAAGTATCAGAACAAATTAAAATATACAACTATATTAACAGCAATGAAAAGAATACGAATCAATAGAAATTAATACTAACCAAAAGATAGTTAGTTCCCTATATTGATATCTCACAAAGTAGGCTTTAGGGTAAAAATGTTGCTACCAATAAATAGAAATAATAAATAATGCTAACAGATTCAATTTACTAGAAAGATGCAACAGAACTTTTATACTCCTAATATGGCTTCACAGTATAAAATGATAAAAATGGAAAAACATACACCTTCAAGGAACCTAGATTCTCAAGGTCATGTGTGATATTTTTTAGATGGGAACTGACAAGTGTTCCACTGTACAAATGTACCACAACTTTCTTACCCATTCATCTACTGGTAGACACTTGGGTTGCTTCCAAATCTTGGTTATTGTAAATAATGATGTGATGAACGTAGGGGAACATATAGTTTTTCAAATTAGTGTTTCAGTTTTCTTTGGATATATTCCCAGAAATGGAACTGCTGAGTCATAAGCAAGCTCCTTTTTAACTTTTTGAAACAGCTCCATACTATTTTCCACAATGGCTGTATCAATCTGCATTTCCACCAATAGTGCATGAGGGCTCCTTTTCCTCCAAATCCTTGCCACACTTGTTGTTTCTTTATTTATTAATGATAACCATTATATAACATGATACAGATGATGAACTGAAATACTGTATACCTGAAATCAATATAACTTTGTTAACCAATATCACCCTAATAAACTCAATAAAAAGGTAAGAGAGACCTTACAAGATTTATGAGGTTTTCAATAACATTATGAAACTGATGAAAAATCAACTGTGACTGGTTTTAAAGAAACCAAGGAACAAATGTTCAATCTGCTGTAGAATTTCTGAACAAAAGGAAACTTAAAGGATGGTTGGAAAATTACTGGTTTCAAAAAAAAAAAAAACAACAAAACAAAACAAAACTGAGGTCCCAGTAGGCTTGGTAATCCATCAAAAGTCAGAAAACATATACTGGCAAAGCCACTACTAACAATTAACCAATTTCTAAGTCAGGATGCCTTCTATTTAAATAGTATTTGCATATAGCCCCATTCTCAACTGAATTTGTCTTACAACATAAATGTACTGGTTTAGTTAGTTTGGGTTTCTGTGCTTTCTTTTTAAAGATTGCATTTATTTATTTTTAGAGAGGGGAAGGGAGGGAAATAGAAAGGGAGAGAAACATCATGTGTGGTTGCCCCTCTAGCGTCCCCTACTGGGGGCCTGGCCTGCAAACCAGGCATGTGCCCTGACTGGGAATTGAACCAGCAACTCTTTGGTTTGCAGGCCAGTTCTCAATCCACTGAGCCACACCAGCCAGGGCTCTGTGCTTTTTTCTATTGACTTATTTTGTGTGAAAAAGTGGATCTATGATAAGATCAAAAGTGAAAGCAAAGAAAGGCACAGATAGGAAACATGGGATTTCAGACAGGATAAAAATGAAGTTGTATGTAGATAGGAAGTATACAAGTCATAGTAAAACCCACTTGAAGAAGATTCAGAACTAAATTATGGTGTAGAATTCTTTCCCCTACCAAGTTAAATATAAGTAATGCCCATATCCAGTCCTGGGAATAAATACTCTGAATTCTTCTGGAAATTATGTGTGGCTGGAAGGAATCCAGACAATAGCAAGACTCTACAGAATTCTATACTGTCTTTTGTCATCCACATAATGTGATAAAGTTTACAGGGCTTGGAAGAGTAAAAAGATGTTAACAGTAATAGAAATAGTATTCCAAAAATTCTCACATGAACAAATACATATCTGTGAGCAGTTTCATTCTTCAAAAATTTTTCTATCACAAATTCTTAAACACCAGCTGTACTTTGTTTACAATCTTTTATCATAACATTACTCTCTACTCATTGCATTATGTCAATAATATTTTTGTTTATCTTCATTATGATTTTAAAGCCTCAATTCATCTTTATGTTCCCAGTTTAAGAGTGAAATTCTTCTGATTTAATTTCCTTCCCTATCCATTGATTTACTACCAATCACTTTAACTGTTATATCATCTATACCCTTAAGTTCTCCAAAAGTACTCTTACCTGCAGTAATATTGAATCAAAGGAAGATGTAGATACTATGTCAAATCAAATATAGAACTGTAAAATTAGAAAATTCCTAAGGATTAAAAGAGTAGTTTTTATTATATGTTTTATATTTAAGAAGGTTGTAAATATCACACTTCCCCATCTTAACAGACACACCAACTTCAGCTAACATGAGATATAAACTTCAATTCTAGAAACTTTCAGGTATATAAAGGCATCAGTTGTCAGAACATGCCTTTTATTCAGCCAATATCAAATTATCCAGTATATACTATGTTCCAGACACTTTGCTCTGCTTTGATTGCCTTGTCCTTGAGGAAATACCTAGTCCACTGAAGGAGAGGAGCAGTTAGCAAAGCATTGTAACATAATATGGAAAATTATTTAAAATAAAGGAATAGAGTGTCATGGCAACATTAAGAAAGGGAAAAGTGGGAGCCTGAAGAGTATTTCAATGAGGAAATAAAATGCATTGGTTATTATTGAAAGATGAGCAGTAGTCTACTAGGCAGAGAATTTCAGAAAACAACAACAAAAATGACTTTTTATACATTTAGAGAGAAGCACCAAAATTATGGAAGCATGAAAAAGTATAGCATGTTTGTTGACAAGTAAATAATCTTGTACAGCCCAATTAGACTATCATTGAAAAAAATCACACCAAATATGCGTTAATTTAATTCTTGTTTCTTATTCTTATTATTCCTACCTAAATTTAAACATATCACACTTGGATTGTTATCATAGTCTCCTAATTCTGTTTTTAATTTCACCCCCTTTGCCATAACCCATCATATAGATTACAATTCTAAATTAATATACCTAAGTGGTAGCTTGAGCCCATCATTCTTTTATTGAAAAAAATAAATCCAAGTACATGAAACAAACAAAACTAACTTAGTATTAAAATTCTCTCCTACTCTGGCCCTAGGAGTGTTTCTAGCTCTATTTTCCATCAAGCCCTTACCTGATATTTATTTGTAGCTAGTCTGTAATTACTATGAGACAAGAGCCAGGTTTCCTGTAGCCAACCTTCTATCATCAATACATGGTGCATTTCCCAGGACATTCTAGATGTTCAAACTTTGTTGAATAAGTTAATGAAAATATCCAGAATTTTAAAATCATGCTTCTCTAAGTTTTCTGCCATTGGTATGGGCAGGGTGAGAAATGAAGAGACAGAATGGGGAAGGGGTTAGAGATTAGAAGTGATTTAAGCTGGTTTGGTTAAGCTCCAGTGCCCACTTCTACTTCAACAAGATCAACTCAACGATGTCACATACATTGACTTTGTATTTAAGGATTGGCATAAGTTTTCACAGAAAAAGCATGAGCTTTAAATCAGATGGACAATTTATTTTAATATAGAACAATGTATGAGCTTTGGAAATTCAAAGACAGACCCCTTACTTAAGCTTGATGAATGAGGCAAGTGAGGTGCAAAGGGCATAAAGTTTAAGGTGGCACTACTCATTCTCAGGGCCATGCATTTATCTTACCCTAGTCCCAGCTCTAGTGGCCAAACTAGACTTCAAAATTTTCACAGACATCTTGCTTATCTTTTTCACCAAGACTAAATTCTTTATCAATTAAACCTAAGGAAAATCTACCTAGAATACAAGTCCTTTTTCATGAAGTCTGCAGCCACCCGCCAAGAAAGTGTATGTATCAGTGTCTGTCTCTCTGTTCCTCTCCCTCCTCTGAATGACAATGATTTTTTTTTTATTTACAACTTTCAGACTTAATCCTCTTTGGTAATAATATGATAATTTTTCCTGACTATTCATCAAAATGTAATGGGATGCTGAGCTAGACGTTCCCCAAAAAGGGGAAAACCCCTGCTGACATGGCTGGGAGAAGGGGATACAGAGCAGGACCATTGAAAGCTACTTTGTATATCTAAAGTAGTTGACCAGTGTTTTAGTAAAGCTGCTGTGCTTGGAGTCAGGGAGATGGGTGTAACTCTAACCCATGATGCAGCCAATAGGCAGTTCCCTGGTTACTGCACCTACATGAGCAGCTTGGAGATGGCTCCTTCATCACAGGGCCACACTTGCCCAGACTAACAATGGCAGCTGAAAAAGTCAGAAGAAACCAGAGTACTTGCAGGTGTAATCCTTTGTGGTAGGAGTTGGAAATGGGCTTACAGAGGAAGATCCACCCCACAGACTTAAACCCAAGTGTGGGGCAGCCATGCTCTCTTGACCATGAAGTTTGGGAAAGGAGAAGCCTCTTGACTATGTATTATCTGTGCAGGGTCTTAGCCTCATGGCATGAAAGGATGCAGAAGGACCCCTCACTGGACCACATGAGGAGGGTCCATGCAGTTTTGGATTAAGAGTGGGACCCTAACCGAGCATGAATTACTGGGAGAAGTCAGAAATGCTGCACTGAGACCTTATAGATGCTGAGCTACAGACCTATATATGTCTTTTCCTGAGGGATGGTACCTCTGACTGACCAGGTTTGGCAAGAGGAGGCAGGACTGTGTATGTTTGTGGGTGTTTCTTTTGTCTTTAAGGAAATAGGATTTAATGGGAAGAAATCCACCATTCTTTTAATCCTGTGTAAATTTTGAATAAATATTCCCTTTCCTTTTCATAAGACTCTGGCATTAGGAGTCACTTTTTTTTTTCAATCAATGGCAGGCAATAGAACCCAAAGGAATAAAACTCAGAATGGTTCTGTTTCAGTTGGTCATACTATATCTTCACTCACCTGCTTGATGAAAATTCTTTCCAGTATAAGATTCCATGTGAGTCAAATTCACATGGCCCTCTACATCTAATGTAATTTTTACATAGTACTGTTTTCATTAAACAGTTGGGGATTGAATGATTATTCTTTCTTATATTTTACTTCTTATATTTTAGCTTTGGAGATGTAGCTACTTTAGCATGTGGATTGAATGTATTTTTAAATTTACATCAAATCATTACATTTTTCCTTTTATTCATTTTGACCATTATTTACTCAGGTATGTCTTAGGAAGCCACAGTTCTCTTTCTGCTTTAGTGGAGCACTAA